>NC_139003.1:47236950-47578904 GCF_964374135.1 Grampus griseus
ATCTATAAAATCGGAAAAAAGAAAATAAAATTAAAAACAAACCTCATGGACATCACTGAGGCTGAATTCCCTCCTGAGGTGCAGAACATGAGAGCTCTGGAATGAGTGTGTGTAGAATTTGAGCCAAGGCTTAACTAGCCTGAGTGAGTCACATCCTTCCCACTTGATTCCAGGCCAAGCGATGATGTAATGTGCTGGCCCTTCTCTTGCGCCCAGCTCTGGCTCTCTCCCTCCGGCTTGCTCGCTCTCTTTCTCCTGGGCTCGCCCTCCTCCCCCTTCTCCTTTTTAGCTCAGTGCTGGTGAAGTCACCATTTAAATCTGGCAGAACTGAAGCAGAAACTTCAATGTAACCAAAACAGCCCCAGGCCGAGTTCCAGACTCAGGGAGCCTTAGTGGTGCAATTGCCCTTAGAAACGAGTAAACAGAGCCGGGAAACAGTACCGCCTGGGGATGGCCCAGCAGCTGCCTGGGACTCAGAGGGGGACCCGGAGTTCTACGGGCAGGGGTCCACTGGTTCCAATTTTCTTTTTTTTTTTTTTTTTTAATGCTGGTTAAAAAAAAAAGAAGAAAGTCCCTGAATTTGGTGAAAGGGAAATAACAGTGGAGACACAGGCAGAGGTGGAGACGAAGAGGTGGAAGAGCAGGTTGGAAGGATAAGCAGGAAAAACCAGGATAGGCCACCAGCGCAGGCTTTCTTCAGAACCAGGTGACACGTTTCCATGACCCACAGCCCTTTCTTTTCCTGGAGCTGGATGGGATTTTCTGTTGCTCAGTGCCAACCACCAGCCCTCCAGAGATCTGTCGCATCTGACCTCCCTGTCAGCAAGGGCAAACCCACTCTGGGCCAAACACTCGCCTGCGTGTGGAGCCATCCAGAAGTGGGAATCACAGTCCCTGCTCGCTTGGCCCACGCTGCTGGTCGCTTTTATGTGCAGAAGGGAAAAGGACCCTCGTTGCAAAACACAGACCTCGTCTTCCTGAGATTAGCACTCCACTCTCAGGTGAGTCATTCGAAGAAGAGGGAGTTAGAATACGTTCACCCTCAAAATGAAGACAAGCTATGGGTCCCCCCCACTGGCTGGGGGAGCACTGGTGTGGGTGGGGCCGTCTGTGAGGATACAGGGAGGGCAGCATGTGTGTCTCTTTTGTAATGACAGAGGGAGGAAAAACAGCCTGGGGTGGTTGTGCGGGGGAGTCAAACATTATCCTTCACAAATGACAGTGAAGCCCTTTAAATGGCGGAATTCTACCCCTCACTTCACGCCTCTCCTGCTCAGGACTTTACCTAGAACTGTCCAGACACTTGGCCGCTTTGTTAGCACAGCTTTTTAACTCTTTCTTCTCTCCGTTTTCTCGTCCCCTCACCCTTAATGTCTCCTTCAGAAAGAAAAGAAAAAGTAATTTTAAAAAATGGGAAGTTCGCTAGAATTTTTTTTTTAAATGCCACCAAAAGCAGAAGAAAGGCATGGGGTTGCAATTTATTTTTTTTTCAAAAATAATCATCTATTGCCTCTCGTCGCTTTTTGTGATCAGTGAGTTGACCAGGTGATACAAATCTCTTCACATGTGGCCAAGCAGAAAAGATCCCAACTTCTAAACTCTGCTTTCAGAGAAATCTCTTAGCTTCTTAAAGATATCTGCTGCCAGGGGACAGGGCTGTTCATCTGAGTCCCTTGGAATTTCAATCAGAGCTTTAGGGACTATCACCAAACTCAGAGTGAAGAGTTAAAAAGCAAGTTTTGCCCAACAGTCTCCCGACCCTGGAGGCTGGGGTGGCGAAGAGCTTTCTCCAGCAGTCTGCCCTGGAGCATGAAATCCCCAATTGACGCTGATGCCACAGTTGCTCCAGTGACACCTTTATCAAGGCAGGCAGCTCTGAATTAGAGGTGATCAGCCGTAATTACAGCTGGCGCCACTGAAGCCTGTGCCCTGACAGCAGCAAATGTGGTTGTTATAAAGTTTGGTCCACCATGTCAGTGGCCTGTATAACTCACTTACGTCTGACTCGCCAAGCAGCTATTGATTTTTCTTCTGATGCAGGGAATAAATAAAACAAAATCTCCAATTGCTTCTACCACCCTTTCCACTTCAAGGCAGGATGATAAGATTTTATATAAATGACTTTCTCCTTTTTATAAGAGCCATCGACCACGTTGGTTAATATACTGAGGATTTTCACTTTCCCTTCTCCACTCCCTACAGCTTGCCTTACTTTTCATATTTAAATGTTATTATTTTAGATATCAAAATGGATATGTGGTGCCGCTTTCCAAATTGACACCTTCCTGTAACCACAAGGGGAAAATGCTCTCTACGGGATTTTTTCTTACACCCTGTCCCAGGGACTGGGTTAAGCTGCTAGATGGTGCTTTTTGTCTTCTCTTTTTTTTTTACTGAAGTAAGTAAAAGGGGCCCTGTGCTGTAGGTAAAGATTACATAAAGGTACCTTTCTTGTGCCTTCCTTGGAAAGTAACAAAGGAGATGGCAGTTTTGGCCAAAGCCAGGCACAGACCTCTCATGAGACACACCAGCATCTTTGCTCCTGCTGGGAGGAGGAAGAGGCCAAAGGTTCCAAGGCAGCGAGGGTGCCTCTGATCAGGGGGTGACGTGACCAATGGGTTCAGTGCTTCTAGCCAAACTCCGAGGGCCCTGTACCTGATGATGATGAGATGATGATGCCACTGGGCCAACAATGTGCAGGACACACTGACACTAATAAAACTTCTTTGGAGCACTGGCCGGAGTCAGAATTCAGAGTTCAAAGGGGTCTGAGTACTATACTTGCACTTGCCTTCTGAACGTAAGTACCCTCCCCTTCCCCGCCATTCCAAATCAGGCATTCTCACTGGCTGATGGGCTTCTCCCCACCTGAAAAGAAAGTCTGCTTTCCTATTTCCCTTCCTGTGAGCAGCTAATGATAGAGAATATCCTGTTCCCAAAAGGAAATTCCCCTCCGACTCAAGAGCTTCCTTTTTCACCCATTTGGCCCTCTCGTCGTCTCTCCCCGCTAGCCCCCTCCATGTTCTAGTTGCTATTCTGAAGAAGGGGGGCTTTGAGGATCAGGGTTTTAAGATGCTGTAATTCCAGCGGGAGCCTTCTTAGAAGTAGCCCCTGGCCAACAGGCTAGGCCTCCAGATTAGCTGGCTTGCTCAGGAATGCTTACGACACCCTCCTTTCAGAACGTGTCCTCCTTGGGGAGAGGGTGGTGGGTACCGCGCAGCTGTTCGGTGTAACTCACATACTCGCAACTCCTGATGAAATGTTCGGCTCCGAAGAAGTGAAAACCTCTGAGATCTGAGCTCAGAGTTCAGAACGGATTTGGACTATCTCCAAAACAACCCACTCGAAAAGCACAACTTGGACTGCAGGACTGAAGAGCACAATAGCCAACTAAAGTAAATTTTGTGTGCCTGGGTGAATTTCTTAGCTCCAACACATTACGGAAACACACAGCAAATATAAGAAATGATAACGATCCTTCCTAGACAGAGCTGATTTTTTTTTTTCTTTTAAGTCTGAATTTATTTTCCTCAAGGAAAAGCATATCGTCTTCTTTCAGACATTGTTTTTAAAATTTAACCCACGATTCCTACAGTCCCAGTGGAATTTGAGGGGCCAGATAATTTCAGAGTTAAATAAGCTCTAATGACTATCACATGTACCCAGCCATAAACCTAGTATTAAAAATTATTCAGAAAAAAAGTGGCATCTCTTCCTTTTTTAATTTATAATAACCATCCAGGTGGTTTTCTAAGGCCTCCTTTGCAAATTGCTTCCAGCGAACCTTCCGGTCACAGACCACTGCATACCCACATGGTGTCATTCAGCGTTCCCTTCCACTTGGGTGTCCCGTGTTTTCACAGTGGACAGAGGCTGAGGGGCTGCCTAGGTCAACCTGTGCAGCATGCTTCCTAAACTGTGTGCAAGCAGGATTCGCTGGTTTGGATGACTAGGTCTGCTAGCGTCAGCTCCTGGCACTCCCAGGGAGAAAGCGAGAGAGTGGTCAGCCATTGGTTACTTCTGTCTCATACCTACTGTAATTCCTACATCCCAGCTCTGGCTCCAAGTACCCTCAGGCAACTTGCTGGCCTTCCTTGTGTCCAAACCTATTTTTGATATTCTGAAGTGGCGATGTTGAACGTGACAGACAAAGGAATGAATTTCTAATGATGGAGGCATCGGGAAGCCTTGGGGGTAGGTATTGGGAGGTTATGAGAGACCTTCGATCAGCCCTAAAATATTATCATCAATTCTGCCTACTCATAGTGTATTTTTCCCCCAACTTCTCCATCTGTAAAACGTGAATGTCGTTGTATCACTCGAACGCACCACAGTTATCTGAAAAGCAGTTGACGCTCAATGGATATTTGTTGGATAAATGAATGAGTGAATGAATGAATAAACTCCTCGGTTCGGGCATTACCTTTTCCGTGAACACCTTGCTGGACTCCCAGGCTGGGGTAGAAGTGTCCCTTTCTCTGGGCTCCTGGATCAGATTCTACCGCAGCAATAAGCCACTTATGGAAAGTACCCATTCCGTGCCTGTCTTCCTTGGGAGTCGTTAGCTTCTTCAGGGCAGAGGATGGGCTGATCCACCTCAGTTCCCCTAGCTCTTAGCAAGCACCTGACTCACATACAGTAGGTCTTCAAGAAATGGGACTGAACTGAGTGATGGCAGCACAGGCTGCTCGGTCTTCCCTGAATATGTTCCCTCCTACAAGTCCTTTTCCCCTTTTCCATTCTTACACCTCTTCTGTGGCTTCCTTAAGATCTGGAGCTTCTAGAATACCTGGAATAATAATAATAATAAATACCAGAAAATGTATTGGTTGGCCTTGTCCATCCCTGCACTATGTCACTTCTCCTCTGGGGGCCTTAGATTCCTCTTGCTTCCCTTTCCCCAAATCCACGTGGCAGCGATGCCAGTATGAGCACCCTGAGGTTTTTATTATCAGAGCAGCTGACATTAGACTATTTCCGCCAATTTCTTATATGAAGTATCCAGGGGAATTGAAACTCTAGGTGAGAGGAACTGGCATTCTCCTATTGGTTGGGGTGCTTCTCATATGGTTGTCGGGTCACCCTAAGGAAAGGGAAATTGCCACTGAGACTTACTCATCCCTAAAGAATGGTGGCGTCAGTTCTTTTTTTTTTCTTTTTTCTTTTTTTCCTGTTTTATTGTCTTACTGAGAAGTAACTGACATACATCACTGTTTAAGTTTAAGACAGCGTGAGGGTCTAATTTACATATATCGTAAAGTGCTTGTGTGGTGCCTGTTCTAACCAGCAGTTCCTACAACTCAAGGTTAGGACTACAGGAAGAACACAATGAAAATGGTGGAGGACAGGAGGTTCAAATGTCTGTGGGTAGAATTATAAACAGGATCAGAGGCTAATGGTGTTGCCAGACTGCACTGAATTCATGTTCTGGTCTTGAGCGGAGCCAGGACATGGCTGAACAGGACCGTCTGGGGAATAATCCTGCTCTGCTCAGGAGAGGTGGGCGCCTGACGGTGTGGGAGAAAGAGGCCTCTACCGCAGGCTCAGTAGATAACCTTGGTTAGGAGAGGTTATCTACCAAAGTCCCATTGTCCCTGTAGACAAAGTGTGGTGACTGGCCTCCTCTAGGGTGAAGCAGACGAGATGCGTAGGGTGCAAAATTTAAGGAGGCATGCACTCCTGGGGGCGTTCAAGGGCAGGGCAGCAACTGCACAACCTTGAGAGTGGGTGCCCCACTTGCCTCCTTGGTCCAGGCCCTGGGTGGTGAAGACTTACTGCTCTCTGTGTACTTCATGAGCACCAGCAGGGCTAGGCAAATGATATCAGGAGAGGCTCTGGGTCTACCCGGCCAGCTGGGGAGAAGTCGGTGAGGCCTGCAACGGACTGGACTTTTCCTCGGCAGCATCACTTCTGTCAATCTTTCCTTCTTCTCAATTCCATGTCTTTTAGCTTGCCATTCTATTTTCCCCACTGTAATTGTTGCTTGTGTGAAACATCAAAATTATGGCCTTGTCTATCCTCCCTGTTAAAATTTGCAGAAATTGATACTTTTCCTTGTTTTGTAGCTATTGTATGTCTCATTGCCACATATATATATATATATACACACACATATGTAGACATACATATATATGAACATACATATATACACATATATTTACATATACGTACAATAGCTGACTATATATATATGTATGTCCGGAGCCTGTGCTCCGCAACAGGGGAGGCCACGGCGGGGAGAGGCCCGCGTACAGCAAAAAACAAAACAAAACAAACAAACAAAAAGTAAGAAATGGAGTTCCCCTCTCTCAGGTAAGTGGATGGTGCTGCCTGCCTCACACCCCTCACCTGGTCTTCACCACTTCCTCCTCACACCCTGAAATCTCATCAGGGCCCACATCCTGAGCCAACACTGCAACGTTCATACCTATCGCTCTCCTAGAGCCCTCACGCTGCTGGCTTCCGAGGCTCCTTCTTTCTTGCTGGGTCTCCTCGTTTCACGGGGAGGAAAACATGTGCCTACCGGAACCTGACCATCATTTGCTGAGAATTCCTATCTGGGATGCTACCCCTTTGCATAATTTTAATTAAAACACTGGGTGTCTTCTTTGTAAATAGTGACCCCCAAATACTTTGCAGTTGCACAAAAAGGCTTTCTGAAAAAGACGACTTAACTTGTTTGGATAATAGCCCTGAGAGTATACTCTTATTAGCTGTTTTCATTGTTAAACATTTTAAAATGAAAAAAAAAATGCAAAAGTAAGAATGAATTTGAAGAGGTTTTGAGGGTACTAGAAATAAAAAGGAAGGCTTAAACTTGGAAATTGTACTTGTGGTTGTTTTTCTTTTCACAGAGATTCCAGCTATAGGTTCTGTGTGTATTTAATAACTGACCTCCCCTTACTCTGAGGAGAGTTCACCAGCACTGATTTATTCAGAGGGTTCTGAGAGAAGAATGAGCCCTCCAACACTTTTCCCTGGAGGGGATGAGAGGAATTTTTTTTTAACCCCAAACATGAAGCTCTGGGGTCTTCCAAATGAAATTATCTATGTTTTTATTAACAGAGCCCCTGAGTTAAAAAGTTGGTTTTGATAAGAGAGAATAAATGAAAGAGAAAACTGCTGACATAATATTTTGGTTTCCAAACCCGCTTCCACATTCTACTTTCCCTCTCAGGCTTGTACATGACTCTGGTGTCTGTATTTACACCAGAAATCCCAGAGAGAAAGGTGCAGTTAATCCTGCCTTATGCTGAAATTCAGATCTAGACCTTTAAGACGACAATCATAGTGACACTTTCATATGCACGGCTATGTGTTCCTGTCTTTCTAGACATGTAGCGCTGTACGATTCATAAATAACTTAGTCTTGTCCTCTCCATTCCTCTGAGAGAAAAAGTAGATGCTATGATGTCCAAGGGGTCTTTAGGTTTGGAGGTAAAAAATCCTAAATTTCTCATTCTCCATAGCTTTAGAATTCCTCTGACATTAATAGAAATAGGAAAGAATGAGAAACTCAAGCACCGTCTGGGCCAATTTGAGTTCCCAATGTTCCCACCCAAACTGGAAAGTATGCTTTTAAGTTGGTGTTGGAACATGCTTTTCTGGAGCAACGATCCTCCTTGAGAATCTCATAAAAACTGGGAACCCTCCTTTTAACCATGGACCCCAGGTTAAAAGTCCCCAAGAAAAAAGCATGCTCTCTTTGTATTAAACTTAAGCTATGCCCCTTTTACAGGGAAAGAAAAGCAGGCATGCACAGATGAATCTCAATGCTTTGAAGGCTAACCTCCAGCCAGGTACTATAACCAACCAGCAGACCGGGGTGTTTTTCTAGTTCAGTGGTTTTCAGATTTGGTGTACCTGAGACCAGATTAAAATGCAGATTCCCAGGTGCTGCCTCAAAGATTCCAACAGCCAAGGTGGGGCCTAAGTATATGTATTTTTAAGCAAAACGCCCCAGATTTTGATGCTACTGATCCATAGACCACACTTGAAGAAGACTGAATTCTATGTGGTCATCCTTAGTCCCTGAAATAGTGCAAGCAAATAAACTAACTAAATAAAAGAAAACAAACAGAAATACCTGTGTATATTCCCTGCTGTTCAGGCTCTAAAGGAGCTGTGATTTTCTTTCATCTTTTTTTTTTAAGGTAAAAAGCAGAATAATCTGCCCTAAAATGATCAAGTCTTTAAAAACCAGCTTTCCCAAAACAGGGTGCCTAAAAAGGATGGAAACAAAACATATGTGCTCACAGTAACATAACGCCATCTAAACAGTCTATGGAATTATGGTCTCCAGGACCCCCGATAAGATTAGGGTTTCCTGACCTGTGGCTGGTGTAGCAAGGCACTTCTCTTCTATGTTTACTATCAATGCTTCCAGATGTTTACTTTGCAATATTCCCAGTCTCCTAATGACAATCACAGGGAGGGTACCTTGGGGAGGGGAAGGAAATATTAGTGGTAACTGACGAGTATATTGCACGGTGCCAGCCCACCGCAACTTTGGCATAACTTGGTTATCTTCTAGAACTTTAATTGAACATCCAACAGTGGTCCTGGTTCGGTATACAACAGAATGCTACAGACTTCTGCACAGGGTCCCCTTCTCTGGGGTTCTTTTCTTTCTCCAAAGGATCTTATCAACGTTTTTCAGAAGTCTTTTATTTTTAACCTCAAAAAGTGCCAGTCCATCCACAGACCCAAAAACAGGAGTGACCGATAAAGGGGAATGAGGATTATGACCTGTGAGTCATCAAGGGCTGCATCTACTGCTAAGTGGGAATTAAGTGTCTGAATTACAATGATGGTCCTTGTAATTTCTTTTGGACCAACTCTCTGTCATATTAATATGGTCACAGCACCATTGAAACAGCTATTGAAATAGACACCACACACCCAAGCAGGGGACAGACAAAAGGAAAAACCTTGGGAGGTGCCAAATGTCTGGGAAATAATGCTGCAACAGAGGTAGCAATGCTGTAAGAGATAAAGGGCAGTGAACATCAAAAATAATGATGGCTATGCCAAAAGCAAAGAGGTCTCTCAAGCATTTCTTTGGTCACTTACTACCCTTCTAGTCAGGGGCCATCCTACCCCTTTCATTCTGACACTTGTTGAAGCTTTTTACATCCATTTACTCAGAGGAGCTTCCTGTTGACAAAAGAGGAAGGCTTCCAAGAGTTGGGGAATGAAGAGATACTGATCGTTATTAATGACTCTCATCTTTGAATGAAATAGTTTGGGAGTAGCCATCTTCTTTAAAGTTCTGGATACTTTCAGAAATGAATACTCTATAATTGCCAGCAAACTGCGCTTTCCATTTGGGGGAAAAAAATCCTTCTTGTTGATTTCTCATAGTCCAACCCAGGGTCTTCCCTGTCTCAATCTGAGATGCCTTTGTGTGTGAGAGCGCATGTGCACCTTATTTCAAACTGAAACAGTATCCTCGATGCAAGGTTGCATAGGGTAGCACAATTTTGCAAGGTTAGATGGTTTTGAGCCTGGAAGGCCCCATAAATCAGTCTGGGGCAGCTTCATTTTAATTTGTCAAAAGTTTCTGTTATTTTAACGAAGGCTATTTGGTGTTACCGGATATCTCTTGGCCTGGCCAAACCTCAGCAAAATTGAGATCCTTTTGTTTCTCTCTCGTCTCCACTTTCAATATCTCTGTCTACATTTCTTGATGCCCTTTTGTTCTTAACTGGTTTCAAGTCATCTTACAAAAGATTTTAGCTGATAAAGGCAAATTTGTAGCATAGTATATACTGAGAACTCAAGGAAATGCAAAGCCATAAGGTCTTAGGATGGTACTGGAGGCACCAGTACAGAAAATGGGAGGGAAGTGTATCGGGAGAAGGATGCTGCTGAGTCTTCGGTTCTAGGTTTCAGAGACACAGCAGAAAGCAAAACCAACAAGGTCTCAGACTTCAGGGAGACAGCATTCTAATGGATGGAAAGAGATGATAAACTAGTACACAAACAAATAAATAATTACAGAGAGTTTGAACTCCTACAAAGTAAATAAAACCTGGTGATGAGATGGGATACTGGGTGTGGTGAAGTCTTTCAGATAAAGTGTTCGGGGAAGTCTGCTCCAAAAAGATGACATTTTACCTGAGAATCAAATAAGGACATACAGAGGTGTAGGTATAGATATGGGAGAGAAAGTGTGCAGAGAGAACAAACTGGATTGATGTGCTAAGACGGGAAAGGACTGTATTTGTTCCCTGCAGGGAAAGAAAGAAGGCCACCAGGGAAAGAGAAGGACAGTGGAAAGAGAGAACCTGGGAGAGGTAGGTAGGGGTCTTGCAGACCATAGCAAAAAGTTTCTATTTTATTTTAAGGCAGAGAGAAGCCATTGGTAAGTCTACAGAAGGGACTGCCATAATCCAATTTGTATTTTTAAGAAGTTGCATTAATTGCTGTATGGAAAATGGACCGTCAGAAGGTAAGAATTCAAGTTTGGGGAACGGTTGAGAGATTTCGCAATAGTCTGGAGGAGTGGCGATGGGGACTTGCGCTAGGCTGGCAGCAGAACACGTGGGTGAAAAGACCGCAGAGCCAGGAGAGACCGAGGTGAAGCCAGCAGCGCCTCTGTGGCCACAGGAGCAAGGAAGAGGAGGCAAGGAGGACTCCACATTTTTGACCCGATCAAGTGGGTAAATGCTGTTGCTATTGACCTTGATGACCTTGATGAAGAAGACTGGTATTGTAGATGACTTGCAGAGGGGGGAGACTTTTGCTCTGGACAAGTTAAATCTGAGATGTCTAGTGACATACAGATGGAAAAATCAGGAAGGCAGAGGGGTAGGAACATCTGAGCTCAGCAGGGCAGTTAGGGCTGAAGACATCCATCGGGCATCAATTCCAATGCATTATCTCGAAAGCCACAGACTGTCTAAGTCTCAGAACTGAGTCATGCAGGCCGCTCTTACAGAAAGAGGAGGATCAGTCAGTGAGGTAGGAGTAAAATCCAGGAAGGAGGCAGGGGAGAGCCCTGAAGTCGGTATAAGTACAATAGTCACTTCAGATGACTAAGGAGTACAAATTTACTGAGAATCATCTATCCAGTCCCTCCTGTGGCTGTGCTCTGCCTAGGAAAAGATGAAAAGGCAACAGAGTCAGCTGCCTGAGGGAATCAGCTTCCTTTGCCCTATCACCTTCCTGCAAGCACTCTACCCCTTCTCCCCAGGCTTGTAAATATCAAGAAAGAAATTACTCTAATGCAGAGAATTTGAAGATTTTATTTGCCAGCAACAAAAGATAAGGAGCTTTAAAACAATTCTACATGGGGCCAAAGCTTTTAGATACCCTCTGCCTGGGTACTTTCCCCTTTACAATTCACTGTTCTTGAATGAGTTAAAACATGGCTCTAACACTCAGATAAATATGTGTAGTTTTTATTAGCAAGAGATAAACTTCCTGTCAACAGAGGCTTCTGCTTTACCCATTACCATTTTTGAGATTTAGCAGAAATGATAAAATTGAAATTATCCATGAGCTTTAGATGGAGAACGTCTTTTGCCTCAAAAGCTAGGGAACGAGATTAAAAAGAAAATCCTAAAACATGTTTTGAAACAACAAACTTTACTGTATGTGATTTTAAAACCTCTAAGACATTTCTCACTTGGAGATGGTCCCAGGTCAGTTTGGGAATGCGGGCTGCCCAACAGGTTGTAAGAGGCTGCTTTCCAGCAGATGTTTTCTAAAGAAAACAAATATCCTGGGACATGTTTTAAAATGGGGAGGTCCTTTGCAATGTGTGATACTATTCATTCTATTAGACCTGGAGGCCCTGGATTGTTTTAAAAAATGGAGACACTTGAGAAATTTACCACCCCAAATTTCAAAAACCAAATAAT
Organism: Grampus griseus; assembly: GCF_964374135.1. NCBI lineage: Eukaryota > Metazoa > Chordata > Mammalia > Artiodactyla > Delphinidae > Grampus > Grampus griseus. Next base: position 47,248,818 of record NC_139003.1, read on the forward strand.
ACATCTTAAAATTGGAAAGTTAAATTGTGGATGTTTTTATGAAAATCCTTATGTTGTTCCAGGTAAATCCAAATTTTCCTAAACAGTAGTGGCATTGGGTTTAAATAAATCTGTCCCTCCTCTGCAGATGGCCTATATTGACTTAGAAAGGGCAATGGAGGGGAAGGATTGGGGGTGGGGGGGTCTTGGGGTGCAGGAAGCCAAGGTGTCTGTGAGTCTAAGGGCTACAATGTTTAAATGTGGGAGAAAAGCAGGGAAATATCCTAAAATTGTCAAAGTATTGTTAACACAAGCTCATAAGGTGTTAGACCATGAAGATTCTAAAGACCAACTTTCCTCATTTTGCAGGTGAGAAAAGTGAAGTACAGAAAAGGGTCATAAGCTCAAAATCACCCCAGGCCCCTGTGCCTATTTCAGAGCTCTTTCTACTACACCCTGGGCGAGAGGCCTGGTATCTCTGAGTTGTGGAGAGACAGTCTCATTGTGTGATCTTCCTTAATTCGTTCTTGGCTTTGGGCTCTTGCGAGGGGAGGCTGTGCTCTGAACAAGATGTCAGCTGAGGGGCATTGGAAATGGCCCACTGATTCAACAGCTGGGGCCCAGGGCATTTCCCCTTAACTGAGTCAAGACGGACAGTCTCTGTCAATCAGAATTTGTCAGGGCCTATTTCACAGTGCATTATTAAATGCCCTGATGTTTTTGTAACCAATAAATGCATTATGAACAGGACACTTTTCCTGCAGTTCTGTACAACATCCTGGCTCTGTTCTTAGAAGTGGATGAAAAGCAACATGGACTCTGGCCACAATCATGCCAATTTATATGTTACAAAGTAATTGTTACCTCATTTAATCATCCTAGAACTTTTCCCAAGGAGAAAGCTGAGGTCAGAAAGGTATAAGGACTAGACCAAGAGCACAGTTACTAACTAGATCCCAGGACCTCTAAGTGTGGTGTTTTTTCCATAATATAATTTTTCTGGAAAACTATTAATTTTTCATAATATAATTCCATAATATAACTTGTCTGGCCTCCTGGATGTATGTTTTTTAATTTTGAAAAGTGATTTTTGTATTTGGTTAGCTGGGGTGGTCGGAACTCTTGTTTTTTCCCATTCATTATGTTGGGTTTTTTTTTAATTGTGGTAAAACAGACATAACATAAAATTTACCATTTTAACCTTTTTTAAATGTACACTTCAGTGGCATGAGGTACATGGTTGAACTTTGGAGGTAGAAAAGAATAGGGAAGTGTAATAATAATTATTATAAACATAAAAACTAATCAGTAAATCCTTACTACATGCCAAGCAATGTGCTAAAAGCGAATCTGCAATTTCTCACTAAATAAACGCTTGCTTCAATTCTCATCCCTCTTTTACAGATGAATAAAGTTCAGAGAGGTAAAGTAACTTGCCCAAGATCCCACAGCTGGCACGTGGCAGAGACAAGTCCCAAACCCAGGCACTTGATTGATGTATTCCCACTCTAATCCACTACACCTTGTTCCTTTTCCTTTGGGGTAGCTGTTAAACAAAACAAGAACTGAAAGGCTCGATTCTTCTTTCTTGGCTTCATTATCTGGTTTGAACCCTCACATGTAGACTGGCAACTGAGTAACCCAAGTGTTACCAGAATTTAAGAAGAAGTATTGGAGACAGGGAAGAAGACCGAAAGTCTCTTGCTTGTCTCTTGACAATCTGCAAAATTAGGATTGCTCTCTTCTAGTTGAAGCTAGCGACATCTAAGGTACCCAAACTATGCTTATGCTAAAGCTAGTTGTAAGAGAGCCTCCGTTTTTTGAGAAGAGATCATGGAAAGCAGGAAACATATTTCTAAATAGGAAGTGTCTGTATTCATTTTGCAATAAATGTCACTAAATAACTCAAGCAAACTAGTACACATTTTGGGATAAGAGTTTGTTGTAGGAAATGTAATTATAACTTCATCAACAAAGCAGGCTGTTATAGACTGATGGAAAACATACATGCACACCATATAAATATGCACACACCTGTATATTTCTGTATTAGCAAACTCCTGTTGTCTTGACTTGTATAGATATGTCTTCTCATGCTTTTGAGATGGCACATGGGAAATAGGCAGAATTAAAAACTAACTTTGGACAATTACCTCATATAAGCTACTCTGGGTACAAGTATTCGTGGATGAAATATGTTTATATTATGTTTGGATAAACTATCAGCTTCTCTTAATTTGCATTAATGACTATAAAAATATTTCCAGTGACAGAAACACGGTAGCCCCTAGAATCCCAAACTCAGGTACATGGTCTTAATGGAGAGGTACACTTAAAATCACCTATTAAAAGGCAGTGAACTCAAATAAGCCTTTTTCAAATTCTGTGCTAACTGGTCTTAAAAACGTTTTACTTTCTATCACATGCAGCAAGAATATTCAGAGTGACATCAAGGGAAGGGGATGGCGGGACAACTGGTACAGAAAGCAAGAAAAGAAGCCCCCAGGAGCTGGGAGTCCTTCGTGATCTGATGCCTGAGTCCCCAGAGCCGCCCTTGGCTTCCAGCTGAGAGATACATCCTTATGGCGGGCACAGGAAGAAGCAGACCCCAGGAGCAGGTGAAATTACAGAAACAAAGATTCTTGACACAGGAAACAGACTTTCAGAGCTTACAGCAAAACAACAAATGCTTTACTTCTGTTCTAGGAGCCACAACAAAACCATCCCCTGATGGCCCAGATGTGAGGGTCCTGTGTTGGAGATAAAGTCCCATAGTGTTTTATTGTTGTTTCTTTTTATTTTGAAATAATTTCCAATTTTCAAGAGAGTCACAAAGATAATACAGAGCTGTTCCGTACATTCTTCATGGAGCTTTCCCTAATATTCACATCTTATTTAACCCTGGCACATTTATCAAAACTAAGAAACTAACACCGGTTTGATACTGTTAACTACAGACTTCATCACTTTTTTCACTGATTTTTCTTCTTTTCCAGGATGCCATCAGAATGGGGTTTTCATAATTTTATTTCCTTGCTCAAAAACAAGCTTTCACTTGTTCACTGAAGTAAACTGTTCTTATTTGGTTGCATCTTATATTTTTAGAATCATCTGCCACTATTCACCAGCATATATTCTATAAGGTTTGTTTGGAGCCAAACTGGACATGTTTGCTTTCTCTCAACACAGTCTCTCCTGATCTTTCCTACATCTACGACTTTGCTCACACTGTTCCTTCTACTTGAAACATTTTTCAGGACTCATGGTTCTATCCCTTCTTTAAGGCTCAAATCACGTGCTTTCTACTTCAAGAAAGCATTCCTGGTGCCTCATGTCAGATGTGTTCTTTCTGGCCTAAGGATCTCTGGTGGGTGGAATTGGTGCATTTCTTGTGCTACACACTGGGAAGGGTCCCACCAAATGGGACATCAGAGCAGGGCAGGGTGGAAGGGCAAGGCCTGGGCAGCTGAGGTCAGTAAGAAAGGAGACCCTGACCCCTGGAAGAGGGAGGTAACAGGAGTCCCTGGATGTAAGTATTGCTGTGAATTTGGGGAAAAAACTTCACACGCTCAGCCACTAGTAAAACCCAATGCCTTTGAATGCTTGAGGCATACCAATAGAATGTGGTTCCAATATAGACTGAAATCATATCATAAAAATAATATAGAAAGAGTAAGTTATTTCCTACATTCCATTACTCTAACTGGAATAAAGCCTGTTTTCACCCAAACTCCGTTTAGAGGAAAACCTAACTCTTCGTAAACATTTTTGTTCCAATTTTTGCATTTAGTCCTTTTCTTATGATATTAAAGATTGTAATAAGTAATTTTTTCTTTTGTAGCCATGCTTTAGGGGAAAACATATAAGTATTACTGACTATAGCAATTGTTTCAAACCTCCATAATTCTACATTCAGATTTGCATAATTACAATAGAATTTTGTATAGTAACAATATATAATAAACATGATTACTAAAAAATAAATAAAGTTTGACATATCCAGAGATGTTTTCAAAACCCAGAAAATGGAAAGGAATGTATGACGTGACCCCTCATATTGTAATGCAGAATGTTGATCTTTTTTCGCAAATGAAAAGATGTGATATGCTTTTTATTAGTTTTCTTATATATCTTTTAGCATTCAGTTAGCAAAGAAATTTAATAAAAACTGAACAGTGTAAAGTGAGATCACGCATTAGACCTAGGAAGGGAAACTTCATGAATTTTCTTTACATACCCTCACAATGAATTCTGAAACAAATAGAGTTTAATAAAGATTAAAATATGGTATAACCTGACTGTAGAGCATTTTATGAAAAAGTCTGATTTTTTTATATGACTATGCAATATTCAAGGCTGGGGAAATTATGCAAGAAGACATATAATTAACTTAAATGTGACTAAAAGGCAGACATGCAGTTTTTGAACCTTTAATTATCTTATTCACTGTAACTTCTTCTTTTTAAAGGCAAAGCAAAAGTTTAGAAAAATCTATTAATAATAATTGAATATTTACCACTTGTAGTTTTTTAAAAGTCTAACACATCCTTCAAATAAAAGTATAAACATGGACTAATTTCAACTCCATTGAACAGATATTTGTTTTTGTTTCCTGGGCTTTGTCATCTTAGGGAGACAGGCTGGATGTGACTTCAAAAACAACTGTATAGAAAAATGTTTATTTTATTTGCAAACTTAGAAATATTTTGCAAGTTTACAAATAAACAGAACAAATTCTTCTCTTATGTAGCACTGAGAAGGTTTTTTTTTAACTGTTTCATCTTTTTTCTTTTCTTTCTTTATTATTTTTTATATCATCCAATGGGATTTACTTAGAAAATGATTCCTATCCCAAAGAAAATATTTAGGCAGATTTATTCATATCCTTGGTTTAATGTGGATAGAAGCAGCCTAAGCATATTTCATTGAAGAAAGGAAATATTGCCACAGTTCCTCTTACATATTAACAAGTGCTTTATACTCCAAAAAGGTCAAAACATTCTATATGTTTAAGAATTTAAACATCCTCAAAACAGCAGCTTCTAGACAGGAACACAGTAGTATTTTAACTGCCAACAACGAAGCTCAACGGTAGTTTCAAGCAACTAGAAGGGCAGGGAAAGTGCTTACAAGAACCCACACTAAGGACTAGTATCCTTGACGGCTCTGGCTGGCAATTCAGTGGTCACCCTGGGACTGATCAGGTCCACCCAGTGACAGCATACATCTGAGAACTTTTAGAAGTGGCTGTGCAAATCATCTGGGTTTGTCTAGAATGGATCTTCTGGGGGCAAGTCAGAACTTTCTACAAGATCCCAAGAGCATCAATCCTTGTTTCACTCTCCACATCAAAGGAGATCTCCAAATCTTGTTGCTGGTGACCCACTCGATCTAAGCAAAATTGATGGCAACCAGGCCCCAGTATACAGTCAAATAATTAGGGGCATCTTTGTGAGTTTCTTGTAATGGGATCTGGCCTGCAATGGATCACTTCTCTCCACCTTCTGCCGCTCCCTTCCTTTTCCTCCTCCCTTTCTCTGGGCCACTCCTACACTGCCTTTTACTTTAAATTACAAAACAAATGTTTTAAAGCAAAAAAAGAGGCTTTGGACCGATTCTCGAAAAAGCTGCACCTGCATATATAAAGGACCTGTTAATGCCAGGAAAGGAAAGTGATTTGGGACTGACTCAAGGCAGAGAACTACCCACTGAATCATCGCTGACAGGGTTTCTTTGGAGGTCTCCCGTAAGAACACCGACCTAGCCCAGCCCTGTTCAGCTTACGAGAGCTTAGCTGAAGGTGGTATGGCTGCCAGACACATTACTCATTGGGGATATTGAGTCATATACGTTTAGAAAGGGTGGGCACAGAACATTAAATATCCCTAAGGTGTTTTGCAGCTGGAATGATGCTGCTCAACTTCTAATTCTGGGTCTAAAGTGCACGCCTAATCTTCATCACACTCGTTTCTTGATTATGACCTAAACTTTTGGCAAACTGCCCCTTGTAACAGTGTTCACACATTTCCAAATAAGAATGTTTACTATTTTTTGAGAGGTGGAAATGAAAAAAGAGAGCACAAAGTACATTTCCTTAGACAGTTCAGACCATTTGATCCATCCTGGGTGGAATGTCCTTTACTTGGGATTTTGTATATGTTTAAGCTGTAAGAAACATTCTTTGTTCTTCCTTGTGCTTTAGACCTGCCTCTTAATTCTACTTGGGTAAGTTAACCTCAGAAGTTAGATCATGTCCACAGTAACGTGCATGAAATTCTATCACATACTTCTGTCTTGCTCTCCATTCAGGTTGAATGAAATCTTTGAATACTGGCTTTGCAAGGCGAGGAATAAATCTATCTTTTCTTTCAACCACTATTTGCTAAGACTTTATCGGTTCAAGCCATCCCCCCACCATATCCTTCCCAAATTCTTCTTTCTTATCAAAAGAAAAAAAAATTGATAGCGCTTGCTTGTCTGTTTTTTCCCTCTACCTTCTTTATAAAGTTCCTAAATACGTTCTTTCAAGTTTCATTTAAACTGGGGCATTTGGTAAGTTGATAGTTACAGCATGCTCACAGCTGTGGGAAAACTAACATTAAAAAATAACCAGCTCAGAAAAATGGCCCATGCACAACATCTTTGAGTTTTTATGTTTTATTAGCAATTTGGACTCATTACTGTTTGGGGGAGGAAGGAAGGAAGGAAGGTAGATGTTTCTGCAAGCTGTTTCTTTAATGTATTAAGCAGAGTTTTCCCATCAGGTTTAATGCAACCCTGCCTGGTCCTTTTAGATGGGCTACAGGAGATCCCGGAAATGTTGAGCATTGGCTCCCGTTCTCTTCCACCCCCCAACCCCCAACCCATACCTTTCACTCCTCCCCTATTTCGCATCACTGAAATTAATTATCCCAGAGCAGAGGTCAAACTGGGTATTTCATGAAGCTTCCATAGAAAAATGAGGTAACCTCCTTATCTCAACCCAATATGCTCTCTGATCTTTCCTAGCTTTTGTCTTCTTCATAGTCTTTTGGGCAACAGCAAGATTACACTTACAGCTACCGCAGTGTCACTGTGGTTTTGAATTATGACAGCCAGAAAGAGCTGGGTAATATTTAATAGCTTGAGATCACAGACGTTCCCGACACCATACTTAGCCAGGTCTGTCTTTCTTTCAGAACTCTCATTATTTGTACATGTTCTGTGACTTCTGGGGAGAATATACTATTTCTAAAACTCTCTTCTCCTTTCCTTCTTGCTCTTCCACTATTAATCACCTCCATCTCCCTACCCGAAAAAAGCTGCCCATTTTGCTATGGAAAAACATTAATGTAGACGAAAAGAGTTCTGTTTCTAATCTTTTATGCCTTTTGGTGAATCTTTGGGATATAAAAACAAACTGCATGCTGAAATAGCCTCTGTGGCAAGCCTCAGGAAAATCACCAATTATCACATTTGAGAAAATGTTAAATATACAGGCTTCATGTTTTCCAACTCAGTTGCTACTCTTTGCCCAGGAACACAGGAAGGAGAACGACGGAAAAATGGCAGGCACAAGAGTAATCAGAAGAATGAAACAGGAAATATCATTTATTTAAACCCTTACCTTCAGAGGAAGGAAGGAAGGAAGGAAGGAAGGGAGGGAGGGAGGGAGGGAGGGAGGAAAAAAGGAGGTGGGGGGGAAAGAAAAAAGCGACTTATAATATTTTTCTTTTTCCATAGACAAAACTATTTTTAAACTTCTATAAGGAATTGAAACTGGAAAAGATTTGGAATCTGAAATATCAAATTGTACTTGAAGGGCTGAATTAGCTCATTGCTCCTCGATTTTACACATAGCTGGAAGACAAGAATGTTAATTCCACCTCCATCAACAAGATGACTGGTCCAGCTTGTTTTTCATGACAAGGCTGATAGCTCTCCAATGGAAAGATATTAGAAAGTAAGTAAGCAGAAAAGTCCTGTATGATGGGTTTCTAGGGCCGTACAGCTCTTAATTGAGGTCCTGAGACCAGCAGCATCAGCATCACCCGGGAACTTGTTAGAAATGCAACTTCTGGGCCCCAGTCCAGACCCACAAATCAGAATCTCTCAGGATGAGGCCTAGGAATCTGAGTAATTGCCTTCCAGGTAATTTTTCTGTGGGCTGAGAGGCACTGTAAACACCCTCCCCCACCCCAAAGATTTTAGCCTGCATTTGGGAAGGAATAGTAATGATCAATCCCTCGTTTGATAAAATAGTAGGAGTACTAAAGCACAAGGAAGAATACATAACAAGGTGTAGCAGAACACATTTCTCCAAGGGGGAGGAGGGGAGGGAGAGGGATGGCCTGGGAGTTTGTGGTTAGTAGACGCAAACTATTACATTTAGAATGGATAAAAACAAGGTCCTAATGTATAGCACAGGGAATTATATCCAATCTCCTGGGATAAACTACAGAGGAAAAGAATATAAAAAAAGAATGTGTATAATTGAGTCACTTTGCTGTACAGCAGAAATTAGCACAACACTGTAAATCAACTATAATTCAATTTAAAAAAGGGGAAAAAAGAACACATTTCTTATGAGCAAAGGAGAGAAGAGGGTAGAAAAAATGAGCACACACACATACATAAAAAGGGAAGATGAGAATCATTAAATTCCTAGAAGAAAAATAAATACCAGAAATATATGGGGAGAGAAATCAAATCACCATATGAGAACAGGCTTTCAGTCTCTGATACCTTGGTCTAGAAACCAGAGATTGTTCCAACTGGAAAATATAAATATGGAATCTTAAACCAGAGATTTATGGTCCCATCTTGCCTTAGGGACTCCTTGAGGCTTCACACAGCAAGGGGGGGAGATATTCCTCCAGGTGATATCCTATCCACATACTGACACACATAAGAAGTGGATTTTACTAACAGAGGAAACTGTGATCTTTCAACTATACTGATGCCCTCACATATATATCTTCCTCCATAGCAATGAGTATTAACTAGTAAACCTGATACTGAAACCAAATGGGCAGACAATTGTTAACTCATAAACCAAAGACTCTCTCATCCCTTCATTATCCTCCTTGAGAGAAACAGAGACAGAGCTTGTCCAGGGCCGAAGGCTCCAGAGAAGCTTCCTCACACATCTCACAGCATATTCATGGGTCAGCTCATCAGGGTTAGGGTGTGTGTGCGTGTGCGTGTGCGTGTGCGTGTGTGTGTGGAGGGGGCAAGTGCTTATATCAAACTTCAGAGAGAGATGACAAGTCAGCTTTATGGTTTGGCCCCCAAAGACTTGCTGTGGGGAGCAAAAATCAACAACCCTGCGCTGTGCAGGTTTTAGCGGGCCAAGTTTAACCACCATTTCCTGCCGAGGACAGCACGAGAGCGCGCTTACCCACATCGTGTTTGGAACGCCTCTCGGTGGTGCTGTAAAACCCTGAGCTGCGATGAAGCCACAATGGTGGAGTCACCCACCATTGGAGCTTTGCAGGTACTCAGGGGGTCTCTGCTTCATAATAGACCAAGCCCCTGGAATATCATCTTGGGTTTTCTTCTCACCTTTTTAATCAAGGTTAGGGGCCGATCAGAGCCATAAGGCAGCCTTTTTAACTCCCTAGACCCTCAGAGGAACAACCAGACCTTTCTTCTGCTTGCTTCCTTTAGTTTCCTCATCGTGATGTAACTATGTTCTCTAGGTGATCAGGACTGTGCAGCCAGCCGAAAGAGCAGCTGATTTTCCTGCTGTTCACTAAGGGGCAACCATGTTGTCCCGGGGGTTGGCATGCACAGACCTAATGTGAAATGCACTCATAGGAAATGGATCCAAACAAAGAACTGTGTCTCCCTGTGACATGATGTTTCTGCCCAAGTACAGCAGGTCAGTTTCCTTCACGGCTGGCATGTTTGCCTGTTATGACAGGAAAAGCAGTGGTCATTTATAAATTTCACATGTCTCTGCAACTTTATATTAAATCCTCATTATCCTCCCCTTAAAAATAATGTAATTGGTTCTCAAACTTTCTGTAAATGCAAGAGAAAGGTAGTGACCCAAGCAGGATCCCCCCTGTCCCCGATAAGGACAGGTGAATGAGTGTGCCTTAAAGCCAGAAGAATCAGAATGAACTTGAAAAAAAGCAATCAACTGTGGCTTACTCAACAGAGAAATAAAGTTCAGAAAGTATCAGAGCTTTAATGAATTCTTTGACTGTTTCGATAAAGACAGGGAGTTTTCTTTATGAAGGTTAGTCTCTCTAAACCTAGCAAGTAATTTATGCTGACAGATATGCAAACAGCCAGATAAGGAGTTGAGAAAACTTTTCTTTCATGCAGATGGGGGAGAAGCAGTTTCTAATGACATGAAGACTGGGTTCCATGGAAGTTAGGGGGAGAGGGGTGGGGAAAAGAGAGAATATTTAGGGGAAAATCTTTATTCCCATTCAGTATATTAATTTAAGAAACATTAAGCATCTAGCAAAAGTGATACGTTTAAGTCATAAACAAGTATGATGCAATAAATGCTATGGGAGCACAGTACGACGTGTCAGCAGAAAGACCACTGGGAATGGGGGTTAAGGAAACGAAGCATTTAAAGAAGGCTCTACTGGGGAGGCAACAACATCTGAACTGGGGTTTGGAAACCAGGGAGAACACTACCAGAAGCAGGAGTCAATAAGATCCTTGAAGAAGGGGCCATGTTTCCATCCTCTACACCTCAACCCCACCCTTCCAACTAAATTCAGCCTATAGCAAAAGCTCAGTTGGTACTAGGTGAATGGGTGTTGAAAGGCATTCAGACAGAGAATATAGCACTGAAGAAGACAATGTGACTTTTTTCCCTCTGTTCTGATCATATCTTCTAGAAAATCCTCAAATTTTCTGATCCAATAATGGTACCCTCTGTCTTTTTGCAGTATGATTATAGTTCATATATATATATATTTTTTTTTTTCCTTGTTTCAAGGAGAGGTAGGTATATGTACTTGGTTTGCCATCTTGAACCACTGTATTTGTATTCCACTTTTGTTTTTTAAACTCATACCAAATCATACTGAAATTTAGTGTGATTTAATCCAATCCATACTGAAACAGATTTTCTTGCGTGTGTAAATTAGGAAGCAGCTTAACAACTAAAAATAATTGTAAAATGTGTTGTCACAAAATGATGTGTATTTCTATAGCTTTGTTTCCAGTTCCTTCTGCCAAAGGATACCATGAGGATTAATAATAAAATGTTGGTCAAAGGCTTTGGGCTCTTTGTACGCAAGGCGTATCTGGCTACAGGAGAGTGTCACGGCCTACTGAAAGAAGAATAAAAAGCTGCTGAAATGGGTTTAGGAAGAGTGTGCAGCTGATACCTTAAACTTCCTCTCTAGTGAAAAAAAAGTGCCTTGTTGCCTCTTTTGGAGCCTGGGTTTGCCCTCCTTTGCCTAAAATACCTGACATCCTATCAGGCATTTAACTCTGAACACCATTTCCATCTTCTAGAGCGCCACAGGAACCGATTCCAGCTGCCGAGGGACTTTCCAGATATTAAGTAATCGCCTGCAAAGGCTTTCCTCATGGGCGCCTAATAAACAGGAAAAATCCCATCCGCCTGGCACACTTACTGAGTAGGCTGTTTAAAACAGACTCTCTTGCACATTTGTGGACGGGATGAGCCAAGAAGGCAGCGTCCTGAGGCAGAGACCAAATAAAACGCTCAGTCTCATTTTGGAGATCTCTCCATCTGAAGACTTATATTATAAATTATGACGTATATATCATACTTAGTGCCTATTTATGCATATTTAGTACACAGTGAGACTTAAAGGTGAGAGAGATCTGGCCAATCGAAGGACTACTGAGGAAGCACTCATTCATGGCAAATAGCCTAGAGCATATCTTTGTGCTGTTTGTCTCTCATGACAGGAGGCTGCTATCTCTACCCATGTTTGTCTCCAGTTGTGCAGCAGCTGTCAGCCCTTTTCTTAGCCCCCTCCCCAAACTAGAGACTCAGCATGGCCTTCCTATCACCCCTTGCTTTAATCAGCTCGGAGTCTGAGAAAGCCAGGCTGCATCCTCCGGGGAACGCCAGGAACTGCTGGTGGGCCACTTGGCCAGACCTCAGCGAGCTGTCTATACGATAGCGTCTCTCACGTTTCTCTATGCGTGAGTGCAGATGTGCTTTATTCAAGGATGCCTGAGCTCTGAGTGCAGCTGCAATGACTGACTTCTCTTGCAGTGACCATAATTGCTGTTTGCACAGAACAGAGACTCTTGCCTCCACCACCCATGTGAAGCATCTCTAGCTTGTGTGACACCCCAAATGAGAGGCAATCTAACAAAAGAAGCCTTTAAAACAAAACAAACAACTCCAATCCGTTCATGGGCAGAGGTATAGAGGAGGGATGGTTCTGACCCAAATTCTGTTTCTTTCTGGGTTCAGGCAACCATAGAGTTGGTCATGAAATGAATTTTTACTCCTTGACTTTGGACATTCTACCCTATTCATTGGAAAATAAAAGTTTGGGGCATGCACAGGAGAAATGGCTCCAAAAAGCAATTAAAAACTCATCTTATCATTTGTCTGTAGCCATAATTATTCCTGGTGTGCAAGCCATGCTCCACCCTTATCAGTGCTTTTATTCATATTGCATGCTCTGTATTAAGGACAAAGGTGTGGAGTGAACGATGCTCATGGTCACTAACATTGTTTACGCAAGAGTAACCTAAGATAGACCATAATGTGCCTGCTCAGTGAGCAGACAAGAAATGGAACCAGCACTTCATCATTTGTACAATCAGTGTTCTCTGTGCGTAAACAAAGAGATTTACACACACAACAAAGCAATAAAAACATCCTTCAGAATATTTCTATGAATGAGTTTATGACTGCACTCTAATGAGTCATGTCAGCATATATCGAAGCAGCTGGCTTAGGATAGCCGATTGGTTCCACTACTTCACAAAGGAGACACAATGACTGGAATAGAGAGCTTTGGAGCCATTTTTTTAAGTGTAGCCAAGGGGTGGGGCTGGGGGTGGGGGCGATGATGAGGAGAAGAATTGCAGAGACCAAAGGGACTGAGGACCAACTCAGCTCTCATGCCACGAGACAGAGCTGTCAAAGCAGACTCAGGCTTAGTCCTGAATTCCTCCTGATCTGAAAGGTTATATTTGGACACCAACCGTCCAGAGACCTCTCCTTGGAACTTTGAATTGGTCACCTACTTCAATACATGGCGTGAAAATTCTTTTATACAGCCACATCCACTATACCCTTAAGACCCTGTGTCAGTATGGCAGATGCGGGTGATAAGGTCGGTGCCTCACAGATGGCACAGGCGTATTTTCAGAAGGGATTACGTGTGTTTGGGATCATTACGCCTGGAAGCATATCCCATGCATCCCATGATTTGAAATACTCTAGAAAAGTGCCTTTTCCTCTACTTTTCTTTCCTCTACATAGTCTCATGGGTTGTCCCATGAGTTGACTATCTTGCAATATTTTTCAAAAAAGGATACTAAAAGAGGAGTTAAAATCTTCTTATATGCAAATGTACAATGTATGAAAACTGGTTTGGTATAATCAAGGAGGAATGCATTACAAATAAAGTGCTCTGGAATAAAATGGCAATAACTTCCCTCTTTAAACCCCAGGACAAGTGAAAGTGCTGACAGAGCAGAGATGTACTTTCTTAGGCCTCTCCTGTTCGTTCGCTCCCTGGGCCCCTTGTCCAGGAGAGAAGAGGAGGAGCTTGTACTGACAACCTTTTGTGTAGTGCAAATCCCAACGGGCCTGGTTGGGACATTGGTATTCCCCATTTTAGACTCTGCATCCAGAGTTCAGATCATTTATACATCATGCTGTCGTCAAAATCATCAGATTTTAACTCAGAATATTGCTTTTCTTATAGCAAACGAAGAAATTATTAGGGGCAAATAAACGAGAGTGACTTCTTTTTAGTTCATAAGAATGCTGCACTCAGTGATTTCATCCAAGAGCCTAAACCACATTCCCATGTTGATTTCTGGGAATGAGGAAGGCTATGCCAACGTGGGTACATTTAATTTTAAAAAAAAATTAAAAAAAATAAAGAGTATCTCAATAAAACTCTCTCCCTATCCTCCTCTTCATAAAATATTTTCTCTATTGTTTCCATTTTCAGCTGAGCTAACTTAACTTATGTCCAATTAGAGTCCAGTTTTTGTCAAAAGTGCCTTACTGGTTATTGTTATGAGTAATTGTAATGATATTGTCATGTGACCAGTGCACAGAGGGGCATGGCTGGGCTGCATTTTAGACAAGTTCCCAAATAGATCTCTATTTCTTTTCTCTCCTTAATCAATAGAAATGTTATTCAATAGGCTCAATTTCCTACATTTCAAAAATGTTTTAATGAACATTTTAATGAAATACGTTAATGAACTGTTGGCTTTGATGGGGATTAATTAAACCCTGGCTGTTACTCCTTTTATGGTCTTTGCACAATGCTCAGTTGACTGAGGACATTTAGAGCTCACCCAACTGCATGGCTGTGTAAAACAAAGACACAAGCAAAAACTCCTATTCGTTCATTGGTAAATATGACACCATTATAAAAGCTAAGCTCACCCATATCATGACTAACAGAAACTTTTTTTATTTTATTTAAGGACTTTTTGGTATAAATTTTCAGACAGCAAAAGTTTAAAAAGTATACAAGAAAAACCTCAGTACCCACCACTGAAAATGAGAAATAAAATGTTACAAATAGGATTGGATTTTCACCCATAACCCCCTCCCGGGCCCTAGTCACTCCCCTCCCCGAACTATAGTGGTCATGGGGTCGTGAATTTGGCTATTAGCAACCTATGTCTACCTTTATACTTTTACTACAAATGTGCGTATTTTGAACCTCTCACTTTTCAGCCAAGATACCTAGTTGGTATCCACTGTGATGCTTGGTTCTATGGGAGATATTAAAATACAGTAATTTTTTAATTTGCAAGAATATTGCCCATATGCCACCCCATGTCTCCAAACCATTTGTAATCTCAACACTGGTGACCCTATTCTCCAAACATACAAAACGAAGTACAGCAAAGGTAAATGAATTATCCAGGGTCACACGACATCTCAGTAGCAGAGTGAAGAAGAAAACAGCATGCAGGCCTCCCACCCATGCCTCCCACTAGCCTGCGATGCTGTTGTGCTCTAGTGCTTCATAATATATTTATAAGCGCTCCACGATATGTGATAAATCATTATGTATTGATTTAAACAGTGTCATTTGCAAGCCTCAAAGCGCTTTACTGTATTACATACATAAAGGAATCAAATCACTTTGCCAGCCACCGACAGGCAGGCAGCACCCGACTAGCAGAGGGGTGTCAGCAAAACTCCAAGGCAAGCTGAGAACCAGGAGAGGAGTGAGTTGCACTGCCTCCTGTAAGCAGCAAATCTTGGCTAATTGCTGAGGAAATATGCACTAGTGTATCTTAAATTTTTAATTGCTTGGATAGAGAGAGAATCTTATTTGCAAAAATCAGTGTTTTCATTAGAGGTCTGTTGTGCCAGAAACTTCAGAAGTGTAACATATATTGGCTACTGGAAAAGAAAGACTGCTTTAACCCATGCAGGAAAGGCAAGTACATGAGGAAAATCCATGTGTTCTTATATGCAGCCTCAAGTAACAGGCACCTGCCAGCTTCTTTAAAATGCCTTTGGAGCCAAAAAAATTTCAATGGTCAGGGCTTCAGATTTTAAAGTTCACTCTAAAGGCTGTGATGTGCTAAAGCCAGCTGCACCAGCTTTGGGGGAGCCAATTGTTAAATATTCAGGAATCCTGTAAGCGCTTCTTAAACTGTTGTTATGTTGAAATGGTCATACCACTAGGAGCACAAAAAATCGGTAAACCCTACAAATCAGGATCATCCCCTGCAGGAAGCTGGTTTACCAGCACACCACTGCCGCTACCCGTCTTTTGGGAGGTGGAATTTGCACTTGAACCTAATTTTTACTGGATTCTGAAATGAGTCTTTTGAACAGTCTATGGATTCATTCACAGATAGTTGTTATGGGAAAACCTCTTTGTACCTGACTGGTAAATAATGTGAGGTGATGTCTCCCGTGTTCTCCTAGATGAGTGGAAAACTCGTATTTTCCCAAAGTTTAAATCAGGAAATGGCGATCATGGAAATAGCTACTTCTAAAGAAATAAAATAAATGTATAATGAATGTTTTCACCCACGTTCAGTCGGGCTCAATAAAACACTACTTGCCTTCATGCTGGAAATTGGAAAGGGCATGCCCTGTCAACACACTGACAGGGTACAGAATTACTTCTGTTCCCAAGAAAGTCACTGGCGCCTCAATATCCTATCAACCCAAAGTGCCTCAAAGGGAGAAGGTTCATAGATGTTTAGCGAAAATGCCCAGTTCTACTTTTCAAATGGTAACGCTAATGATTTATGGATGGCTCTTCCAGGATAAAAGTCACTGTCAAAGTGGTACCTTCACATCTTTTGATAAAAGAAAAATTTTCTATTAGATATTAACATTTTACGTGGAAATTGTCCAGGGTAATTACGCCAACTCTCTGCCAAATCAAACACACTGGGTTACTTATTTTCTTAATTTCAGTTTTTTCCTAATTTTTGTTTCACTCATGTCGGGGGGGTAAAGGGCTCAATGTCATACCAAGTCTCATTGAAAAAGACTGTCATAGATAGAAGAAACAAGATTGAATTTGGAATATCTGTCACCACATTTTTCACTTTTGGGGCATGTGTGCAAAGGCAGCTGGACACCAATCATCTTTTATTGACTCAGATTTTCCCTGAACTTACATGACAGCCTGCAATGAAACTACATGTTTGAGTAGTGTCATAGGAACCCATCGTGATCATCCCATTAGCAAGGGGCACCTAAGAGAGTTCATTCCCAGCTGGATGTGTGTGGGGATAGTTATGTAATAATAGTTTATCGAGCATCTATCTGTGTACAAAGCATCTTGCATGCATTCTCTCTAACCTTTACAACACTGCTCCAAGATATTATTATTCCCATTTTATAGATGGGGAAACTATGGCTCTAAGAAAGTAGAGAGACCACACAGAAAGTATAGGAGACAGAATTCACACCTGCTCTAGCTAGCCTTTTTCCTGTATACCACCTTTCTCAATATAATGCTATCTTAACTAGATCACAGAATAGTCCTCTCCCTTCTATACCTGCTTTTTATAAATAGCCATGTTTTGACATTAATAAAATTAGAACCATTAAGAGTTTAGGTTACTAGAATAAACTTTGAAACTATAATGTGGAAACATTTCCACTACAGCTGTAAAGCAATTTTTAAATGGGAGCTTTCACCTTAGGTGTGCAATTGCGAATTATGAAATGTCATCTGATTATTCTAACTGTAATAACACTATTTAGAGTAGAAAAGTCATTATTTAAAATATAAGATATGAGAAATTAATATAAAATTTGAAGTAGGGCTTGCTATAAGTTTACCTTTAAAATAAAGTTGTTTATCAATTGTTTTGGGAGCAAGAAATTACTCCATAGCCAAAGTACACTATTCGGTTATGTTTACAAATTTGCACAATAACAACATCAATATCTTTCACTTTTTTTTATTACCTATTTTTATTTTATTTATTTTATTTTTGGCTGCGTTGGGTCTTCGTTGCTGCACGCGGGCTTTTCTCTGGTTGCGGCGAGCAGAGGCTACTCTTTGTTGCGGTGCGCTGTGTTCTCATTGCGGTGGCTTCTCTTGTTGCGGAGCACGGGCTCTAGGCACGTGGGCTTCAGTAGCTGTGGCGCACAGGCTCAGTAGCTGTGGCTTGCAGCTCTAGAGCGCAGGCTCAGTAGTTGTGGTGCACGGGCTTAGTTGCTCCGCCACATGTAGGATCTTCCCGGACCAGGGCTCGAACCCGGTTCTCCTGCATTGGCAGGCAGATTCTTAACCACTGTGCCACCAGGGAAGCCCAATGTCTTTCACTTTTAACCACAAAAAACAAGTAGGTCAAATGTCATTTATCTTGTTTTACAAATGAGGAATTAAGGCTCAGAGGTATAAAGTAGCAGAGCAGACTGAAATTAGGCTCTTAAGATTCCCATCCAGTGTTTACTCCACCATAGCACACAGAATAGTGAACTTATGAAAGTTTCAAAGTGTGAAAGCTCAAGAGACAGGTGCAGCACTGCCTATGAAAGAAAAACAATTCCAGCTCAAAATGCAACCTGTGCTGTTCATAATGCAAGTAGCACATTGAACAGGTAAGTTGTGATGGGAGGAAAGAAAGTTAAGCAAAATGTTAGGTCTGGCACAGGTTGGTACCCAGTGCTTGGTGGATAAAAATGGACCAAAAAAAGTTGAAACAGAAATAGAAAGGCCCCAAAGTTGTTCTAAACCTGTGATTCAAGTTCATTTAGGGCTTGTTCTATATGTTGCTACACGTACACTGCTACAACATTAATAAGGCATCTGGTGAGGCCACTTTTTGAATGTATTCACTGAGAAACACGCTTTCTCCCCAAGAATGCAGTTACAGCCTTTTGTGTTATTTTTAGCATAGTCTCCACGACAGTCTAAAAAGACGGCAACAGTAAATATACCTTTAGTCACTACTGTGATTTTCAATAGAATTTACCTGGCCCATGCTAAAGTCTATTTGTTAAAGC
Source organism: Grampus griseus (assembly GCF_964374135.1). NCBI lineage: Eukaryota > Metazoa > Chordata > Mammalia > Artiodactyla > Delphinidae > Grampus > Grampus griseus. Next base: position 47,267,434 of record NC_139003.1, read on the forward strand.
ATATATTTTGTTTTACAGGTTATTTTGCCAGGAGGTGCAAACTTGCTTTTCCTACTAATTGAAAAAAAAAACCAATGGAAGCAAAATCATGCCCTCGAGCAATGAGCTGTCTTTATATTCCCATTCCTTCTTTTACCACCAGTGCCAGCGCTGGATTGCTGCCACCACTGCAGGTAGCCTGTAAAGGGGGTTTTGTTCCCATTCAGCACGGTACTTTGCTTTCCCAGGTCACCGACCCTTGCTATCTTTATGTGAACCAAGTAAACACATCAGAAAACTTCAATTCAATATGCCAACATCCAATGATCAAAGATGATTAAAATCACCGTTTGTTTCCTCTTTTTTAAAAAAAGATCATTGAATTTGAGATCTAAAGAGCCATCTGCTACCAAAGGTATTTACCAGTCTTGGTGAATGCATACTTTGTTTGGAAAACAATTGGTGATATTCTTTTTCTTTGTTATTAAGAAATATGTATTCCAGAAATTTCTGATCTATTTTGTACTATTGAACAACATAAAATTCTGATGAATTTCTGATAAAATTCCTATTAATCTTAACATTAATTTCCTACGGAATTAAAAATGCTAGGCTGATTCTTCAGAGTCTGGTGTTTTGATGTTTTAGTGTTCCACGTGAAAGGTTTGAGACTACCTGGATCTACATGATTGAAACAGCATAACTGTGGCCTGGCAGAAGCAATCAATTCAGGCAGCTAAATGATGTGTAAATGGAAATGGCCACACAATTGACTTGGCCAGGGCAATCAATACTGCTTATGAAGAGAGCAAAAAATGAGCACATCTGCTGGGCTATGGTCCCATTCAATGGCTATAAGTAGATACAATTTACAAAGAATGTGGACAGAAAACCTTGCTCCAGAGAATCTGGATTTCCAGGTTTATGTGAAATGCCCAACTCAGCATCTGGCTCAGAGAAGGTATTTAAATATTACTTTTCCCCACTTTAATCTGGTCACAGAATGTTTCAAGTATTTAATTGATTACGCATTTTCAGTATCAAGTACAACCGCCAAAAGCAGATATTGTGGATTATTGGTATGTACACAACTTAAATGACGGAAACAGGTGTAAATGGGGCCCAAAGAGTTACCTACTGATTTTGCACATTTTGTGGGACATGGCCATCAGTCAGCACATTTTCAAAGTGAACGGTTAGATGACTTTCAATTCAGAGAGCTTCTTCTGTTACGCTTACTGTTCTTGATATTATCCTAAGTGTTTTCTAGTAATTAGATGGCTTATTAGAGCGTTACTTCAGGACTATAATAATTCTGATATTTCATATGTGGCAATAATAAAAAGGTAAGTAATTTGTTCCAAAACACTATGCATGTATGTTTGTATGTATGTATGTATCTATCATCTATTTATCTCTATGTATTCATTCATTCCTTCACTCATTTAATTATTCATTCATCAAATAACAATTGATTACCTTCTATTTGTAAGGCACTACAAAGGACATAAGATATAATAAGACATGATCTATTCCTAAAAAACATTACTATTAGTTTAGTGGGAGGATTGTGGGAAAAAAGTCTGAAATGAAAAGGCACAACTATCTTTTCTGATCCTGAGTCAAATACCTTCCAAGTGGGTCGAATACTCTCTGGTGGTCTGGAGGATGACCTATACTTTATGCCATCTCCAAGGCCAGGGCTTGGCAAAATTTTTCTGTAAAGTACCATCTTTGCCAGCCACATGGCCATACGTTCTCTATTGCAACCCTTCTATCCTGCAGCAGTAGACAGTATGCCGATGAATGGGCCTGGATGTGTTCCAATAAAACTTTATTTGTAGACCTGAAGTTTGACTTTCATGTAAGTTTTACATATCAGGAAATATCATTATTTTGATTTTTCTAATCATTTAAAAACGTAAAAACAATTCTAAGTTCATGAGCCATATAAAAGCAGGTGGCAGGCTGAATTTGGCCCAGGAGCCCTAGTTTGTTAATCACTGTCCTAGATTGAAGGAAGGCGTTTTGGTGTCTCACGCTCAAAGTTGTGATGTTAATGATGGTAAAACCTGACGCGTTGACTCTTCCTATGTGCTAGGCACTTTCCAGACTCATTACATGTATTATCTCATTTAGTCTCACAATACCTGTTGAAGCAGATACTTATATTATCTCCCATTATAGATAAACAGACACAGAGAGGACTTAACCTTCCTAAGGTCATTACAGTTCCATTCAATTTAGAGGGGATGTGTGTCTGAGATTCTGCGTGTATATTGGGGAGGGAGTGGCCAAAGCTCTCCATGGGAACAGGGCGTGCACCACAAGTGAATGGAGAATGAAAAGTTCCGCTCTAGCCAGTGTGGAATGGAATAGGGAGGGAGACGCAAGAGGGAGGGGATATGGGGATACAAGTATAGGTATAGCTGATTCACTTTTTTATGCAGCAGAAACTAACACAACAATGTAAAGCAATTATACTCCAATAAGGATGCTAAAAAAAACCAGAAGTGCCAAATACACATAACCACCTAGAAATTCGACCCATACGCTCCAGCCCTTTCAGTGACCTTGGATGAATACGCCCTAAAATTAGCTAGAAGATTCCCTTTGGGAATTTGCAAGTGTTTTTAGAAATTCCCAGGACAGCTGGTTCCAGGGGCAGATCTAGGACTCTGCTGGATTCTTAGATAAACTCACATTATTACATCAATTGACTGAGAGAAGAAGTTCATAAAATCTACAAGTATAACGCAGTTGCTGTTGAATACCTTCAGAATCTGACAATTGAGAATTTAATCTTGAGAAAAGCTTCCTCATAAGGTGTCTGGAACTTTGGAAGCCAGCCAGACCTGGGTGGGTGTGTGTGTGTGGGGGGGGTGTGTGTGTGTGTGTGGGTGTGTGTGTGAAGGAGGAAGTCAACCCCTCAACAGTAGTGCCCCAACATGAAAAACAGGGTTAAAATCTACTCCACAGAGTTAAAATCTATTCCGCTTCCGGTCTCTTTCTGCAAATTTTGAACAAGGTGTATATATAAACTCTGGGCCGAGGTTTAGGCATGCATGCCTTCATCCACCTTAACAAAAACACTACTTATTATACACGCACATTTCCATCTGTTCCAATGTCTATTCTGATTGCATACAAAAACTTACAGAGGACAGTTTAGTCAGCTAGAACTGCAAGTCTCTTTCTAAACAGAACTGGAATGAGGCTAATATATGAGCCATCAATTAGACCATTTTCAGCAGGAGTGAAGTGCACATCTGAAGAGTACATAGTGGCCCTAAGAAGTATGACCCCACGGCTGGCCAACAGGTCTACTCCTTGACAACTATTAATAGGCTGATTGGCAAATCATATGAAAGCACTTACATGGAGAAAAGGCCTTTGTATGTGAAATAGCAAAATAAAGTTCAGCTTGAACTATTTTTAAAAAAAGAAGTTGGCAAATGCATGATTCTGTTGCACTAAATAGTTATGTTAGTATTAGTAACAGCTTCTCACTTTCTGGAGTTTTAATTATGTCTCTTGGGACTGGGAGAAGGGTGAAGGCGGGGATACAGATTTTAACAGCTTATTTGGTTGCTGTCCCTACCTTTACTGCTGTTGAACTAAAAAAAACCTCCACAGGCTAAAATTCTTTACATTGCAAATAAAATAGTTTCCCCCTGGTTTTTATCAGCATGGGTCCCACAAGGAACGGACAGCCGGTTTATGTCAATGAACAAGACTTATTGTTTTCAGATTTATTTTTTTATAGCAAAAAAAAAAAAAAAGGTTGGTGTTGAGCTTGAAACAAAGGCAACAAAGAACAATGTAGGCTCTGATTTGGGGTTCCAGCACAATCGCTGGGTTGAATACAGGCCATCTTGCACCCAGCTATTTGTGGAGGACTCATTAATTTTGGTGCACCTCTTGAACTTTCTACACATCATGGCCTGCACACACATGAACACAGACTTACCCATGTGCACACATGCTTTTCTTTTTACCCAATGGACAGATGTATTTGCTGTGTGTGTATTTCCGGTCTCCATGATCCATCCCTAAAAACTAATGGGATCCCCAATAAAGATGTAAAAAAATTAATTAATTAATTAAAAACAAAAAAAAAAAAACTAATGGGATAGGGACTGGAGGCCAGAGAAGCAGAAGGTAAAGAACAAAAGAGAAATCCTGAAGGACTTGGGATATTTTGTCTGGGACAAGAACAAGAAGGTGACAAACTCCTCACTAAGGTGGTTTTATAAAATCTTTTCTTATTTTAGTCTAACTCATCATTTCCTTTCCCCTAGAGAAAATTATGTTGCTAGGAATGCAGGAGACCCAAAGCACCAATTTTTCCGGAAATAAATGTCTATACTCCTCTACCCTTGCCACGCCTGAGGATAAGTCCCTTCTGGCAGAGTGGAAAGAGTACGGATTGGAAGTCAAGAGATCCACGTGCTGGTTCTGGCCCAGCACAAAGTTGCTACGTTGATTCTGGCAAATCACCAAACTCTTTGAGTCTCAGTTTCTTTACCTGAACAATGACCTTTCCAAGGGACTTGTCTGGGTCCAACAGTTCCTGATTCCATGCTTTCCTCTTTGAAAATTTAGCCCCATCTTCCATAAGTCAAAAATGGTCCCTCCAGCCATCACCTGATGGGGGCTCATTTGTCATGGCCCTTCAAATCCAGCTTCTGGCTTGTTCCCTCAGAACTTATTAACCATCAGGTCCTGAGTTGCATGGGAGTAGCCTGGGACAAATAATCTCCTCCAGGGTATTAACTAGCACTGACCCGAGGTTCTTAGCTCCCAGGAACACTGTGTTTCCATTAGGGATTCTTAGAGGCCAGAATGAACCTCCTCTAATAATGAAATTCTGGTCCCTGACTTGAGGTGAAGGTGAGGAGTAGTTTTGGGTGATGTCTTTCAGTACAACACTCATCAACCATTTGGAGAAAACCAACATTCCGAAAGGAAAAACCCAGCTGTGCCAAAGATTTAGAATTGGAACAAGCAGCAAAACGTGTTTGAGAATGGATTTTTAAGTACTGTCAATGAAGCTCTGAGGAAAAATGGAACTAGATATTAAAACTCCTTCTCAGGGCCATGCTGCTACAATGACCAGTGAAGTGAAGGTGAGGAAAAAATTTTCTCTCAGTACACTGGGGAAGGGGGTCTTGATCTGGGGAGCTAGGTAGGAATTATCAGCTTGAGGAAGGGGAGACAGGAGTTTCATGCCTTTACAGGAGGTATGTAATTTTAAAATGCTGTCCTGTCACATTCTCAATGTCAAGGCTCATTTTCTTTCGGCATGTGGCCAGCTCAGATTTTGTAATCCCTTTTAATTATGGAGCTCACCGTATGAAAGTCACTTCCATAGTTCTTCCTAAGATCACTGTAAATTTTTTTAAAAAATGCTTTCAATCTAATTTCCTTAATCCAATTTTCACAAGAAATCGTTTGATAGGAATAATATAAAAGAAGCATTTTTCTTCAAATGGTGATATGAACTGCCAAGTATCTATAGTTTGGGGTAGTAGTTGTTGAAATTGTTATTTTTGCATGGTTGTTGTTGCTTTGAAAGATGTTTGATCAACTTTTTACCAACATCACAGTGTTTTGGCATTCTTTTAGTCCATGTGTGATCACAGTCAACATACCCAGAGGTGTTGTCATTGAGTTCATGTGGTAAAAATGGAAACGTCTAAGTATAAGTAGTATCAGCAAGGTGAAGGTTGCTCATCACATTTTTTTTTTTGGTGTGAGCAGCCTGGTGGAGAACTAGACTCTGTGGCTCAGGCTCTTAATTCACTACCTAGAACTTCACAGTTCGGCACTGACAGAACAGGGCACCCTGCTCTTTTGCCTCCGATGCTCTAGTGCAGGTAATCACTGAGGTTAGCATTTTCAACCAAATTCTTCCCAGATCTGAGATTGTGAGGCCAGGTTTTATCCTGTATGCAGTGGATACAGAGGGATTATATTCCTCTTTTACGTCCATCTGCTTGTGTGTGTGTGTGTGTGTGTGTCTGTGTGTGTGTGTTTGTGTGTGAGAGACAGACAGAGAGCTCTCAAGTTTTTGCAGCTGTGGGTGCATGGAAGACTACAAACACGACCAGTTGTGAGTTCCTGTGGTCTCCTGAAGGATTGAGAGACATCTGTTTTGACTCCACAGCACCACTGCTGGCCTCAGGGTTGAAATTCTTTTTTTGTTGTTTTAATTAATTTATTTTATTTTATTTATTTTTGGCTGCATCGGGTCTTCGTTGCTGCACGCGGGCTTTCTCTAGTTGCGGCGAGCAGGGGCTACTCTTCTTTGCTGTGCGCGGGTCTCTCATCATGGTGGCTTCTCTTGTTGCAGAGCACGGGCTCTAGGCGTGCAGGCTTCAGTAGTTGTGGCTTGCGTGCTTCAGTAGTTGTGGCCTGAGAGCTCTAGAGCGCAGGCTCAGTAGTTGTGGCACACGGGCTTAGTTGCTCTGCGGCATGTGAGATCTTCTGGGACTAGGGCTCAAACCCGTGTTCCCTGCATTGGCAGGCGGATTCTTAACCACTGTACCACCAGGAAAGCCCTGAAATTCTTTTAAGTGTCAAGTAAACCTCCTTTATAACTAGCTCTTGCCTGTCGTAGTTTAAACTTGGTGGAGAACTGGGTTCTCTTACATAGTAGGTAAGACAGGACATCAGGATTCCTTGCCATCTGCTCTTGGTGAGCTTCAGATAAGGCTTTGTGTGGTCTTTGAGTCCATGTTTAATGCCCAGCTGCATTATTCAAGTTCTAATGAGAAGCCAACAGCAAGGAATGATGGATACTTTGTTTTGAATTTTCTCACATACTAAATAATTGAAATATAGCTTCCTTTTATTAAATATAGATGTATGTTCATTGCTCACTTTTCAGAAATAAAAGGTATACAGTTCAGGAAGAATGTAATAAATACCACAGAAGTCCATATTTCTGTTTCTTAGTTCATATCTCTTGGGACATAAAAATTAAACCTACTGAAATGCTTACTCCCTTTTCTAGAGTAAATGTCTGCTAACATTTTAGCACAGCACATTTGTTTTAAGGAATTTTGTTTTGTTGTATTCTGACTTAAGAAGAGACCTATGCTTGCATCAGAATGTTGGACTTACTCTAGAAAATGCTCAAGGCCAAACAAAGATAAGACTAGGCCAAGAAACTTACCAGACCCTAGTTGAGTATCAGGAGAAATTGAAATCATTATGCTGAGTCATTACTATTTAGTCGGTCCAGAGAAACAAATGCTATGAAGCATTCATGAAGTACAGAAGGGAGGCTACTTGGCTAGGTGTGGGCATGACACATTCTCAGTCCAATATATTCCATTAAAATTTTTTTCAAAAAGTGAAGCCAGAATGTATTTCAAGTAAGTAGAGGTGCTAATTTTCCTTTCATGCAATACATAATCAGGATAAAAAAGATGAATGTAAACATTTTATTTCTCTGAAATTTGGGAAGGAGTGCACAAAGTATTCCCCACTTACGATCTAACCTCCTGCTCAAAGAAGACAAATCGTCCAGATTTGGTTCTCTAATTTGCTGTGAGTTGAAAAAAATCATTGGTAGATGATCAGTCTCAGTTATTCATTTACAAAATGGACTCATTTCTGAAGGCTATGTGGAGTACATTTTTATTGATATAAGTTGTAATAGTAGCAATTGCATTGACATATTCTCTTTAAGATTTAGAGAGAAAGAACATGTATATCCTCCTGGCAACCAGTTCTGCATTTATGTGTTATATATATGTTGTATATGATACATATATGTCTGATCTCTTTCTTTTTTTTTTTTTTCTTTGCGGTACGCGGTCCTCTCACTGTTGTGGCCTCTCCCGTTGTGGAGCGCACGCTCCAGACGCGCAGGCTCAGCGGCCATGGCTCACGGGCCCAGCCGCTCCGCGGCATGTGGGATCCTCCCAGACCGGGGCACGAACCCGTGTCCCCTGCATCGGCAGGCGGACTCTCAACCACTGCGCCACCAGGGAAGCCCTGATCTCTTTCTTTAAGATAGTAAGTTGAATGAAGACTGGGCCAAGATTTTCTTAACCAACACTATAGGGATTGTTACATATTATAGGTGCTTAGTCCGTATCTTTGCTGATATACCTCACAAGAACCCTGGCATCAGCACACAGAAGCCCAGATATCTGATAAACATTGGAAAAATATAGCAAAAACCATTAATAAATATCTTAAGTCAATGTTTATACCAAGGGAAGGAAGTCCTGTGGCTAATGACTATAATAACAAAGATTCCGAAAGACGCATACTAATTTTCCAAAGAAGATGTGTCAAGCTATAAATTGATAAGACCATGCAGTCTGAAGCACTGAGCTATCTGAATTCTTAATTTCCAGACCTAGGATCTACTAATCTTCCTTGGTCAAACTATTTACCAAGTGTTTTTGGAAAAACACAGTGACACAGTAAAAAATAAAATTAAAAACTGTAAATCACCAAATATTTTACATTTAAATATAAGTTCTTAATTGACTTGTAGAACTAGAAGGATTCAGCAACATCCTCAATTCACAGATGGAAGAATGCAACTTCTTCCCCACCAAAGGGCCTTCATCCCTTGCTCCTTCTGTGAAAATCCTTTTCCCTCTGCATCTTCACATGGACAGCTCTTTCTGATCCTTGGGGTCGCATGTGAAACGTCACTTTTCAGATAAGCGTTTCCTGCATAACCCATCTAAATCTCTCTCTCCCTTGTCCTTTGCCCTCTTCCATTAGTCTCCTTTTTACCACCCTAGTTGTTTCCTTTGTACTGAGTGTCAGCACAAATGGTAATTAGATATTTAACTACTTTATACTTGTTTATCATCGGTCTACAAGCTCCTTGAGAGCAAACTATTATATTAACCTCTACATAGAAGTGCCTCATACAGTGCCTACCAAATTACAGCCTCTCAAAAACCATTTCTGGGGTGAGTGAATGAATGAATGAATGAATGAAAATTATAGGGCCCCACTGAAGTTGGAGATTTTCTAAGCTCAGAAGCATCATGTGATCAAGTTTGTGTTTGAGAAAAGTAACCCCAGCTGAAGAGTATGGAGGCTGGATAAGAGAGACCACTTAGGAGACTAGAGAAAGGGTGATGAGGGGCGGAACTAAGGCAGTTATGGTAGCAATGAAGACAAAAGAACAAATGTGAGACTTTCAAAATCAGTAAATACTACATAGAACAAAAACTACCAGGTTGTAGGTTATGTAGGAGAGTTTTAGATGACTAGCGTGATTTATTCTTTCCACAAATAATTGGCGATTTAACAGGCAGGCATGATACCTGTTATTATGGACTTTATAACCTAGGAGAGGAGGCTTAAAACAAATCATTATATATAAACAAATTATTTTATCATACCTGAAAAGCTACACAGAAAGAAGGTGACCAGGTGTATGGTGTGGCCCTGAGTCAGGAAATGCAGAAGGAAGAGCAAATCCAGAGGAGGAAGATGATAAATTCATCAGTAATGTGGTATTAGTAATCCTTGCCAGTCCTTTCAAATGTGATGGTCCCATGTGCAAAAGCTCTAAACACATTCCATAGATGAAGGCTGTTACTATTACTCCTCTGTGTCCTTCATCTCCCCAGCAGAGAACCCCAGACATGGTCCCTCTAAGAAGTATAGGGCAGACATCATCGGATGAATGGATAAAGAAGATGTGGCACATATATACAATGGAATATTACTCAGCCATAAAAAGAAACGAAATTGAGCTATTTGTAATGAGGTGGATGGACCTAGAGTCTGTCATACAGAGTGAAGTAAGTCAGAAAGAAAAAGACAAATGCCGTATGCTAACACATATATATGGAATTTAAGAAAAAAAAATGTCATGAAGAACCTAGGGGTAAGACAGGAATAAAGACACAGACCTACTGGAGAACGGACTTGAGGATATGGGGAGGGGGAAGGGTGAGCTGTGACAGGGCAAGAGAGAGGCATGGACATATACACACTAACAAACGTAAGGTACATAGCTAGTGGGAAGCAGCCGCATGGCACAGGGAGATCAGCTCGGTGCTCTGTGACCGCCTGGAGGGGTGGGATAGGGAGGGTGGGAGGGAGGGAGACGCAAGCGGGAAGAGATATGGGAACATATGTATATATATAACTGATTCATTTTGTTGTGAAGCTGAAACTAACATACCATTGTAAAGCAATTATACTCCAATAAAGATGTTTAAAAAAAAAAAAAAAAAAAGAAGTATAGGGCAGAAACCAGAAGCACAAATATGGCTTCTGGCCACTCACTATCTGTGTGATCTTGCACTTCATTTTCCTCTTTTGTTAAATGAGGGGTATTGTGTGAATTTATTTGCTTATTTTAAAAAGAAGATTAAAATATGAAAAGAAAAGACCAGCACATTAAACTTTTTTTTAGAAAGGAGGAAATTGGAACAAATGATCTCTCAGGTTTCATCCAAGTCTGCAATCCTATGTTTTTGTTGCTCAATAACTATTTGTTGATTTTATTTGATTCCTTTGGCATGCTCAGTTGACTGGACATGCTTTTGTTCATCTCTTCAGCAATCTTGGTGCACAGATCTGAGCTACATGCAACAATGGCACGACTTGGGAGCAACTGAGAATTTTCAGGTGGGCTGCCAAGAGTTTGGGATGCACCATGTTAACTGCACGTGCCTCTCTGGAATGTGACTGGACCCAGAAAACAATATGAATGAGTGAATAAAAGAATCAACAGAGACACTGTAAAGCAGACAACTGAAATTTGTTGGTCCAAAAATTAGCAACCCTAAACCAAAATAAATATACATAGACGGTAGAGACTTTCAGAGTCACTAAATAATATACAGAACACAAACTACCAAGCTGTAGGTAATGCAGAAGAGTTTTGGGTGACCATGGTGATTTATTCATTCCACAAATAATTAGGGATATAACAGGCAGGCATAATACCAGTCATCATGGAGTTTACAGTCTAGGAGAGGGGACAAATACATAGAGCACAGAAGAGGTATAAAGTTAGAATACTGTTGACTAAATTGGGGAGTTTATGGTTTTAAAACGGCTAATATCTCTTGCATCAGCAACTTGTCAGCTGAGTCATTCTAATAACCCTTTCAAAATGATAAAGAAGACTGAAAGATCTGTCAAGAATGGTCTACTGATTTAAGTACATTAGGTGTTTCTTTTTTGTTGTTATTTAATTTAAAAAATTTTTAATTGAAGTATAGCTGATTTAAGTATTTTATTAGTTTCAGGTATACAACAGTGATTCAATAATTTTATAGATTATACTCCATTCAAAATTATTATAAAATATTGGCTATATTCCCCATGCTGTGCAATATATCCTTATAGCTTATTTATTTTATACATAGTCGTTTGTGCCTCTTAATCCACTACCCCTATTTTGCCCTTCCCCCTTCCCTCTCACTACCAGTAACCACTAATTTGTTCTCTATATCTGTGAGTCTGTTTCTGTTTTGTCATATTCATTTGTTTTATTTTTTAGTTCTACATATAAATAATAACATACAGTATTTGCCTTTCTTTGTCTGACTTATTTCACTAAGCATAATACTCTCTAGGTCCATCCATGTTGTTGCAGAATTTCATCCTTTTTACGGCTGAGTAGTATTCATCTGTATGTATATATATATATATATATACCCATCTTCTCTGTCCATTCACCTGTTGATGGACACTTAGGTTGCTCCCATATTTCAGCCATTGTAATTAATGCTGCTATGAACATCGGGGTGCATGTATCCTTTTGAATTAGTGTTTTTGTTTTCATTGGATATATACCCAAGAGTAGAATTACTGGATCATATGGTAGTTCTGCTTTTAGTTTTTTGGGAAGTCTCCATACTGCCTTCCACGTGGGCCACAACAATTTACATCCCTACCAACAGTGTACAGGGTTCCCTTTTCTCCACGTCCTTGCCAACGTTTTTTATTTGTGGACTTTTCGATGATAACCATGCTGACAGGTGTGAGGTAATATCTCATTGTGGTTTTGCATGGCATTTCTCTGATGATTAGCGATGTTGAGCATCTTTTCATGTGCCTGTTGACCGTCTGTATATCTTCTTTGGAGAAATGTCTATTCAGGTCTTCTGCCCATTTTTAATTGAGTTGTTTATTTGATATTGAGCTGTATGACCTGTTTGTATATTTTGGATATTAATCCTTTATCTGTCATATCATTTGCAAATATTTTCTCCCATTCAGTAGGTTTTTTTTGTTTGTTTTGTCAATGGTTTCCTTTGCTGTGCAAAAGCTTTTAAGTGTAATTAAGTCCAATTTGTTTATTTTTGCTCTTATTTCCTTTGCCTTAGAAGACAGATCCCAAAAAATATCACTATGATTTATGACAAAGAGTGTTCTGCCTAGGACTTCCCTGGTGGCACAGTGGTTAAGAATCCGCCTGCCAATGCAGGGGACATGGGTTCAATCCCTGGTCCAGGAAGATCCTACAAGCCCACGCACCACAACTACTGAGCCTGCACTCTAGAGCCCGTGTGCCACAACTACTGAAGCCTGCATCCCTAGAGCCCGTGCTCTGCAACAAGAGAAGCCATTGCAAGAAGAAGCCCACGGACCACAATGAAGAGTAGCCCCCGCTCACCGCAGCTAGAGAAAGCCCACACGCAGCGATGAAGACCCAACACAGCTAAAAATAAATAAATTTTTTTAAAAAAGTGTCTGCCTATGTTTTCTTCTAGGAGTTTTATGGGTTTTGGTCTACATTTAGGTCTTTAATCCATGTTGAGTTCATTTTTGTATATGGTATGAGAGAATGTTCTAATTTCATTCTTTTACATGTAGCTGTCCAGTTTCCCCAGCACCACTTATTAAAGAGACTGTCTTTTCTCCTTGTACTTTCTTGCCTCCTTTGTCATAGATTAATTGATCTTGGTGCCTGGGTTTATTTCTGGGCTTTCTATTCTGTTCCGTTGAACTATGTGTCCGTTTTTGTGCCAGTATCATGCTGTGTTGATTACTGTAGCTTTGTAGTATAGTCGGAAATCAGGGAGCATGATACTTCCAGCTTTGTTCTTTTTTCTCAAGATCGCTTTGGCTATTTGGGGGTTAAGTGTTTCTTGTTCCATGAGAACAATAAGCGTCTTTTTGTATTTTTTTTTTCTTACTTGCAGGTAAATGCGTTCCTAACTGATATAGTGCTCTACCCTTAAGCTGCTTATATCTCCTTGAAAAGGCAATTGTAATAGTAGAAAACATTTTTTAAAGATGAAAATATAAAATTAAAGGAGGATACTGGAGATACAGATTAAATTCCTCTAAGAGTTCAGAAAGTAAGGTGGACCAGAGCTAGAAGGTGAGGGGAGAAGGCAGAACTTGAAGGATAGGTAGTAGGACTTTGGTTTATAGAAAAAAAGAGACAAGAACTACATAATTGAAGCTCTATGCATGAGTCACTGAGGAGAACCAGTGTGACAACTGAGGAAATAAGGCAAGATACACACAGAAGGGCTTGCAAGGTCCTTAGACATCAGGCCATCTACATTTTTTAAGCAGTGAATGGTACAATGAAAAAGTTCTGTGATGCATAGCTCATAATAATTTTAAAATTATAATCATCAAACGATGTGGAATATTAAATATTTTCCCTTAAGGAGAGAGTAAAGCATATAATGAGGAGATTCGGATTTTTTTTGCCCGTCCTATTATAAAATACCAGTTTTAATTCATGAGTATGCATTTATTTGTTCAACTGGTCTGAAAGGGAAATGGCATGATTAAAGCTTTGGGTGAAAATAGTTTTTTTAAAAACAAACTCCTTCAGAGCCAAAAGATTCCAGTGGCTGTTCAGAGACAGGTTGGATGCATAGATTAAAGTTCAAACGAAACTCAAGTGGAAATTTGTACACCATTTTATAAGGCTATATGGGAAAAACCAAGATCACACTTAACAAAACACTGCCAACCTTTGAGAAAAAGATGAGGCTCAAAATTGTTATCAATTACCTTCATTTTACATTTTATTCTGGGAATCTTAACTGATCAGATAGCCAAGAAGACAGGCTAAGGTTTCAGACTCATCGATTTTCTTTTCACTCTTTTGTTTAAGAGCCAGACTCCTGGCTTCAGATAACAGTGATTTAGAGATTTGGTCTCATTTTATAGGCAGCATGGAATTTATGCTGTCCAATAACTGGAGACAGGCTAGATTATTATCTTTTAGATTTGAAGATGCAAGACCAAGGAGACTCAAAGAGAGATGCAGTGCCCCTGCCTCTGTATTTATTTCTTTGGACAAGGTTATGACGCCCATACATTTATAATCCTCCGTCCCGACCCCCTCTACCCTGAGTCCCCACCATCGCCGCCATTGCTGTTAGAGCCATACACCAAGTGGCCAGCAAATCAAAAGGATGCCAGGGAAGGTTCCTGACTCACCATTCTCAGACTGGCCTGACTACTGTGTGAGTACCCTGCACAGGGTAGAAATGGTCATTGTTATAGAAGGGACACTTTCTTTACTTTCTCTTCAGGTGTTCTCAAAAGTATTTTTCTAGGTGTGAGATGTAGGCAGAAGCAAAAGTAATTCCTGATAATCCAAGAATTCAGGCTAAAAGAACACTCACAGTACCAAAGTTTCTACCTCTCTTTTCTTTACACACACACACACACAAACACACACAAACACACTTGAATCTTCCTTTAGTTAAACTGATTAAGGGTCTCATTTGAGGAAAATAATTTTGTGGTCGAAGAGTTTTGTTTGTTTTGTTTTGGTATCATGGCTATTTCTTTTGGAACAACAACATGTTCTATGGAATATCAGTGTAGTGGATGAAAGTGTAGATTCTAGAGCCTGACGGTCTGAGTCTGAATCCTAGTTCTGGCACGTATTGTGTGAGCTTGGGAAAATACTCCATTTCTCTGTGCCCTAGTTTACTCATCTACAAATAGGAACAATACTAATGCCTATCTCATGTGTTTATCCAAAGGATTAAGTGAATTAGATGTTTAAAGCGCTTGGAGGAGTGCCTAGAACTTGATGAGAGCTATGGAAGTGATCACTGTCATTACTATAGTTTGATCTATGGATACATTCATCATTCAGCCACTGAGTAACCATTAAACTATAGACACTATTTTGAAAACTGGGTACACAGGGTGAACAGGATGGTGAGTTCCTTGAACTTAGGGTGCTTACGTTGTAGTGGGGAAGGTGGATAACAAACAAAAAAATAAATATATGATATTTCAGAGAATGATAAATGCTGTGAGGAAAGTGACAATGGGTGATGTCATAGAGGATGACTAGGGTCAGGGGCTGGCTAACCTTCAAGAGGATGGGCTGAAAAATCTTCTCTTGGTGACACTTGCTGATACTTCAATTACGTCTTCTGTGTAAGGAACACTAAGGAGAAGTAAGCGGCAGCATTCTACGTTCTCCAAGGATCCCCTTACAATAAGTCCTTCCTGCCTTAGCATTACCAGTGTTCCTTACGTACTCTAGACATATTTAAGGATGCTGAACAAAACATTTAAACACCAAAACATTTGAAGAGAAAAGTAGGAGCTCAGCCCTACTGACAGTCACCCCCAAATCCAGGCGTCAGCAGAGAATCAGACAGGGACCCTCCTTGCTTCTTTTTCAACATCTTGTCCTAGCTCTAGTCAGGCAGTTCGGACTCCAGACACCCATGTCCTGTCATTAGTCAACTGCAGGAAATTTTTAGAAATTGTTGCCCAATCTGCAAGGACAGGAGGTAGAGGAAATGGAAAAGTGAGAGAGGGAGGAAGTTCTGCTCCTTGGTAGATGATGGAAATCAAGGAAAACATTACTGCTTGTGTTTGTTCAGTCCACACACCTCGAATGTTGGTGTGAGGGATAAAGGCTGTTATCTTGTGGAAAGGGAACACACTTCCCTGGGTTAGAATGTTAGTCTTGACTCTTATGGGAAGAACATGGTCCGAGGTGGATTTTGCACGGGGCCCATGCTGTTTTTTTGTTTGCAATTGAAGTTTTTTACATGGGTTTATCCTATTTTGGTTTACAAAGGGCCCTCATACACATATATGATAAATGTTCTTGTAAGGTCGGATCTTAACAAACGGCACCGCGAAACAGAGGAAAGTTTCAAGTGAGCTTTATTAGGGAGCGCTCCAGGGCGAGGTTCACTGGCCTCGGGCCAGCTGGCCTTACAGTTCTTTAATCATATTTCCCAGCTCAGAGCCTGTAAAGATGCCATTCCTAGGTCTGAAATTCTCCCTGCTCTTCACTTGGCAGGTATCTCCTCATCTTTTGGACACATTTTCCCAGGGAGACCATCCCTGGCCGCCTTACCTAAGCAGGTACTCCCACCCACTCAATTTCCTAATGCTGAGCTCTTTCATTTCTTTCGGAACCCTCATTTCCATTTGCAATCATCCACGTGTTTGCTTACTTCTTGTCTACCTTCCCCACGTGATTGCAGGCTCTATAAAAAGGCAGCACCCACGTCTATTTTATCTACCAGTGCATACCCATAACTTCACCAAGTGCTTGGCACGTCCGAGGTGGTCAACATTTGTTAGAAAACAAAGAATCCTTACCACAAACCTGGGAGATGGGTATTTTTACAAAGGAAGAAACTGAATCTCAAGGGATGGAGTGCCTTGCCCAGGGTCACACAGCTCTTATCCGATGGAGCTGGGACTCTAACTCAGGAGTTCCAGTGTTCAGTCTTAGGGTTCTTTCTACTACACACCACACAGAAAGCAACTCCAAAATGACTGTCAGGGCACCAAAGGGAGACGTGGGGTTAGGGTACCCCACTGGGAGGCTGTGATACTGTGACTTACAAAAGAATTATTTATTTAGTCTTCATCCCCGATTCTGGCACAGAGCTTTTAAAACCCTTGGAATTTCCTAAGGTGTCTTTTGTTATGTTAATGGAGTGACTTTGGGACACCCTCCCCCAACCTAGGGATAGGACTGGTTGCCAGGACAACCAACCACGTGATTAGAGGGTTGGAACTTTCAGTCCCACCCCCAGACCTCCAAGAGGAGAGAGGAGCTGAAGGTTGAATCAATCGCCAAGGGCCAATGACTTAATCAACCATGCCTACGTAACGAACCTTCCAGAAAAACCCAAAAGGACAGGTTTCAGAGAGCTTTTGGGTTGGAGATTTGGAAAGAGTGGCACCAGGAGAGAGCATGGAGGCTCCGTGCCCTTCGCACATGCCTTGCCCTATGCATCTCTTCCATCTGGCTGTTCCAGAGTTATATCCTTTTATAATAAAGCAGTAATCTAGTAAGTAGGGTGTTGCTCTGAGTTCTGTAAGTTGCTCCAGCTAATTAACTGAACCCAAGGAGGGGATCGTGGAGATCTCTGATCTATAGCTGCTCCTGGCCAGAAGCACAGGTGACAACCTAGACTGGCAACAGGGTCTGAAGTGGGCTGGAGGGCAGTTTTGTGGGACTGAACCATTAACATGTGTGATCTGATGCTATCTCTGGAGAGATGGTGTCAGAATTGAGTTGAATTGTAGGACACCCAGCTGGTGTTAGAGAATT
Organism: Grampus griseus; assembly: GCF_964374135.1. Classification (NCBI taxonomy): domain Eukaryota; kingdom Metazoa; phylum Chordata; class Mammalia; order Artiodactyla; family Delphinidae; genus Grampus; species Grampus griseus. Next base: position 47,284,943 of record NC_139003.1, read on the forward strand.
GCTTTGAATGACTTGGGGGGAAACCCCACACACTGGAACTGGGGTGAAGAATTTTTAGAGGCAGATTAAAGCCTATGACGCTTTGGAGTGAGCAACCTGAAATCCTTCCCACAGAGAAAAAGAACAAACGGTCCTGCTCAAGGTACACTCAGCAGCTCAGGGCTGAAAGGTTTCCGCATGTCTGTGTGTCCCACTGTTGGTGCTGGGTGGCAGTTGACACCATGCATTCTGTGGCCAGATCTCTGGTTCTAACCCCAGTGCAGCCACTTACTAGTTACATAACTCTGGGTAAGTTACTAAGGTTTGTACCTAGTTTTCTCTTCTGTAGCGTGGGGAAGATAGTCACGCATACCTCCTAGTGTTGATTCTCTGCCTGGAACACAAGGAAGGTACTTAATAAATAAATGTTGAATTAATACTGAAGGATCCTATCGACATACGTCTTCTGTGTACAAAAAGTCACTCTCTTGACTAGCAGGGTAGTAATCAAGGTGAAAAATGGTTAAAAATGTATTTGGAAACTTTTGAGACTTTTAACCATGCTATTGTCCTCTTATATGGTAATCTATGCAATCGGAATGATTCCCACCCCCAAGCCATACACCAAACTGCTTTATGCATTGACCATTTTGCTTCACCATGTGTCCCCGTATCACTCTAGTTTTGAGCAGTTACATTTTTTCAAACTTTTTCAGCTGCTGCACACCCAGAATGATGCCTTAAGATGCAATATGTCAGGTGAAAATGAAAAACACATGTTTTTTCAGCACTTGGTTTCAAGTATTCTTGGGTTTCCAAAAAACACAGATTTGAGAATAAGAATTTCAAACAGACTATACTGAAATGTAGATCTGTAATTGTTCCCGAAGTTGCTATTAGGAATAGGTAATTAATCAGCTGGTATGAGAAGTGAGCAACATTTTGGAGAAGGGATACATGGATTTAGTGTTAAGTCAAATGAGTAGTGCTAAGTCTTATGGGTAGAAATCCAGGAAAACATAATTGACTCCATAGAAGTGGTACTTTCTAACAATTTTAAGCTGTCCAAGTAGGCATCACAGGAGCAGGGTGCTGTAGGAGCAGGTGAGCACAGGGCATCACAGAATGGTTTGGGTAGGAGCTGGGCAACAACCTCTTAGGGCTGTTTGGAAGTTATCCATTGGATGGACAGCTTGGACTGGGAGACCTCTGAGGATCCTGTCAACCTTGGAAGTCCATGTTTTCTGAATGCGATGTAGAAGTCCGTCCTTCCAAATCTATGCTCCCTGGTCCATCACTGGTCAAAAGTTCGATGTTTACAGAAACGTAATCAATGCCTATGCTTCTCTGATGTTGGAAACTCAACTTGGCAAAGAGCCTTTATATGTTAATGACGTCTCTGATAAACAAGGATTAACTTTTGAAATTTATTAGTTACCATCCCTTATACAAAGCTGAGACAGCTGTTCAGAATATCTGAATCAGAGAGGGTCAGAGCTCTGGGAAGACTTGAGACTCCTAAGAAGTAAAGGCTACCTCAGGAGGAGAATGTTGTAGCCCTATGTGTCCAGGGTCCTGACTAACTCTGGAAGGCCAATGAGTTTTCTGAAAGCAGCAGAGACCATTCAGCCCCTGACTGTCCTGCTTCTCTTTTGGAGCAAAGAAACTCCCCACTTGGCAGCTCCCTGCTTGACTGCAAATACAGAGTTGTTTGTTGGCTGCCCAGAGCCTCTCAGCTCTGTCAATTGAGGCCAGAAAGAAGAGTTCAGGAACCAGCAGTAGCCGAAAAGTTTGGCTGACCTGTACACCGGGTGCGTGATTCCAGAACAACTCTCTGAGGGAAGGGTGAACGGAGAATGGGACAATAAATTAGTCATTTGGATTTCCCTACAGGGCCTGCCTCTGTGTGTCCATCCTCAGACTCTCTGTCTTAACATAGTCTGGTGGATTAATACTAATAACCTCACCTTTGTTCAGTGATTACTACGTGCTTAACACTTTTCTAAGGATTTTGCGTGTATTATCTCATTTAATCTCCATAACAATCTGTAAGCATTTTTATGATGTCAGTTTTCAGAGACGTAAAGTGAGGTATCATTTAGCCCAAAATCACACAGGTAGTGGTGAATCTACCATTTAAACAGATAACCTCACTTAGAAGTTTGGGCTCTTAACCACTATCCACTAGTTAAGTGGGAAAACGGGAACCTGAGGGAGGAAAGGCATTGGAAGTTTGGCTTACGTTTTTTGTTTTCAATTTGGCTGTTTTTAACCTAGTTAAAACGATCAGTGTTCAGTGCCTGTTTCATATCCTCCCCCACCACGCACACACCAGGCTGTACTCCCTGAGTCAGGGCTGTCCCTTCTGCTTAGCCAGTGCTAGGCACTTCATCACAGTTTGCTGAGTGAATGAACACAGCAGAGGACATGTCTAAGAAGGATTTTCCTAGAAAAGTCAGAGAAGTATTACACAAAGAGCACTAACAGGCAGCAGAGCCTCTCTAATGTCTCGGGGGCTACTGTCTGACTTCCTAAGTCTATTCCTTGACCACCACGTCCGTCCTCCTACAGGACGTGATATTCTCTGAGTTCACACTGTTCTCTCTCCAGTTCTGCCCCCTCTGGATGCTCACATAGAAGTTGCTGGTTTTCCCTAGTCATCTCCTTCTTCTCTTACCCCTTGAAATGCAAATTTCCTGGCCAAGTCCCCTGGGTTCTGGAGGAGCCTGTTAACTTCCCTTGGGTGCTGAAACCTCTTCAAGAAGGATTTGAGGGCAAAGTAGATTGACAGATGGTAAGCCTGCTGGAAGGACTCAGAACCAGGGGAGGTGACCAGACAGGATATGGACAAAAGGCAGGCATGGGGGGATGCTGGGGCAGCCCTGGCAGTAACAGGTTTCAGTAAATCAACAGAGGGAAGTCCAGGAAACCTACGTGGTCTTATTGTATGTGCTGTAAGCACAAACCACAAAAGCCCCTGGTCGCTGTCTGTCTTTAGGGTCTTACAGATGGGAGATATGATAGGACTCCTTGAAAGATACAATTGATGATGTCAGCCAATATCATAGTAATGACAGTATGAGAGAAATTCCCTCCTCTGAGCTGGGAAGAGTTTCCAGATCTTTGGGGAGGAGTGACTGCTGCGTGGTAGCGGGTAGATTAGCAGCTTTTGCATAAATTACGTAATTCAATTTGTATACAATCCTGTAAGGCAAGCACTATTAAATCTATTGTACAGATGAGGAACCAGACTCATCTCCAAAATCACACAGTAACAGTAGCCCCTGCATTTTGCACTAAGCCACATACAAATTTTGATTTCTTGAACACCCAGTATGCACTAGGCACTGACATGAAAATGATTTCTGGTGATCGTCCTGATTTGCCTCAGGGCTTAAGATAAGCTGAAACATCTCAGCTACAGAACACTTTGTCCTCTTGCAAAGGATGTGGCCAGAGATTCCTAGGGCAGAGGGCACTTCAAAAGTGCCACGAACTTCATCCTTTCCCTTTAATTTGGGGATGACCATGCTGTATAGCAAAAATCCCTTTTCACATTTTAACAAACAGGTTAAAACAGACAGGAACTACAACTGTCCATTTAAATGAATTTAATATATTTCTGAACCAAGGCCTTTCAGGGTCTTGGTATTCAAACTTAAGCCAAAAGATTAATTTAGTACAGTGTTTCTCAACCATGACCTCATATTAAAAAAAAAAAAAAAGAATAAAAACGCTGATGCCTGGGCTCCACCCCAGAAGAAATGATTCAAACTTTCTGGGGGTGGAGCCCAAGCACTGGTATTTTTTAACGCTCCCTAAGTGAGAGCCACAGGTAGCCAGGGCTGAGCCACTCTTTAAATTAAGGGTCCCAGTGCCGTTTTATCTAATACAAACAATTGCAGCTCAAGTTGACTTGAAAGTTCAAGGTGATCTTACATTTTTCTCCATGGAATACTGGCTATCAGAAACTCCAAGCAAACAATAACAAGGAAAACTGTGATGGAGATTTGGGGGAAAAAATGCCCAGCAGCCAGGGCTGAAGACAGGGAAAGATTATCAGAACCACCATGCTAATTATGGAAAACCAGACGCCCTGGAGGAAGGCCAGGGGCGTGGCAGAACGGATAGGGGTGGAGGACAGGAGAAGTTTTAGGAAATTAGAAATTTTAATAACTTTGGCCATCAAGGGTTGCAATGGGATGCTGAACTTATTGCAAGCCTTGAGAGGAAAAACAGATGAGAAAAGGAACTCTTGTATCACATTCTAGCTGCTTTTTGTTTCTCAAGCTCAGGAACAGAAAGGAAATGAAGCCTTCCCAGAGCTCCTTTCCCTACATCTGATTAAGGGCCCCCCTAGGCACCCGTTCTGAACACCAGGGGGAGTAAGACATAATAGGCCTCCTGGCTTATTGTTTAGATCCCTTCTTAAATAGGCTCTTCCTTCTCTCTGTGGCTAAAGGTAACAGTCTGTTTGTATTCATTTAAAGAGTATGTAAATGTCCTTTAAAAGCAATAAAATGGATTCTATCACCCTGCTGTGGAAGTTGCACTAAAGGGGAGGGGTTAAGAAAGCAGATGCTGGGCCCAACCCCCTTGGGTTTGAGTTCCAGAAACAGCACTTAGTAGCTGTGTCCCCAAGGTCAGGTTACTTAACCTCTCACACCTCGATTTTCCTGTCTGTAAAATGGGCACCTTGTAGGATGGTTATGAGAATTGAGGGGTTAACACAGATAAAGCTTGGAACAAAGCCTGGGGTATAGTAAGCAGTCAATGAATATTAGCTAGTGCTTGTATCAAAAAGATCACCAGGAAATTTTAATTTTAGATTTGAATTCTTCCATACTTCAACAATTCCAAGTACTTTATATTAAAAATCATCCAATTCAGATATGGTAAAGCCAGTGGAGCCTTTGACAAAAAGTGATATTTAAAGGTAGAACTGAGTGTCATTCTTCATACACAGCAAAGGTCACTTATTCCAGCAATCTATGATAAGAATATACAGAAAATAATGAATCTGTACTATCATAAAATGGCTACTACATATTTTAGATATATAAAAACGCACTCGCAAAGAATGAACTAATAAAATGAGTGTACCTAATGAGGAAAGACAATGATCTGTTAGAATATCACTATCGTAAACCTTCCCCAGAGGATGTAAGAAATTAGGTGAAGAAAAGGAGCATATGGTACTTAAGGACAACTTATACACGTTTTCAGTCTGACAACATCCAAAAAGACTCTAGCAGTAGTTATTTCACTAAAATGCATATACTTTTATAATTCCACAAAATTGTTTTGATTGCAATAGATTATCCTCTACGATGTTATGTCAGTTTAACAAAATGAGCAGCCAATAAGGAAGCTCTGGGTCAGTTTTCCCCACATGAGAAATGATGGCACATTTACCAGGGACGGCGGCCACAGAATAAACATGGCTGTCTCAAACATTCCTGATGACAAGGGAGAACTCTGCTTGCATGTTTTTTCGTACTAGCGCACATAACTTTTTTCCCTTGTGGATCTTCAGCGAGGCAAGGCAGTTGCCTTGGCTGTATGGAATTCAGCAAACAGAAATGCATGACCAGTGACCACACACTTGCATCTGGATGAGGTTTTGGCTGACTGCGCTTTGGGATTTTAACACTAGCCACTAACAAGGATCCCCTCCTTTTTGACTATATAAGTCAACTCTGAGAGCCACGGGGTAGAGTGCATTTTTTTGGTAGCTTCTTCCATGTCTACCAAGCACTGAGAGCGTAGGTGGCAGAGCCTGACTCTCTTGTCACCTGTACCTCTTGCAGTTGGAGGAACCAGAGTCTGGCCAGAAATCGGAAGGATGGGGGAGAGGGAGGACTTCAAGAGTGAAGTGAAACATTCTTTTTAGCATCCTAGTGACATGTGGGGGGGGAAATGGATACAGATATCTGACAGAATGACACAGAGGTCAAAAGCATGGCCTCAGCCTGGGCTTGAATCCAGCTCCATACCTACCAGCCCTGTAACTTTGGATTCATTTGCTTAACCTCCTTAAGCTTCATTTCTTCATTCTGTAAGTTGGGGAGATAGTAGTCTCTTCCTTACAAGGTAGTCATGGGAATGAAACAAGATGGTACTTATAAAATGCTTTATCTTGTAGTGTGTTTTAAAATCCTCCCAAAACTTCTATGAGGTAGATACTATTGTACTCATTTTGCTGATGGGAAACTGAGGCTCAGAGGCATTCTATAACTTGCCCACTGTCACCGAGCAGGTAAGTGGAGGGAGCTGGACACAAGCCCAGGATTTCTCTAAAGCTGGTGCTCATCACTACTGCTTTATGCTCTCATTGGCCCATATGGCAAAATCCCAGCAAGTTAGGACTAGGGGATTCTCAGCTCCACTGACCAGCCCTTCCTTTTAGAGTGAAGGAATAACATTAAGAACAGTTCAGTGATCAAGCTGAACTAACGTAAACTAAACTCAAGGGTAGAAGGTGGGTACAAGAAATCAATTCTAAAGACTCTTTCCCCAGCAGTGTTTCCTCTGTTGGTTCATATCCCCAGCAAGGAAGAGCACAGAGTAAACTGAGAAAAATGTTCAACCCAGATACTAAAATAACAATGATTGACTGGGGTAAGGCAGAAGTAGAAGGGTGAAGAAGGAGCCAGGTGGACCCTCTTTTTTTTTTCAAAGCCTGTTAGTTTCGTTTCTAAAAATGTTAGTTGAATGTGGTATAAAATCCAACCTTTTTGAAAAGCAAACAAATTTGAGATTTCCAGACCCGTTGTTATTTATTAATTGTCCATTAAACACCTGTTGTTATCCATAAACAACAGGCCTTAGGCAAACCAAAGAACAATTAGCTTTTTCTAGTGTCAATAGAAAACTAGTCCACAAACTCCCAGCTGGTCTTCCCAGCTTCTGACATTGGCCTCAAATATACATACTCAAAAGTTCAGAAGAGAAACTTAAAATAAATGTTACTAAATGCTTGCTCCTTCTTCGGCTTCAGAATTCACACAAATGAGACCTGTAGAGTATAAAGGTTTTACTTATTTAACTGGCTTCAATATTCAATTTGCATTTATACATTGGTCTGTGTGTTTGAGAATGCTTCATCTATTTGTATGAATTTGATACTATCCAGTTTAGATTGAATACCTGTAGAGGGCAGCATGCCATATTTATTTAATGGACGGATACAGAATCTTTCCTAATGGTGGCGGTGGTTATCATCATCATCACCATCACCATCATCATCACCGCTCTCATCATCGTCACCATCATCATCACCATTATCATCACTGTTCCTATCATATTCCTGGGTTTTGATCTTAAAGAAAATTTCCATTACAAAGCCGCAAGGTAGGCGACGGGTATATAATCTTTCTCTTCTTTATGAAGATTGTGCTGATTATTTCCTGACATTATTTTACTTAAAATGCAGAAGGCTCTCCCACTTGCACACCACAAAAACTCCTCTCTTATGTAAGATGTTGGCATAAAATTCTGCCACTCTGCTATTTAAATAATTCAAAACATTTAAGACAACATGCAAAGGCCTATCACTAACAGAGAGCTGTGGGCAGAGGAGTCAAACAGAAAGTTCCTCACCAAGGTATGTTTTCCCTCACATTAGCCTGTGGTCTGACAAACACTCCCGGTTGAATCTGTTTCTTTAAGATTCTAAAAATAAATTGATCTGTAAGTGACTTTGCTGTAATACATACAGTGAGTCAGATCAAGGAGTAAGAGCCATTTATAGAATGTGAACTAAACACTGGCCTGAGACAACCATTTAACCCTCGCCAAACAGAGAAGTGGCATTTTGGATTGTACAGAGCTTGATCTGCAAGGCTATTTTGAAACAGAAAGATTCTTTTATTACAACTTTGGCTAAAAATATTAGAATATGACCAGAGGCTACCACAAGGTCAAAACATTTGTTAACAGGACGAAATGTTACCAATATAAGAGTGTGCAACTGTCCATGTATGAAATCTTGGACACACTCAGGCCCAAACATATTATTAGCCATCCGTATTCATACATATCTAAGTAGAGACTGTATTTGGTGCAGAACAACAAGTTGTCATTCTACACATTCTCATATAAAGAAGCAGATGGGAGTATTTTGGCTTGCATTGTACAGTGGTTTGGAGTGGATTTGTGTGACCATAAATAAGTCATTTAACATCTCTGAGCCTCAATTTCTTCATCTATAAAATGGAAATAAGTACAGTCCCTACCTCAAGACGTTGATGTGAAGATTAACTAAGAAAATGTATATAAAACACTCAGTACACATAATACAAGTTTAAGAAATGCCAGCTGTAATTCTGCTCTCTTCAGCCCCAGCTGTTATATAGGATGGTGCAGTCTCCCTCCTCTTTGGGTGCCCCTTCATTGCTAGAGTACATCTTCATAGTGTTGTAATAGCTGCCTTAGGGGAAAGTGTGATGACTACAAGTTGGTAAGGGTTTTCTTTCCCTTCCTGCATGGCTGATGTAATGAAGATCTTTAGGAGGATATATGATCGGAGGGAGGAAGGGTGTTGTGTGCGTGTGTGTGTGAGAGAGAGAGAGAGAAACAGAGAGAGAGAGAGAACGAATGTGTGTATGTGTACAAGAATTCACCTGGTGACAAGAGAAACTTGCCACTCTCCTCACCTGAGTTTCACACACAGGAAACATTCGACATTGCCTGCACACAGATCTCCAACCTCGCACACTGCAAAGAGCTGCACTGCAAGGAATATGACTTCATATCATAATGTTCATCACTGACCTCCACCCTGGTAATAAGATCCTTTTTGGCCCTTGTGCAGTTAGCATCCACCTGAGACTTCCTAACCATCTCCTCGATAGCAAATTGGCAGCAAGTATTAGGAAATTCCATGCTGGTATTTGGATGAGTCTTCTCCATTGACATCGTTTATTTAGATTACAGGCGCTTCCTCAATTATAACAATACATCAACCATTTCAGGTTTTTCTTTCACCTCCGGATACATGTTGCCCTTAATAAATGAAGCTGAAGTCAGAACACGTGCTGGTATGACGACACCATCCTGTCTTTCAGGTGTGGTTTCAGGGTCACACTGAACACTTGCATCTGGAAGGCTGACTTCACAGCACAGCACGGCCACATTCTGCTACTCAGGGGGGTGAGATCATGGTGCTGGCATGAATTTATCGGTCTTTTAAACGAATGGGGTTGAATTCAATCTACTGACCTTGATTGGGAGGCTAGTGATACAAGCTGTGTAAAATAAAACAAGACAAAATAAACAAGGGAAAACCACAGCGCATGCAGCCACTTGGTTCAGAAGTGACACTACTGAATTTGGTCTGTGAAGGTCTTGTCACATGAAAGCCTAGAAATAGCTATGACCTAAACATGGGGGTAGGAGACGACCCATTTAGAAATGAATGGACACATTCCATTGTGTTTGTATAGTGTTTAAAATCTATTTTGGAGCAAGGGGATATTGTAAATACTTTCCTTTGTTCATAACTATCATAACCCAAACTTTCTGGCTCTCGGCATTTTTCAGTAACCCTGCGTGCCAATAGTTTTTTACACACTGCCTGACAAGGCAAACATTATTCTACCAGAGACGCAGGATTCCCTGTGACCCCTCTGAATCTCCAGGGCCAGCCAAGACTAGATTGGACTTTCTGACTAATCCTAGTCAGGACATCTCTAGGGGCTGCCCTAGTCTCACTGCACAATTCCAAGGCCACTCAGTTCTGAGGGCCCTCAGGAGATGTTGCCATATTAGGCATGTGGAAATGTCCACACCATTCTGAAATTCTTTTGGAAATAGAGATTTAATATAACTTTTTCGATTAGCCTTCAATTCCAAATTTGGGACTAGACTTTAGATGAGATTAATTCAGGGACTCCTCATTGGTTTTGTAAAATGTTAATGCCAGCAAGCATTCCTTCATCTTCAACAGTAACTGGATCATAGATTTTCATTTAATTCTCTCTTTTTCATTTGATTGTCTCTTTGGTTAATGGCATTTCTATAGCAGAGGACACAGCAATCTTCACAGACATCTCTTGACTCTAAAGTGGCTGGCTGGATAAGCATATTATTAAATGCAGGTTAATCTGTGGCCTCTTTCCTCTTCACCATGATGGCTCTGGATGACAATAAGGGGGGAGCCTGGGGCCAGGTACGGAAAAGTGAATGGTATAGGCATTTCCTGGATATATGGTTCCTAGTATCTCCATAATGCCAAATATAAATTGTAGTTAGAAACTGTTACCCTATGAACACCTTCATCACTTAAAGAAGATTCCTTCTGGAGACAATAATGATCTTTATTAGGTACCAGGCCTGCGTGAAGATCTGGTGATACCAAGACATGACCTTGGTGGGTGTGATTTCATAGGAAAAGTGGGCTCTAGAATGTTCCCTTTAATAGTAGAATTCTTTAGTAGCACTGTTCACTAAGACACTTGGTATAAATGGAACCACCTCTTCCAAGTGGATTTAGTTATTGAAGAAATTAAAGGAATTCCCTCCAAGGTAGCTTTTCTCATCAGATGGCTCCAAAACAAAAACCTCAACAATCTTAGCATGAAGGGTTCAGGAATAGTGATTTTGGGCATTTCCAAAGAGTAGGTTCCTTCTATTTCTGCTACCTCAATAACAGAGACTAAATCAGAGACTTGGCATTGACTGCTCCACTGATCCATTAACTCTAAGTCTTTCACTGATTCAGTTCCAACTATATGTTTGATAGAGACAACTTTTATTTACTGTTTAAATCATACAGTAATCTAAGCAAACTCATCAGTTCAAGGATATTAAATCAAAATCTATTTACTATTGAGTAGGATTTAATTTAAGATGGAAGCTTCCTGGAGATCCAAATCTGGGGTTTAGTGAGACCATCCTATTCTAGAAATGATGTCAGAAGACTGTTTGGGTGCTTACCTAGTAAGGCACCAGGGTCCTGTTATTAATAGATCTGTGCAAAATAATTTACCATGTTAATACCCTTTCTTCCTCCTATCCAATTATTCCATATTGATGAATCTCTTATTTAAGCATTATCGAAAGGTCACTAGCCAGTGCTATATCTAATTCAAAAACGTATTATTAGGCTTATACCATAACAATTTTAAGAAATGACCAGTTCTGTGAGGATGATCTAAATAGCCATATTCATATTTTTTCCTATATTTAGAATCAGGGTCAGACCTTCTCAATTTTCAGGGCCATTTTTACTTTAAAATTTTACTTTACTGTTGTAAGAACACTTAACATGAGGTATAACCACTTAACAAATTTTTAAGTATATTATTACATTTTATTACACATTATTATGTATTATTATTATTACACTTTATTATACATTGTTGTTGACTATTAGTACAATGTTGTACAGCAGGTCTCTAGAGCTTACTCATCTGGCTTGACTGACACTTCATGCTGGTTGATTAGGAACTCCCCTACTTCTCCTTTCTCTGAGCCCCTGGCAACCACCATTCCACTCTCTGATTCTACAAATTCAACTATTTTTGATACCTCATATAAACAGAATCCTGCTGTATTTGTCTTTCTGTGACTGGCTCATTTCACTTAACATAATAACTTCTTGGCCAACATGTATGTGAAAAAATGCTCAACGTCACTCACTAATCATCAGGGAAATGCAAATCGAAACCACAATGAGATTAACACCTCACACCTGTCATGGCAGCTATTATCAAAAAAACCAAAGACAAGTGTTGGCACGGCTGTGGAGAAGTTGGAAACCCTGCACATTGTTGGTGGGAATATAGAATGGTGCAGCTTGATAGAAAACAGTACAGAAGTTCCACTTACCTCAACATAATAAAGGCCATATATGACAAACCTACAGCCAACATCGTTCTCAGTGGTGAAAAACTGAAAGCATTTCCACTAAGATCAGGAACAAGACAAGGTTGTCCACTCTCACCACTATTATTCAACAGAGTTTTGGAAGTTTTAGCCACAGCAATCAGAGAAGAAAAAGAAATAAAAGTAATCCAAATCAGAAAAGAAGAAGTAAAGCTGTCACTGTTTGCAGATGACATGATACTATACATAGAGAATCCTAGAGATGCTACCAGAAAACTACTAGTGCTAATCAATGAATCTGGTAAAGTAGCAGGATACAAAATTGATGCACAGAAATCTTTTGCATTCCTATACACTAATGATGAAAAATCTGTAAGAGAAATTAAGGAAACACTTCCATTTACCATTGTAACAAAAAGTTAATAAATAAAATACCTAGGAATAAAGCTACCTAAGGAGATAAAAGACCTGTATGCAGAAAACTCTAAGAAATTGATGAAAGAAATTAAAGATGATACAAATAGATGGAGAGATATAACATGTTCTTGGATTGGAAGAATCAACATTGTGAAAATGACTATACTACCCAAAGCAATCTACAGATTCAATGCAATCCCTATCAAACTACCAACGGCAGTTTTCACAGAACTGGAACAAAAAATTTCACAATTTGTATGGAAACACAAAAGACCCCAAATAGCCAAAGCAATCTTGAGAAAGAAAAACAGAGCTGGAGGAATCAGGCTCCTTGACTTCAGACTATACTACAAAGCTACAATAATCAAGACAGCATGGTACTGGCACAAAAACAGAAACATAGATCAATGGAACAGGTTAGAAAGCCCAGAGATAAACGCACACACATATGGTCAACTTATTTTTGATAAAGGAGGCAAGAATATATACAATGGAGAAAAGACAGCCTCTTCAATAAGTGGTGCTGGGAAAACCAGACAGCTACATGTAAAAGAATGAAATTAGAACACTCCCTAACACCATACACAAAAATAAACTCAAAATGGATTAAAGACCTAAATGTAAGGCCAGACACTATAAAACTCTTAGAGGAAAACATAGGCAGAACACTCTATGACATAAATCACAGCAAGATCCTTTTTGACCCACATCCTAAAGAAATGGAATTAAAAACAAAAATAAACAAATAGGACCTAATGAAACTTCAAAGCTTTTGCACAGCAAAGGAAACCATAAACAAGATGAAAAGACAGCCCTCAGAATGGGAGAAAATATCTGCAAATGAAGCAACTGACAAAGGATTAATCTTCAAAATTTACAAGCAGCTCATGCAGCTCAATATCAAAAAGACAAACAACCCAATCCAAAAATGGGCAGAAGACCTAAAGAGATATTTCTCCAAAGAAGATATACAGATTGCCAACAAACACATGAAAGGATGCTCAACATCGCTAATCATTAGAGAAATGCAAATCAAAACTACAATGAGGTATCACCTCACACCAGTCAGAATGTCCATCATCAAAAAATCTACAAACAATAAATGCTGGAGAGGGTGTGGAGAAAAGGAAATCCTCTTGCACTGTTGGTGGGAATGTAATTGATACAGCCACTATGGAGAACAGTATGGAGGTTCCTTAAAAAACTAAAAATGGAACTCCTATACGACCCAGCAATCCCACTACTGGGCATATACCCTGAGAAAACCATAATTCAAAAAGAGTCATGTACCACAATGTTCCTTGCAGCTCTATTTACAATAGCCAGGACATGGACGCAACCTAAGTGTCCATCGACAGATGAATGGATAAAGAAGATGTGGCACACATATACAATGGAATATTACTCAGCCATAAAAAGAAATGAAATTGAGTTATTTGTAGTGAGGTGGATGGACCTAGAGTCTGTTATACAGAGTGAGGTAAGTCAGAAAGAGAAAAACAAATATCGTATGCTAACACATATATATGGAATCTAAAAAAAAAAAAAAAAAGAGGAATTGGTTCTGAAGAACCTAGGGGCAGGACAGGAATAAAGATATTGACGTAGAGAATGGACTTGAGGACACGGGGAGGGAGAAGGGTAAGCTTGGACGGAGTCAGAGAGTGGTATGGACATGTATACACTACCAAATGTAAAACAGATAGCTAGTGGGAAGCAGCTGCATAGCACAGGGAGATGAGCTCAGTGCTTTGTGACCTCCTAGATGGGTGGGATAGGGAGGATGAGAGGGAGACGCAAGAGGGAGGAGATATGGGGATATATGTATATGTATAGCTGATTCACTTTGTTATAAAGCAGCAACTAACAGATCATTGTAAAGCAATTATACTCTAATAAAGATGTTAAAAACAAAACAGTACAGAAGTTCAAAAAAAAAAAAAAGAACTACCATATGATCCTGGAATTCCACAGCTGAGTATTTATTCAAAAGAATGGAAATCAAAATTTCAAAGAGATTTTAGCACTCCATGTTCACTGCAGCATTGTTAGCAATAGCCATGATGTGGAAACAACCTAAATGTCCATCGACAGATAAATGGATAAAGAAAATATGGTGTAACCATGCTTAAAAAAGGGAATTCTATAATATGCAATTTTTTTCAGAAAAAGCTAACAATTTTTGAGCATTTACTATGCTAAATGCTCACTTGCATTATTTCATTTAATCCTCATAAACACCTATATCGTTAATTATAATTATGTACCCATTTTTCAGGTGAGGAATTGCGGCCAAGAGCAGCTCAATAATCTGCCTAAGGTCTCAGGACAGGAAGTGGTGGAACCAGCACTCAAGCCCAACTCTTCTGATTACAGATAAGTTCTGCTTTTCTCTGAGGCCCACACACTCTTCACTACCTCACGATATTGTTTCCATTTGTCAAGATTTTTTTTTTTTTTTTTGCTGTACACGGGCCTCTCGCTGCTGTGGCCTCTCCCGTTGCAGAGCACAGGCTCCAGACGCGCAGGCTCAGCGGCCATGGCTCACCGGCCCAGCTGCTCCACGGCATGTGGGATCTTCCCGGACCAGGGCATGAACCCGTGTTCCCTGCATCGGCAGGCGGACTCTCAACCACTGCGCCACCAGGGAAGCCCCATTTGTCAAGATTTAATTTCCTTGAAAGCAAATCTTTTCAAATCTAAAATATTTTCAAATCTTAAAAGTTTGACTTATTCTGAATTTTCTAGAAGAATCTATGAGAAGATTGCAAAAGTTGTTTCTCTTATCTATATAGATTAAATATATCCCTGGTTCAAACCATATGGGATGAATTACTGTACCATCTTAAAAGTTATTGTTTTGAAAATCTTCACTAAATCAAGTCCATTTTATTATAATAATGCCTAAATTATGCAGAAGCTTACAAACTGTTTTCAAATCTCATTTTTTAAAAAGTCTTGCATTGAAGTACAAGGATATGCTTTGAGGAGAAAACTACTGGCTAGAAACTGTAAAGGACAATAGTAACACACTACGTTTGTATGGTATGCTACAGTTTCACAGTAATTCTTGTGATCTTTTTTTAACATGAGACAGGCAGGAAGAGTTACTATACAGCTGAGGCTCAGAGAGGTACAACCACTGGCCCAAGGTCACACCTTTAGCCCATGACCACAATCCAGGTTTTCTAGTGCTGTGTCCAGTGCTGTTTCCCTATGAGCCTCTGTTCCCCACAAAACATGGAAACACCTTCTCCTTCCCAAGGTTTTCTACATTGTCATTCTGGAGAAACAGAGGCAGGTTTAGATGTGTGGTTTCCTTACTGAAAAGGATGGTGTCTATCTCAATGTCGAACGACAGGGAAAAATAAGCAGGCACCAAACAATTTTCTCCTTAATAGCTCTCTCAAAATCTACCCAAGTGGGCTTCCCTGGTGGCACAGTGGTTGAGAGTCCGCCTGCCAATGCAGGGGACGCGGGTTCGTGCCCCGGTCCGGGAGGATCCCACATGCCGCGGAGCGGCTGGGCCCGTGAGCCATGGCCGCTGAGCCTGCGCGTCCGGAGCCCATGCTCCGCAACGGGAGAGGCCACAACAGTGAGAGGCCCGCGTACAGCAAAAAAAAAATCTACCCAAGTTAGAGTAGGCCAAAGAGAGAGAAGGCATTTGTCCAGAAGAAACATTTGCCGTTGGGGAGCATTCCCTGGGATATCCAGGAATCCTCTTGGCTAGGTGAGTGGTAGATTTGGGTAACCATTCTCTTCCAGAACCAGGCTATGGGCCACCTAGTGCAACCTTGGAGCCATGCTGGCTGAGATCAGATCCCACCTCTCCCACTTGCTAGCTGTGGTCCTTCGAGCAAGTTATATAACCCCTCTGTGCCTGTTTCCTTTGGCAGCAAAATGAGGACAACCACCATCTACCTTGCAGGACAATTTAGGGGCTTCCATGAGTTAAATGTAAAAAGTACTTAGGACAAGACTTGGCAATGTGCCTGATGAGAGCCATTATTTTTATTATCTTAATGAATGAGCCTCTCGATTTCTTTACCTAGCAAGTGGGAATAATGACAAACCTGTAACAAGAATCAAATTATATTAAGCCTTTGAAAGTTCCTTATAAATCATAAAATGCTCTGTGCATCTAGAGAATAACTGCTGTTGTGCTGAAGAGAAAGCTGCGATGTCTGAATTATATCTGCCTTCCTATTGCAAGGAATTTACCCTTTCTCCTCAAACTGAGAAAGAAAGTGATTTATATTATGATCCCTAGCCTAACCCCATTGGTAGCTTGTTAGGCAGGAATCAAATGGTTGAAGTTAGTGTCTAGCAAGGCGGCGTGTTTACCCAAGGCCTGGTGAGTCTCCATGTCTCAGGGGAGGCTCATGGAGATTTTGCTCACTGGGATGGGAGGCCTGGCCCAGCTGCGTGTGGCTGTGTCTGTGTATAGATCTAGAATCCGAGAGTCCTACCGGTCCTGCAGGATTACCTGGGCAAAGTCACAGGCCGCCTGGAGCCCTGAAAAGTGGGACAACTGCTAACTGTGGGTGGCTACTCAGGGGAGCCTAGAGTCCTTTCACCAGTCCTGAAATCAGAGTTGCATCTGACAGAGAAGAAGATGTGTTGATGCAGGGTAAAAAAACAGAATGAAATGAATTTTTTCAGAGTTTGAGATGACATGTGATTTCTGACAAGATCGGTAGGAATGCAGTTGATACAAATGAAGGAAACATAAAAAAATATCTCCTCCTTTTCCTACAGCATCATGCTCTCACCCAGCGGCATACACACAGACTCCAAGCTCTAATGTCTTTAGGAAGACACGGATGCCAAGTGGGGACAGCTGTTCCCCACGCCCTTTCCTGGTTCACTGTGGATGCTCCATCCTGAATGCCTGCTGGCGTCTCCCAGTGCAGTTCTACCCAGTTTTCCAAGTACAGTTTCAATACCATCTCCTTTACTAGGCTGCCTCTCAGTCTTCACCTAGAACTAACTGCTTCCTACCGTGTCCTCATAAAACTTTCATTTGGACCCCTTTCATGCAGAGCTATCAAAGTTTGCCTAGTTTCATAATGAGTTGTGCAAACTGTCTCTGCCTTTTGCTTATAAGGGACTGCCTCTTGTCATCTCTGTGTCAGGGTGACACCTACACCGCACGCTGCTCAAAAGAGTCACTCAATAAATATTCATCAAGTGAATAAATAAATATTTGTTGACAATAATTAACTTGAACTGAGAACTTCATGGCCTCCAAGAAAGGCTCCGAATTTGTTAAATGAAGCACTGCTCTTTTTTCCCCCCTCTTATGCTTAAGGTTGTTTCATAACATCTCCTGCCAGGAACTGCTCCCATTATTAAATTAAGTGCCAGGGGAGCAGCAGCACCTTCTGTGACTAAGTACTGAGTGAAACTGTGATGAAGCGAAGCCCCCATTTGCTCCTAATTTCAGAGGTGACAACTGTCGACTTTATTTTTGTGCTCCTTCTGTCACAGCCAGTGTGATTCCAATGGTGGATTTTGGAATTGTGTTTTCTGCTTTCCTCCTTCTACTCACCCCCTCGACCTGAGCCACTTTGAATACACATACCCAGAGAGGAATTTCAGGCACACTAATGAGAAAGCAGAGTCCACATTTCCTATTTGGAACCTGGGACTGTGCTAAAACTGGATTTTGTGCTCCTAACCTGTACTCACTCATTAGTTGTACGGATGAGAGTTCTCTGCACAGAGAACTGAGGGACAGGTGGACAGGGAGTTTCGAAGTAGGATCGTTTTATTGTATTTTTCCTCTACAATTTGAGATTAACTTTGTCATGTAAACGATTAACGAGAGTTCTTCAGATGTTCTTCTGAATTGCTTTTCCCTCTCAGGGATATCGTTAAGCATCCCCTACACTGGCTCCCCTGTGGAGGCTTTCCACGGGTAAAATTCCAAGTACAGTTCTCAAGTACATGGAATCATTCTTATGGATGATGTCAATAAAGACTTCCAAGGATTCCAGCATCCTTTCCTCAACTCTCTGAACTTCAGGCTGAGGCTTCAAGAATGGTACCCCCAGGAGATCCCCTAAAGGTTATTGCCCACAATGCCCACTCCCAAGCTTTAGACTTTATA
This sequence comes from Grampus griseus, assembly GCF_964374135.1. Taxonomy (NCBI): domain Eukaryota; kingdom Metazoa; phylum Chordata; class Mammalia; order Artiodactyla; family Delphinidae; genus Grampus; species Grampus griseus. Next base: position 47,303,280 of record NC_139003.1, read on the forward strand.
GCGACTTAGATAGCATAAACCTTGGTTTAAAGAATAAAAATATAAATGAACTACTGAACTGATGGATGAATAAATGAAATAACACATTCTTAGAAATAACACTTAGCTCTTCATGGTCACTGGATCCTAAATATCCTGATGGGGACTTATATATTTTTTACCCTAAATGAAAATCATAAAATGTCTTAGCTGAAAGAGACCTTAGTGATAGACTACATACGATTTTTAAAAGTCATGGCCTCACTAATGAACTTATCTATGAAACAGAAACAGACTCATAGACATAGAGAACAAATTTGTGGCTGCCAAAGGGAAGGGGGGTTAGAGGAGGGATGGACTGGGAATTTGGGGTTAGTAGATGCAAACTATTATATGTAGAATGGATAAACAACAATGTCCTACTGTATAGCACAGGGAACTACATTCAATATCCTGTGATAAACCATAATGGAAAAGAATATGAAAAATAATATATATATATCTGAATCACTTTGCTGTACAGTAGAAATTAACATGACATTGTAAATCAACTATACTTCAATAAAATAAAATTTTTTTAAAAAGTCAAGGCTTGATTTGTTCAAATGAAATTAAGAAAAAACTGCTTCTCTGGTTGAAGTGTAGGTAGGGGCCTGGAACCTGCCAGCTCTAAGAAATTACATAGCTTGTTCAACATCATACAGATCTCAGAGGTAGAGGCACGACTCCTGAGGTCCTGGCTTGGTTTTTCCTGCTGCATGCTACAGCCTTTTACTGGTGAAGGGTTGTTTCTGGGTACTTACTGGGTAAAAGGACATCTCTCTGACATTAAAATAAATGAGCCATAGACTGCAGGAAGTTTTGAACTGGACTTCCAGGTAGTCACATAGTTGGAGGTAGGTCCTCCTTACAGAAGTATTGCAGCTAATAAGTGAAGAAGGAATGACAGAAATAGACTTCACCATTTTGCAATCGCCGAAGATGTAATGGATCTAGGTGAGGATTGTCAGTGACTGCCAGCACCCCAAAGAGAGACGAGCAGATTTTGGTGCCTCCTGACAGAAGTATCCCTCATTGCCTATGAAGTACTCTTGCCAAAAAATTGAACTCGATGTTAAATGAAGTCTAGAAAGCCCGAATTACCAATTTATGAGAAATACAAGAAACAAAGGAACTAGTTAAACTGACACCATGAAAATGGAATCAACAATATTCACTTTGTACAAAACTCTACAAACTCTTCAACAAATAAATTTCAAGGCAAAACAAAAAAAAGGGGGGGGAACAGATCTGTGATTTAAAAGCGTGTAAGAAGACATGTCAACCAATTTTAATGTACAGACCTTATTTCAGTCCCGATTAAAATAAAGGGCACTTATCTGGGAAAGCACCAAATGGCAGAGGTATACCCGTACTCCTGGGGTACTCCTGGCTGCAGCCACAGCCCAGCCCACATCACAGAGTTCAAGGAAGCAAGGCCGAGCTGGGCCACCTGATCAAGGACAGGGAGACCAAATCCCTGGAGGAGATTCCTCTCTTCTCCTTTCCCATCAAGGAATCTGAAATCACTGACTTTCTCCTGGGGATGTGCCTCAAGGATGAGGTTTTGAAGATTATGTCCATGCAAAAGCAGACCTACACTAGCCAGTGGACCAGGTTCTGTTGCCATCTGGGACTACTACGGCCATGTCGGTCTGAGTATTAAGTGCTCCAAGGAGGTTGCCAGGGCCATCCTAGGGGCCATCATCAAGCTCTCCATTGTCCCCGTGCGGCAATGCTACTGGGAGAAGAAGACAGGCAGGTCCCACACTGTCCCTGCAAGGCACCAGCCTCCATGCTGAGTGCCTCTTCCCACCCCCAGAGGCACTGGCATCATCTTGGCCTCTGCACTCAAGAAGTTGCTGCTGATGGCCAGTATGGATGACTGTCACACTTCGGCCAGGGGCTGCACTGCCAACCTGGGCAACTATGATGCCATCTCCAAGACTTACAGCTCTCTCACCCTGACCTCTGAAAAGAGACCGTGTTCACCAAGTCTCCCTATCAGGAATCCAGAGACATCTCCTACAGACTCACACCAGAGTCTCCCTGTAGAGAGCCCAGGCTCCATCTATGGCCACCACTGTAGCAGTTTTATATAAGAAATATAAAGTGAATTAATTAATTTAAAAAAATAAAGGGCCAAAATCCTATGAAACAAACAAGGAAATTTGAAGGATATTTTAAAATATTAAGAAACTATGGGTAACTTCTTAGGTGAAAATATGGTATCATGGTTACTTTTCTTTAAAGAATACTTATCTTTCATACTTACATGCTGATATACTTATGGATAAAATGCTACATATGTGGGATATGCTTCAAATAACCTTGGGAGAGGCTGGAAGTGGGCAGAGACACGGATGAAACATGACCAGTTGTGAGCTGATAATTGTTTAAGTTGGGTGGTAGGTTCATGCTGGGTCATTATCCTGATCTTTGTACTTACATAGTATTTGAAATTTCTATAATTAAAATATTTAAGAAGTTTTGTTCACAATTATAACATAAGATAGTTTCGCTTAATTGTTTAAAAAAAATGCTGAAAGCCAGGAAGGGATTTCACATGAAGGTAAGAAGCTTTTGGAAATGCAGGTGTCCCTCATTATGACTGGAGCATGAGGAATCTCTCCGAAGTGACAACAAGAGTATCCAACCCTTTTCAATTGAAGCAAGACTAGACCAGGACAGCAAACCTGCTGGTGGTGAGCGTGGTATCTCACGAAAAAGGCATGGTCTCACTGACTTGGTCTTGGTCTCACCAAGTATATTATGAGTGACAGCAGCAGCCTAGCCTCTGTATGTTGTAACTAATCATAACAGGACATTATGAAATTATATATTTTGCAATGTAATTAAAAGATCTTTCCATAACTGCAAGATTCAATCCCAAATGGCTAGCACAAATGACTGCCATCTGAACAAGCTTTGAAATGGCCAGGGTACTCACCCTCAAGACAGCATTCCTGAAGCAGATCAGAACGTTCCAGGCTCACAAGAAGCCTCCCCGGATTCTAAGTTGCCCCCAAAGGATGCAGTGGCTTGCACATTGGAAAGTTTATCTATGACTCTAAGCCACTCCAAGGCCATTTGTAAATTACTGCTGGGGTGATTTACAAATATTGAGATTTGTTGACCTGAAGAAATAAAGATTTCCACAAATGCCTAATGCAGTCAGGCAGTCACTCACTGGCAAGATCTTGTGTGAATGTCATGAAGTCAAATATGTCATCAAGTATGACAGTTTCCAAAAGGGACCCAAGGAAGGTAATGATCAGTAATCAAGGGGTCAAATCAAAGTACATGGAGGGATCCCAAAGCTTACCTCTAACTTTGTCCTTCAAAAACCCAAATCCAATGGAGCAATCACCCTTCATTCCGTTCACATCAAGTTGAAGTGATCTTTTATTCTAGGAGTAATGGCTTGATGATTTGACACCTATGAGTCATAAGCAGCCCTTGTAAAAAGCCCAGTGACAATGTGTTAGCTCACATTTAAGCCTCAGCTGTGTTTCCCACTCTGTTCCCAGTAGTCCCCAACTTCTTTGAATCTAGGGTGGGGTTCTGGGCCCTGGCTCAATGAGTGGACTCAGTTTCAGACCAAATATATTGCAGTGAACCTTAAAAATTCACACATTTGCAATGAGACTTTCTTCAAGGGGAAAATACATTTTTAGTTATTTGGCCAAAACAAGCAAAATGCTCAAAATGTTGAAATGGTGAGGCCGCCACTATTTCATTACTGCTTTGCTGAGGCAAAGAAGTGAAGATATTTTTCTTTGTGGTTCCAGCAAGCAGGCATACATTTATCAATCAGGACACTCTACAATGGATGTCTAATCAGATACGCTAGTCCTCTGGGTAATTCCAAATTCCTGCATAGAAACTTTGGCTTCTTTTAATGACTGCATTTGGAGAATGAACTAAAATGGTCAAAATTTTCAATACATCTTGGAGAAGGGTTAAGCACAAAAGTCCTGTTAAACAATAATGGGATTTGTGTGTGAAACATGATACTCTTTGAACACTTTTGAGAAAGTTACTCTCCTCTTTCCCTTCCAACTAATAACAATTCAACATTATTTAACATAATCCTACTGACAGGTAATTTCTGACACGAAATTTATTACTGACTTGCCCTTTGAGGGCATGTTTCACTATTAATGTTTCCTTTTAAAAGCTATAGCATACATTAGATTCTCCTACAGCGTTTCCCCATGTTTTCCTTGGAAACCCCTATTTTCTGTGGTATTTTACATTACCCGAACCTGTTTTAATTCTGGATCCTTACACACACACACACACACACACACACACACACACACACACACACACCTCCTTTCCAGAAATACGTCCAGAAATATCCTTAACACTGAAACATTTTATTCTACAATTATTAGGCTTACCTAGAACTGAATAAACAACATTAGTAGAGCATAAATTTAAATTAGTTTCTCCTGTACCTAACTGGGTATGTGATTGACTGAGCTAGAGGGCTCGAATTCAACAGGACCACGCCAGGAAATGGGGGAGCTGCAGATTGCGGATGTTATCCATATAGGGCCAGTGAGACCTGCAAGCGTCTGCCCTCATTGGTGCTTTGAGTCTTTCACAATGCAGGACACATGAGACTGTGCAGAACACATTTGTGATTCTGACTCATTCAGAGAGATGATTCTTTACCTGGTGAGTCAGCATGAAGCTAAGTATTTCCCTACCTGTGCTAACCATACAAGGGCATTGCTACCTGGAGGATTAGGTCATCTGCCCCAGAAGGAAATGCACACCATCTTTGGTTTTTCTGGAACAGCCTTACTGGCATCATGAGCTCATAGGCTGGAGCTGACCACGTGGTGTCCTTCCTTTGAAAAGGAGGCATCGTCTAAAGGGCTGGTTGGCTGGCAAAGCAGTAACGAGACAAGTGAAAGAAATATTCATTCATTCATTATTTATTTATTCATCTGTAATTTTAGGGAGGTCAGGTTTGTTGAGTTACAATTTACAGATGGTAAAATTCACCCTTTTTAATATTGCAGTTCTATGAAATTTGACAAATGCATAGGGTCATGTAACTACTACCACAACCAAGATATAGAAGAGTTCCATCGCCTCAAAAAATTCCCTCACCCCCTTTGTAATTAACCCCTTTCCCCACCCACCATATTTATTTTAAAATAATATTCAAATGATTTACAACAGAGACATGAAGTCACCTGCATGTTGTGACTTGTCCTTAATATAGTGGCAGGATTTACTGGTAGCGAGATTCAGAGACACTCCATACCACCAGAAGTCTGAGAACGTGCTGGGCGAGATCTATTGCCTCACATTTGCCCTAATGGATAACCTATTTCTGCAGAGAAACACATGCAGGAGTGATTCTACTAGGTAAATTCTTAGCTTCCTAACTCTTCCTCCAAGCTTAAGAAGAAGACTTGCATCTCCCACTGTTTCAGAAGACTAAGTTCCCTTCAGTCTCCCACCTCAACCAAATTCTAACTGGAAAAAGCTGGAGATAAACACACTCTCCCCTACCTTGGCCCTTGCCTCTCTCCCCATAGACTGACACACACAGGAAGCTCTCTCTCTTTCTTTTACACATACACACACACACACACACACGCACACGCACACGAAACAGAGGCAACACAAAAACTGCCAAGATGGTCTGTCCTCCAAGGTGGTCGTAAAATCTTGAAGGCCACAACGGGACCTTCTAGGCCCAGACCTGTGCGGAAGCCTGGGGTGAAAATCCTCTATCCTGAGAAGCTGGAACAGATCCGAGGGCCTTGCACATTAGGGAAGAGTTTTACATTCCTAGGTTACTGGGCCATTAGCAGCTCTACCATCCATTTTTCATTTGAAGGAACCTTTATAAAGGTTGAATTCTTATCTTTGGGAGGCCAGTAAATGCAGTTCTTGTGTTTTCATTTGGGTTTATTTAGCCTGGGGGATTTAGGTCCCCCTGTTTAGGTAGTAAATTTTCCCCTTTGTGTGAATGTATGTGGTTAATATACTTAAAAATCCATCAGGCAAGGATAACAAAAATGCAGCCGCCTTTACACAGCAGTTTTTGGCAAGAATATAGTCACTCAGGATGGCTGTGTGGTGCTTATAATTGAATTGTGGTCACTAAGCCGAATGCTATCAAACTCTGGAAAAACCAAAGCCAGATACCTCTGAGCACGCCTTTCACCACCTTCCCTCTGGTCCCTTCCCTTGCTGCCAGCTCCCCCGTTCACCCAGCTGGCAGAGTGGGACACAGAAAGAAGCCCAAGATGAATAAACGGCAGACACTGCTACAGCCTTTAAACATGTACCAGAAAAGATGGACTCCAGCGCCTGAAAGGACAGAACTGAAGACCTGACGGCCTGAGTTGCAACGCTTGGGAGGCCAGTGAGGGAGAAGCTGCTCAAGAAAAGGAAAACGACAAAGGCCCTCGAAGACGCCCTTGGAGAGCTTCCAACTCTTGGCTGAGAACAACATTAAGCTTTGGCCCCTTGAATCAACATTATCTGACACTAGGGCACAGATTCCGGGCGCCCCCAAGGTCCCCCTCACAACGGTAACCTTGGGTGGTCGATGGTCCATTAGCCGATTTTTCCTCCTGCCCGCTCTGACCCCACACGCTCATCTCTCTGCCACCTCCCTCCCCGGCACTGGTGGCAGAGCCCAGTCACCAGGCTGGGTTCAAAAGCTGTGGGCTCTGACCACAACGAGCATGAAACCTTCCCACTCGGCCACCGTTACTGCCGACTGCAGGAGACCCAGTGAAGACCACACACCCTAGTGTTTCCAACTCAACCAGGTGGCCTTGGTCCCTGACAGATCTAAAACAAAAGGAGAAAACCAGCTCATTGCACAGAGTCATGGCAGGAGGAAAGAAAAAATCCTTCCATACAACTCTCTCTAGCCTAAAGACAAAATCAAATCAAAATCAAAATACACATAAGAGGATTATTCTACTTAAAAACTACCTTTTAAAACAAATAAATAAAAACTACCTTTTTCATTAGGCAAAGGGATAGCTCAATATTTCCTATCCTTCCCAGGCACTGCACTCATTCAACAAATATTCTAAATGGGCACTCAAATGTAACAATGGTACCCAGGCTCTTTGGGTGCATAAGCCCATCCCATATGCCGTGTAAACGATAGAAAAAGCACTTTGGACTCAACCACCATCCTAGAGCAAATTCTGCAAAAAATGTGCTCCCAGAGCTAAGGAGCCTAGGAGCAGGTGAGCTCAGGGCCTAGAAATTCATCAAGATGGAAACTATAGGCAGTCCAACACAAATGGCTTCAAAGCAAAGGACAAACTGTCCCATAGACCTAGGACCTAAAAGAAAGCTATGTCTAAAATGTACGAGTCAGAAAAGCACACATTTCTCAAAAGGTAAACACACAACCTCCTACTCAAGAACTACTGTACTAATTCAAATTATCACTGCTTCCTGCTGATCATGGTTGCGTAACCACCTCAGGTCTAACTTCGTAGAAGGATGCATCTGCACGGCTATTTAAATTTACACCTCTGTGGGAGGGAGACGCAAGAGGGAAGAGATATGGGAACATATGTATATGTATAGCTGATTCACTTTGTTATACAGCAGAAACTAACACACCATTGTAAAGCAACTATACTCCAATAAAGATGTTAACAAAATAAATAACTAAAAATAAAGTTACGCCTCTGACATCTTGCTTTAAATGGTAAGCTCCAGGGGGAGTTATTTGACTTTCCTATTATAACCTCAGAGATAGCATGATATACAAGTAGGTCACAGATTATGAATGAACACAGATGAATAATTACAATTGATCAATTTTTATGCCAATAATTAAAAAATCTTCTCTTTTAAATTAAGATAATTTAAGAAGAAATGTAGAGACCCTATTCTTCTCATATTTGAGCCAGGCAATACTTAAACTTACATATAACCAACCAGTCCCTATCATTAACCTTTATTGACCTAAAGATTACTCATGTATCAACACATGTCAACCATCAAGTTGCCCCACGCCCTCAGGAATTTCAGAGACCTGTTTTAAGAAAAGCAGTAATGACTTCTGAAGGAGCGAACAATGGAATCTGATTTTCTAAAACAGTTTTAGGGTCAATGATACGAGTCCTTACATCCTGGATTTTAACCTGCTCATGTACTGTGGGGAAGGAGGAAAGACAGGGGCCAGGGAGGCAGGGAGACTGGGATTGATATCAAATGACATCTTAGAGCAGCGCCCTTGCCAACCAAATTCTGCCTGGCTCTGACCATAGACTAGTTAGCAGCTTCAATTACATAGTATTTCCCCTTTAACATTTCCCTCCCCCCATTCATGTTTTAAAACATAATAAAACATAATTTCTTATGTTACTGCCAAAAGGGTCTTTCTGGCATTTTACTGCTAAAGTCCTATCCTTCCACCTACACTCCTCGACCTCCCCCACCCCTCCGCTACTAAAAAAAATCACAACTGAAAGAAAAGAGAAAAGAAAATGGAAAAGTATGGAACCTGTGAACACACATAAGGGGGAAAACACTCCTTGCCCTGCTTTCTCCAAAAGAGTGAGGAAAGACAACCAAAATGAAGGGCAAAAGGAGCGTGTGTGTGTGTGTGTGTGTGTGTGTGTGTGTGTGTGTGTGTGTGTGTGTGTGTGTGTGTGTGTGTGTGTGTGTGTGTGTGTGTGTGTGTGTGTGTGTAATCTGTATGGTACAAGAGGAAGCCATATAAGATCTCTCAGTGCCCTAATGTCATGCTTAATAAACAAAGCTCACAGTCAATGACATTACCCAGGAAATACCATGTCCCGTACTGTTCAGTGTTTGTTTCAAAGCGCTAAGTCTGGAGAAAAACAAAGGAAGCCAGAGGGAGGAAGAGAAATTCAGTTTAACTGTACTGCTGTGAGCTCTAAAAGCAAGCCAAATCCCAAGTCTGCCTCTTCTATTTTGTTAGGAGAAAATCTTTTCAAGTATGCACATGATAAAAAAAAAGAAAATCTATGGGCACTGGTCTTCCTTTGGGTAAGTCAGTGGTCTTTATCATTTCGTTTTAACAAAGAAGAAAGCATAAAACCACTTCCCTTCCAATGCATCATACTTCCAGAGTTTGGTCCCATAACTAACACAGAGTTGTGTACTTCATTAAAACTCAGAGATCCACCTGGTTTAAGGTTTTACAGATCCATTAGGCAGCAGCTGAAATATGGTACCATTTTCTCATATGGCAGGCAGTCTGTCATTATGGATCGGGTCCTCCTGGCAACGAACGTGCCAGATGAATTTACACTTTCCAGTCCCTGGAAGGCCTCACATGCCCCCAGCACATGTATGTACACACTGTTTCGCTCCCACTCAGAGGACATATTATGTATGTCTTTCTTTCTTTCTTCTTCTCTTCTCTTCTCTTTCTTCTTTCTTCTCTTCTTCTCTTTCTTCTCCCTATTTCCTCTTACATTCAGTCATGTGGTCCCACTTTTTACACATTTCTGGAGTAGTTTTATCCTCCACCTCCAATACATATACATTTGGGGTATTTTTTGACCACCTTCACTCATGTGCTCCCCTCCCCTCCCCAACCCCTCCCCTCACCTCTGGCCACCACCAGTCCATTCTCTGTATCTATGGGTTAGTGTTTTAAGTCTATCCATGTTGTTACAAAAGGCAGGATTTCCTTCTTTGTTATGGCTGAATAATACTCCATGGTACAGTCGACTCTGAAACAACGTGGGAGCTGGGGGCATTGACCCTCTATGCAGTCGGAAATCTGCTATAACTTTTAGTTGGCCCTCCGTATCCACGGTTCCTTCATACCCAAGGTTCTGCATCCGTGGATTCAACCAAGTGTGGATCATGTAGTACAGTAGTATTTACTATCAAAAACAATCTGTGTATGAGTGGACCCATGCAGTTCAAACCCATGTTGTTCAGAACTCAACTGTGTATGTATATGTATATATATATACACACACACATGCCACATCTTCTTTACCCATTCATCTGTTAATGGACAATTAGGTTGGTTCCATGTCTTGGCTCTTGTAAATAGTGCTGCAATGAATATGGGGGTACGTATATCTTTTCAAAGTTCACATTTTAAATACTAGTTAAAGGGTTGCCATTCACCTAGAATCTCTTTGAAATGAGTCCTGCAAAATAATCGGAAAATCACAACTTTTATATTTGCCTCTAAAGCCTAACTATAGCAACCACAATCTAGTTTTTCAAAGGGATCATTATATTTGTCAGCAGATAAATCTCTTATTTATTTCTGACGACCTTATATGTATAACGTAAGATGGTATTCCTGAGACAATTAAAAAGAAAAAAGAAAAGAGCATGTACAGACAAGGAAATGCCATGCTGCATCTAACAAAGATTGCAGAGGCTTAACAGGAGCCAGTTCTGATTAGGAACATTTTGTAATCAGGAAGCAGAGGGCAAGCGAATATGAGCCATTTCTGCCTGCTGAGGATTCTTTTCCAGGGTGAGTGGCTGTTCTCATACCAAAGCTGGGCAGGGACACCAAAGGTATCTGCCAGGAAAGCCATACAAAGGTGTGAGATTTCAGGGCTTCCCTGGTGGCGTGGTGGTTGAGAATCCGCCTGCCAATGCAGGGGACATGGGTTCGATCCCTGGCCCGGGAAGGTCCCACATGCCGCGGAGCAACTAGGCCCGTGAGCCACAACTACTGAGCCTGCGCATCTGGAGCCTGTGCTCCGCAACGGGAGAGGCCGCGACAGTGAGAGGCCTGCGCACCGCGATGAAGAGTGGCCCCTGCTCTCCGCAACTAGAGAAAGCCCTTGCACAGAAATGAAGACCCAACACAGCCAAAAATAAATAAATAAATAATTTTTTTTTGTAAAAAAGGTGTGTGATTTGAATCAAGAAGACATGGGAGTAACTCGTTGGGTGATTATTCACACTCTTAGCAGGGAAGCAATGAAATTAATATGTAAATATTTTTAAGTCAAACGAATACTTCTACCCGCAGGCATAGGATAATTTGAAGAACAGAATGTCAATGTCTCAAATTAAGCAGAACAATCCTGCTTCATGAGATAAATTATCTTTCAGTGGTATCACATGGACATTTTAATCTTATAAAACATAAACAGTGGTGCTTGCTATCAAAATATTGTCCCCAAATATTGTCATTTCCTCTGTCCTGAAGATTAAAGGACAAGCAAGGAGATGGCAGTAATGATTTTCAAATTGTATTCTAATCACAATTTTTTTAATCAACTTTATTGAGATATAAATTATGTATGATAAAATTTATCCATTTCATGTGGAAAGTCATTGAGTATTGGCAAGTGTCTACACCTGTGTCACCACCAACATAATCAAGACATAAGACAGTTTTGTCACCCAAAAATTTCTCTCATGTCCTTTTGCTGCCGGTCCCCTCCTGGGCCACCACTAACATGCTCTCTGTTCCTACAGGGCATTTTGCCTATTCTAGCATTTCGTGGAAACAGAATCATAACAAATGCATTCTTCTGTGTCTGTCATCTCTAATCTTGACTTGCCAAACCTACCATTTTGCTCAAAGTCCTGTGCCCCTCACTCCTGCATCTCATGGTCAGGAAATCAGCTTCAACTCTGATAACCAGACCAGGGATGGACAAGTGCCATTTTTGAGAAAGTCACTAGAATAGCAGGAAACAAGGAGTGGGAAGTTGCAAAGGTCAACTCCAGTTCATTTCCTTTTGGGGTATTAATTTTAGCACATTGTTTGGGTTTCCCCAAGAAGATATTTTTGGAAGAAGGGGATTCCAAGCATGAAGGCTAAACATAGAAAAGAAGACCCTTCCCATACTCTTTCCCACACACGCCTTAAAGTGTTAGGTCTTTGACCAAACAGATGCAAGATAAGTGCTTGATGATGACATCAGAGAGAGAAGAAAGAGATGGGTTTTCTCGCAATATCTAGAAGAATTTGGGAAAATACTAAAGTACAAAGCAATTGTGGATTACTTATTTCTGAACCTACTGATATTCTTCTCACCTAAAGTAGAATTTTCCTGGGTTTATAAATTAGAAGTTTTCACTTACCACCACTTAACACCAAACACGAATACTTTCTTCTTGTTAGGACCAAGCAAGGATATTTTTGGTTGTGTGAGACATACAGTTGTCTATGGACCTGATACGCTCTATATAAGCCATCCCAGTGTCAGAAGAATCCTAATTATCAAAATTATTAGGCTATTCTGTTTCCTGATGTCCTCTAAGACCTTCCTGTGTGACTCAACTTTTTCAAATAAGAAAAGGCATAAATTGTTCTGTGTCCTAAGTCTTTACGTAAACATCAGCTCCTGGGTTCTATTTGTCCTCAAGCTGCTGTCACATAATGACTGGAAGAGAAAATATTAATTCTTCCAGGGCTCTGGGGTATAATGCAAGCAATAAATCAACTTACATAATTTTTTTTGAAATAAAGCAAAAGAATAAATTAGTTAAAATTATTTAAGAGTAGTGTTTGTCATTAAGAACCTTTCTACTTCAACTGAAACAATTTTGATCCCAATGATAAGATTATTTTAATCTATGGTATTGTAACAGATGAAAAAAACTAAGGCAAAAACAGGAGACAACTAAGATGATGTATACTGAGAAGAATTACAGAGAGGGCTGTGCTCATGACTATTTTATTATTTTATTACTTATTTAATATTTATTATTTTATCATTTAGTGAGAAATTATGTTGGATTCTTGCCCTAGAAAGAGCAATACTTCCTTCATCAGACAGATTATCTGACCAATAAGACAGTTAATCAAACCACTAAAGAGAAGGTTAATCAAACCACTAAAATAGAACGAATATTCAAACGAAAAAAGTTTTAATTCTTCTGAATAGTAAGTCAACATCAGGCACTACTTAGTAGGCAGTCTTGTCTTACATTATCTAGTTCTATAAGGGAAAAAAGGGTTTATAAACTCTGTTAACCATATATTCAAAAGATCAATGGCCATTAAAATGATCCTTTCACTGACATTTCTCAAGGTCAATATCTCACCCATGTGAGCCTCTGATGGCAGAAAATAAACCCAGATCTCACCATAAACATAGATTCTTTCCAATATCTAAAGCCAATGTAAAGGAGAAATAGAATTTGTCATATTTCTTTGGTATCAAGGGTGTGTGTAGAGGCAGTGGGTTCCAGGGAAAAGAGTACCAAAATAAAAATTTTATAACTCGGGCTTCCCTGGTGGCGCAGTGGTTAAGAGTCCGCCTGCCGATACAGGGGACACAGGTTCGTGCCCAGGTCTGGGAAGATCCCACATGCCGCGGAGCAGCTAGGCCCGTGAGCCATGGCCGCTGAGCCTGCGCGTCCGGAGCCTGTGCTCCGCAACGGGAGAGGCCACAACAGTGAGAGGCCCGCGTACCACAAAAAAAAAAAAAAAAAAAATTTATAACTCGTCTTTGATTCCCTGCTTCCTGTAGTAGGGACCTGGAATAAGTCATGGCCCTTCTAGTCTCCTTTGGTTCTTTATTTGTTTAAAAAAAAAATGTAGTTGGAAATTGTCCCACATTCCTGCTCTACCTGGAGTGAGATTACAAAAAGATGCATGTGATCTGGTTTGAAAACTTTTTAAGCGTCACACAAATGCAGAGGATTACCACTCTTTTACGCATACCATCTCTCTAAATACTGTATGCTATACATATTCCTATGTCAGCACTACCCTTAAATTTGTGAAACAATCCAGCTCTGGCCACAGATCTCCTGAGGACACATTCCTTCTTACATCAACAACGCACATTTACAAATTACGTAAAGACCCCCTAAATCTACAGCAAAATCTTCCGCACTCTGTTTTCTAAACTAAAAGCACAACTGGCTGTAACTTACCAGCTAACTCACTGACTAACCAACTAACTAAAACATAGGGGCAGAAAGCAGCATGTTCAGTAAGCTTACCAGGTTTAAACTGGAATGGAAAAAAAAAATCTAAATTCAAAATATGGGCAGAAAAGGGCCCAGACAAATCAGTTATTATTCCTCAAAAACATCACACTCCTTGGAAGATCTACAAGCTAAATACAAACTCCCACAGCAGGATGTCACACACATTCAGATTGTAGTCACTGTTCAGTGGTGGCCACAGGCAACAAAGACCTTCTTTGAGACAACTTCCACCTGGTTGGGGCGCCCCAGTTCTGAACAGTCTACTGCAGCCTCTCCTCCCTGTTTTGCCATCTGGTTGAGATAGAAAGGTTACGGGGATAGTGATAAGGGAGCTGGTACTATATGGAACAAGGATTCAGATCAGTGACTGCCCAATTCCTCTTTCAATGTGATCAGAAGACCTCAACAGATAGGCTGTGATCAGAACAAAACATTTGGGGTCGTACTGGCTAAGTTCTTAAAGGCTGTGGACAAGTCGTTCTTCATGCTTTTTAGAGTTCACCTAATCGCACATAAAGGTTTCTGTCATTGAATCTTCATCTGGTAGCCATGGAATCCAGTGAATTTATGAATTTCGGGGTAGTATGCAGTTGTTGACCCTAAGATGCTCACATTCAAAAAGCAGTCAGTCGGTCGATCTTTTCAGTGATTATCATGGGTGCCTGAAAGGGGAGAACCTTGTCTTGTCAGGGTAGGATTGTGGAAATCAACTAACTTAAAATCAAATTAGAAATTAAACGTATCTTTGATTTTTCAATCTTGAGGGGGAGGAATAATTATAGATTCACAAAAGGTTGCATAAAATGGCACAGGGAGGTCCTTCGTACTCTTCACTCAGTTTCCTCCAAAGGTAACATCTTTCATAGTTATAATGCAACGTCAAATCAAGAAACTGACACTGATACAATCCACAGAGTTTATTTCACCAGTTTTATAGGCACTCATTGTGTGTATGTGTTTAGTTCTCTAAAACTTAACATATATGTAGATTTGTGTGGTCACCACCACAATCAAGATACAGACTACTCCATCACCAGAAGGATTACTCACAACACCTCTGTATAGCTACTTCCAGCCCCTCCACCAACCCTAACTCTTAGCAACTACTAGTCGGCTCTCCATCTCTATAATTCTGTCATATCAAGAATGTTACATTAATGGAAACATATAGTATGTAATTTTTTGAGGTTAGCTTTTTCCATTAACTGTAATTCCCCTGAGATCCACCTAAGTTATTGCATGTGTCAATAGTTTGTTACTTTTTATTGCTGAGTAATATTCCATGGTATGGATGTACCAGTGTTTGGTTAACCATTCCTCCACTGAAGGACATTTGGAAACAGGTTCTTATTTTAAAATTGTCCAAATTTGTGAATTCTGACACAGATCAGATTAGTTGTATAAAGAGAAAAGATCTGTCCTGACTGGATAAAAATATGCTATAGAATAATCTATTCACAAATCGATTACACATGAATATTATACATTCACTTTATGGCTTTTACCTTTTGGTGACCATAAGAAGTTCTCAATAATGTGTCCCAATTTTATGGTGCTTAAAAAAGCCTCTAGCAAAAACTTTCTGCCCAAACATACCTTTTTTGTCCTATATCTTTACAGTAATCCTTCAATGGCCTCTACAGCAAACAGAATTTTAAGAGATACCTATTTTTTCCAGACCGAAGAATTGAATTAACAATCTCCAAGATTTCTGAGTGGCTTTGATCTGTCTTGCTTAACTTTTCAGCCATTTCATGTACAGAAATATTCCCAATGCAACTAGAAGTTCCAAGTGTAGAGCTCTCTTTCCTATTCTGTCACTTAAAGCTATTAAGACCCCATCCATAATTGAAGCAAACACATGATGAGCACTTTCCATGGGCCCAGTGCTTGTGGGCTGCCTCCTCTATACATTACAAATACCCTTTCAAATGGTCTCTATTATTATTTCCATTTCACAGATGAGAAAACTGAGGCTCAGAGGGATTGAGGTACATTTCTCCCAGTCACACATTTAGCAAATGGAGTTCTCAGGTTTCAAACCCAGGGGTCTAGTTCTAGCACCTGTGTCTTTAATGATCCCCACTACTTTCCCACCTTCAAAGACTGCATCCCTGCTTGTCCAGTTTGCCTAATACCCTTTTCATTTCCCCACTCCTCCTATATTTGTTTCACATAGTTCCTACTTTTGTGTTTTTCTATTGTCGTTATCCTCTATGTCTCTAGAACAATTGCTATTTTACCCCACCCTCCATACACTAAAATAGACAGTGTCTACTAAAGTTTATTACGTAGAACCAGGCATCACCTCCCCTCCCTCCCAACAATAGGGATAAAAGAAGGTCTAAGGATCCCCCAAGATGAAGACAAACATGGCGATTATTTGAAGGGAGATAATCCATTCTTGGGAATGTTACATGTTCCTTTCCTTTGCTCGTTTGATTCTCTCATTTTGGTTGTATATACCCAACCAGAAGGTAGACGCAGAAAAAGGAAAGAACGTGAAACTCATGTTGGTTGAAATGACCCTTTACCGAAGCTCTAGCAGGGTGGGGTGGGATAGGGGAGGCAAAGAGGCTGTTATAACTCTTAGCTGAAATGTGTTAACTTGGGTTGAGCTGTTTATTTACCTGTGTGGTTTCTGAGTCCCGCAACTCCTCTAGAGGAGAACACATACTTAAACACCCTAGAATATGTACTGCAAGTATTTTTTGGATAACTCCCGTTCCTGTCCCTCACACCTTTGGCTTTTCTACAACAGGGACGGTGTCAGTGGCACAATTCTTTCACATTTTACCCAGTATTTGTAGTAGAATAGGAATAATCTGAAAAATTTGCCTTTGCCTCACATCAAATCTTAAAGCAAACAAAATCTTCGGACGACTGTCTAGCCTGCAAACTGTTTCTCTCACATAAATTGTGTACTAGCTAACTCCTTCGCTTCTCTATCTCCCTCCTACCATCCTTGCTTCTCATGTCATTAAATTAAACCACCACAGGCATTTGCCTGCTACAGTGAGTTTTATCACAAAAGGGATTCTCGGGAAAACCACGCTAAAAAACTGGACGTATATGAAATTACTCATAAGGCCCGCTGTCTGACCTTCACGCAGCTGCTCTGATTAATGTTAAGCCTTGTGCCTAGTGCTTGGCTGGGCACGCCGAGGAAATGGACAGAGAGTGTCTGCACTGCTCCTCTACCCCTGTTCAGCAACTCCTGGATGCAAACAGCATTTTCTTTCCAAACCACCAAGGCACATTAGGGAACTCAGGGAGAGGTGGGTGTTAAGGAAGGGAGGATACAAGGCAGGTCTAGGGATCCAGGGATATAAAGGCCGGGGTATGGAACTGGAAGTGGGGAGAGAGGATTGGGAAGAGGCAGGAGTCACTACAGTGTGCTACGTACCTACAGCCCTCCCTAAGCCTCCACCCCCACACACCAACTCCTACCAGACACACCTCGCTCCCCACCCTCTCAACATGGATGGCTCCTTTTAATAACTCCATTCATCCCCCTTGAACTTCACGACAAGCAGAAATCAAATCACAGACGGCATTTCTATCGAGGCAGGCACATCACAAAAGGATGGACAATAGGTATCTTAAAGATCATCACGGAACAATTCTCACATCCAGGCATTGACTAAATATTCCTGACCTGTTAGACAGCTTACAAGGACAATACGATGATCAAAGAATGAAGTCTTAGCTAAAACAATCGACAAAAACTGGGCTTGCCCTGGAACTTTAAGAACCAAAGTTCCCTATTTGTAAGATAGAAATCGATTTTATAATTTTACTAATTGGCAATAGTACAGAGCTGGGGACATCTGTCATTATACACTTAGGGACTCATCACTGACAGAGGCTGTGCTGTGAAATGGGGTATCAACTTTGGCTAGATGAAGTATCTGTGAAAGACCTTCTCACACCCCACCCCCCCCCCAAGTACAGTCTCATGTTAATAACAGACCAAAATGCTTGCAAATATCATCTTCTAAAATTATTTTTATATTTCCAGACATTCTCATGGATTCAGTTTTAATAAGTAGGAAAGAAAAAAACCCCAAGAAAACATAGTTACGGGCTTATTTTCGCATCTTTTATAATTAATATTATTTGAGGAAGAAAATTCCAAATACAATCTGAGCTAATACACCATATTTGTTACAATCCTTCCCTCTCTCTCTCTTCTTTCCTGTATATACTTCAAATGAACTAAAATGAAACTTTCAGACAGAAACTTAAGCTATAGTAATTAGTTGAAAGCTGAAGCTTCGATCACCTCCTACAGATCAAACTGCCAACACAATTTGAAGAAAAGGGAATGTTTCTAATCTCTTGTAATTTAATGTACAGAAAACAACCATCTTTATCTTACAGAAAATTCTCTTCGAAATCTGTCAGCAAAACAGGAGAAAGGTTGGGGCTGTGTATGAGAACACACCGTCAAAAGCTATGAGTCTTATTTTGCCTTTTCTAAGTCACTTCAGATACTCAAAAAAAGTGAGTTTCCCCTCACTTACCAAAAACAAATGAAATTTCTTTCCACTAAAATATACCATAGAGCATAAAAATAATCCCACCCTACTTTAAGTCAAGATCCCCTTTAAACTCTGTAGGGAAAACTCCCTGGTTGTACCTACGCTGAGCTTTTTCACACTATCAGGTCACTGCACGGAATGTAAATTGAGCAAAAGGCCAATTTCACAGAGGGAGCAAGATTCAGATAAAGTAATGATGGATGGAGTGAGGTAAAGAAGGCGTGTGGCCCTCAAGATGCTCAATCACTAGTTCTGGGTGAGGGGTGAGTGATATTACACTGGCTTAATGGACTTGCCAGTACTAATTAACCTGGGACACAAGGAATGGCCAAATGCATCACGAGAAGTTGTTACAGTTCTTGAGTCTAATGATCAGAGAAATAATTCACAGACCAAGTGTCTGATGATGCTCGAGGGTAGCTTTAAAACATTCCACCACACACAAAAAATCCTTCTAGCCCTCCGAATGGTTACCCACCATTTTCACACACCTTCTCTTACGTGAGATAACTCATTGAAATGCCAAGTTCATGAATAAATAAATCTTAGTTTTAGCTCCCTTTCCTGCCTTTTCCTTCAGAGAGAAATCAACATCAGTTTGCCAAAGAAGTATAATTCTAGGTCCATCTTCCCACCTTCTTAGAACTCAAATGTAGTGAACAAGTATTATCTCTTTTCCCCCTGATGGAAGGCAGTCCAATGAGGCATCCTGTTCTTTACTCCCCATTTTGCTCTCCCATGCCTTGGAGACCATCCTTCCTCCCACATAGGCTGGGAATCCTTGCCAAGTAGAACCAGCAAGACTCAGCTAAGCTGTGGCTCGTCAGGGTCCCAAAGTCAGGAGAACGAGGAGGGTCTAGAGTTGAGGTAGGGGTTGATGTGGTCCTAGGTTGGGAATGAGGACAGGTTATTTACTCCCTTTAATCTGGTCCAACAGCAAATTAAAAGAAACATCCAAACCTAAGTTGGATCCAGCCAAGAATTATTTGCATGAAATCTGACTTGCATCTAGGCCAGACTCTCCAGGTCCACTGTTGAACTTTCCTGATCTGGAATCACGTCTCTCTAAACATTCCCAAGGGTACTGTTATCACATTTTATTGGTGGAGAGTACACTGGAAAGGACGTATCATTCAGCATCCCCAGTGGACACCTGAAAACGCTTGTGGTACAGTAAGCAGGACCAAGAGATGAGCTTTCCACTTACAAAGAGGTATATGCTCTTCTGTATTGCTCTCTGCTCCTGGTGGCCAAATGTCTACACTTCATCAGAAAGCAATAACAGAGGATCAAAACGGAAGGCCTCATGCAACCCATACTTCTCCAACCCTTGGGTTCCAGATTGTCTGTCAACAGGCATTTTGTAGCTGGGAAAGGAAAAGAGCTGCACTGCTTATCCTGCCAAGGAGATAATGGATCCAGTAATTTCTGAGTTTGCCTCAGGAAAGTTTAACTATCCATTAACCACATTCTTGAGCGCAGGCTGGAACATCACACATTTTATGTTTCATACTAAATTATGGGCTTGGTCCCAGTGCAAATTTAAGCACCGGGTATGCTGGGAACAGCATCATATGGCACTGTCCTAGCTCCAAGGCTCACAAGTCATTAAGCAAACTGGGATCCTTCTCACTATTGAAAATCACTATCACATGCTAATAACAATCGCAACAATAATAACAGCGAATACTTTTGTGTCCTTAAAATGAACACAATGCTAAATACTCTATGTATGCATTATCTGATGCATACATTTATTTCTGATGACAGCTATGTGAGTTGATTGCTAATATCCACACTTTATGGATGATGTAACCAAGGTGGGGAGAAGATAAGCATGTCCAAGGTCACAGAGCTGTTAACTGGTCGGACCAGGACTTGAACCCAGGTCTATCTAGCTACAAGCTTATGCTCTTAACCCATTCAAAAGGCTTCACATATGGCAAAAAAAAAAAAAAAAAAAAAAAACGTGTTTTATTTGGATAGAAAAATAGGAAAAGAAAATTCTAGTGCATCCTCCTTTCAATAGTTTAATATGAACTGTTCAAAGTGGGCAACTGAGATGCTTCTAAGCATCTGTGGCTCACTTCTTTTAGATCCGAGAGTGCTGCTATGGAAATAAGTTGTAGTCTAGATCATACTTTTCTTCTAATATATGCAATGCAAGAAATTCAGTTCTGAGATATTCAGCGTAGTTGGCTCCTTTTTGCCCCTTGGGAAGAGTAAAATTTCAGTTTGTTTTATTTAAAGCATCTCTAACCTTGAAGTGACCACCTTTATCTTGGTCCCCCACTGGCCTGGCTGCCCAGATATTTAGTAAAAGCAATTCTGGGGAGTTCTCACTCATCATGTTTGATTTGGGGGAATATTCACTCATCATAGCTATGTAGCTGCCACATACCCCACAGTCTCATAAAAATTGCACCATATCGTCTCTGAGAAGAATCCTCCAGTCAGAAAGGTGGTCCCTTTGGGAGAGGTCAGGGAAATCCTCAACATTTAGGCCCACTGGGTGGAGGGGGGTTGAATGACGTGATTTAGGAGACCTTGGCCTAAAGCGCTGTGGTAGGCATGATGAAAGTGAGGCCAAGGATCGGATTTCCCAAGGAACCCAGAACACCACACCAGAGGTAGGTGTATGATATCCATCTGCTGAACTTGTGACGCCAGAGAACTTCAACTGGAGTAACATGAAAACTGGCCTGGCCCCTCCAATTTCAAAAGCATCAGTCCTATCCCCTTTGCTTTGATGGTGTGCAAAATGGGTCTGAAATGTGATCTCTCAATTATTCCCAAGGTTGCTGCTGCCAAAAGAAAGAGCCATAAGCCAGACCCTTTTGCACGTTCAATCTTCGTCATCAGCTTTGAAACTAAGACCATGTTGGTGGGAAGGGTTGAGAAGTAGAAAGAGGAGGCCTCTTTTTGTCCAGCCTTTGGCTAAAGTTAAAAGTGATTTATCCTTTTTTGCACAGCTGGGTGCTTGCTGTATAAAATGGAAGACATACATAGAACCCACCAAAGAAAGTGGGCATACCGTGGGACTTGAGGTAGAAGCAGAAAGAAATGTTGAACTATTAAAACTATTTCAAATCAGATAATTGATTGGCTGTATATATATATATA
Organism: Grampus griseus; assembly: GCF_964374135.1. NCBI lineage: Eukaryota > Metazoa > Chordata > Mammalia > Artiodactyla > Delphinidae > Grampus > Grampus griseus. Next base: position 47,324,882 of record NC_139003.1, read on the forward strand.
TATACACACACACACACACACACACACACACGTATATATGTGTGTATATATACAACATATATATATATGTTGTATATATATATATATATCGCCATCACTATTCTTAAAGTTTGAGACTTTAAGAATTGAAAGTCTTTCAAAATTTCTCAGAAAAATCTTCCCTGACCTTCCTAACAAAGTCAAGCTCTTCTACTAGATATTTTCATACCAACATGCATTTGTACTTTAAAGGGTTACAATTTATAGGTATTTGTATAAAGCTTTAATTAATGTCCATCACCCTCAATAGACCATGTGTTCCATGATCATGTCTGTTTATTTTTCTCTCCATTATTTTCACAGAGCCCAGCACAGTATCTGGCACATAATATGATACAAATATAAAATATATATATTAAAATATATAAAGTACATATTATTTATTTTATTATTTATTTATACAATTGACCCTTGGACAACACAGGTTTGAACTGCACAGGTCCACTTATATGCAGATATTTTTCAATAAGTATACTGGAAAATTTTCTTGAGATTTGCCACCATTCAAAAAAACTTGCAGGGCTTCCCTGGTGGGGCAGTGGTTGAGAGTCCGCCTGCCGATGCAGGGGACACGGGTTCGTGCCCCGGTCCGGGAAGGTCCCACATGCCGCGGAGCGGCTGTGCCCGTGAGCCATGGCCGCTGAGTCTGCGCGTCCAGAGCCTGTGCTCCACAACGGGAGAGGCCACAGCAGTGAGAGGCCTGCGTCCCGCAAAAAAAAAAAAAAAGTTATACACAGATTTTTTACTGTGCGGGGGGAAGGGGGGTTGGCATCCCTACCCCCTGCACTGTTCAAGGGTCATCTGTATATATAAAATATATATGAAAAATATATATGCATAATATGTAAACTATATTTTTTCATAGAGGAGAACACAGACATTGGATAGTGGGGGTTGGAAGGTGGGGATGCTCAAGAAGTATTTACTGAAAGACTAGAGTTAGAATAACTTAAGGATGTTCAAGGACCCAAGTGGGATGTAAGAAGATCTTTTGACAACTCGTGTTCCTGAACCATATGAAGTTTCAGAGAATGTTGTGTCCTCCTATAGCTAGAGTGGCTTGCAGGGGCTGCTGACCAGAAATTTTAAATTCTAGCAGAGAAGACTGAATGAGGAGGAAGAATTAATTTAAAACTGTTTGGAAGTCAAGGGCTTTGGTTATCTGGGCCACATAGGTATGAAGGAGCCTGTCACAGGTTGGGTTCTCTGGAAGCAGGTGCTGAAATAGAGTTTGATATGAAAAATCTTCCTTAGAGAGAAAACAGATTTTTATCCCTAATGTTAATCAAGATCCTATTCTGCCTACACCAATCACCATGTACTCTTCACTGATTATTTAATCATCATCTACAGAGCTCCAGGCACATGACATGCCCAGTCCAGCTGGGTAAGTGTCATGCTAAAAGTCACATAGGTGCGCCACAGGAAGACGGCAGGGTCGGCCTGGGGAAATCGGGAGGAGTTGAAAACTTCTCCAGAAAGCTAATTGTAACTAGACCAATAACCTGAGGAATGTTTAGGAGATAGGCAGCCTATGTTTATCCAGGCCTTAATGAGAGTTAAGTGGGCTGTAATCCTTGAAACCAGAGTTGTAGAAGGAGGTAAACTAGATTTCCTTTACCTTCAAGTCAAACAGACATCATATTCATCAAGTATCTGAATCCACTTCTCCCCACTAATAATAGAGCAGGGGCGGTGAAAACAGTTACCTAGTCTAAGATACTATAATTAACCATTTGACTTTATCTACGAGGTTAAGAAAAAGAAACCAGTGGTAAGCTTTACCTTTTTATTTATACTTCATAATTCTGTTTTGTTCAGGGGGTCTAACCGGCAATGTAGACACCAGTTTTCATTTTATAAGGAGAAAGGAGGTAGATTCCTCATCCTCTGGGGAGGAGTGCTTGTGAAAGTCAGGCAGATGAACTGAGCATTGCCTGCGTAAGAGATTGATGGCTGGCTTCCCACTGCTCCGGAAGGAACTCAAATTCAGGGGTTCAGTGGAGCCCCTTTGCCCACCAGTGATTCTTTGGCTCCCTGCTGCTGGTGATAACCTCTCAGGAGTTTGCAAATAAAATTTCTTCCTGTAGTTTCACTCTTTCCCACTTGGCAGGCTTTCTGTCGCTAATGGATCTGACATTAATGGGTCCTTACTCCCTTGGATCTCTGACAAAGTCAGCACACTCTGGGGAATGGGGCAGGCGGTTAGTTAGTTATCACCTACAGCACAGGTTGCAGGGCTGGGCCCAAGCTGCCATCCTCACACCCCATGGCTCTCCCATCAAGTGCCTGGAATTACATGGAAATAAATTCAGTGGACACTCACCATCTCTTTTAGATTTGATTCATAGAAATTTCTCCATTCATGGATGGAGCACGCCAACCATTTTTTGGGAGGTGTCCTCCAGGTGTGTATAAAATTCAGTTCAACCAACATGAACGGAGAAATTACTGTGAAGCGCGCACAGCACACTGTGATGTCTGGGTGTGGTTATCGGTGCAGTCAATCCTCTTTGGGCGAGAGGCTAATAACTTAGGATGAGGCTTATGTCATTTGTTCACATTATTCGCAACTGGATTTGTCTTCGAGTTCCTTAACTTGCTAGAGTGGTATATTGTGGTGGTGCTGAAGCTATGCATACCAGACTACCAGTGTTTGAATCCTACTCCTGCCATTTATTATCTATGCAACCTTAGGAAAGTAACTGAACTTCTCTGTGCCTCTCTCCTCATCTGTAAAATAAGAATAATAATTGTATCTCCATTTTACAGATAAGAAAACTGAGGCACAGATGAATTCAGTAGCCAGGTTAGGTAGGTGGCCTTGAATGCACCTAGAATAGTGCCCGGTACGTGGAACACACTGACTGATCACTATCGTTATCTCAGCTTCTCTTTCCTGGGCGACCCTTTGTAGACACTTGGAAGTACCGGCTACGGCACTCAAACAAGTTTCGCCTCCCCACCTCCTCCAGTATGAGGCTAAGTGACCCATGCAGGATTGAACTCTTGACCTCTGTAGGCTTAGCACCATGCCCTTGCCCACTGCCTGACTTAGCAGAGGGAATGCGGGGCTACCAACTACCAAGCTATCAGTTCTAAAGGATGTCAATCCCCTTTGCTCCCTCATCGCAAACCCCTTCAAGATTTAAATATACCTTCTAAGTTGATCTGTTTCAAACATTTGCTTAAGAAATAAAAGAAGTCAAAGTGCCTGCTGCTTTACTCAAAGTTGAAAATGGAGAGACCAGTCTCTTCCCCCACTGGTCCTGCATTCTGTTCCCCCCAGGTTCTTTGCAAGGGAAAAAAAAAAATTATGTTGGCCACAGTTGCAATCAGCTTTAATTCATTCTTTATTGCTGCTCTGGTTTTGTGTTATTTGAGCTGGTTTAACTGTTAAAAGCGTTTCAAATGTTCACATGGTCTGCATTAGGTTACCGAATTAAAACAGGAACAGCCCACCAAATGTAGCTTTCTGAAATGCAAACCACATGAGTTTGATTTCTTTGTGGTATAACTTTAATTGGGTTCAGAGGTCTCCGAGACTTACCTGTCTATCTGCTCCGTGATGGCCTGATCCGATAAGACTAACTTAAAGGGGCTGAAGGATCCGAATTGCCTCAACTCTAGTTTCAGAACCCACACTGACCACACTACAGCTCCATCCCATTTATGACTCTCTAAACTCAGCAAGGTTGGAAATCCCTGCATACTCCGTCAAGGCATCTTCACTTGTGCTAGCAAGTGTCTGGCACACCCAGAGCACACAGGTTCCACACACGAAGAGCTGGGAAATTGCTAACGTTGTATCAGCCACATGTCAGAATTGCCACTTTCCTCCATTCCCCACGGTCAGTGATGCCCAACAGCTGTCCTTTTCTGACTCAGTAAGAAGGCTTTAGCCTCAGATTGTCCCATTGTGGGTCTTTTGATGCCACTTTGTGGCCAGTCTTCCTTGGACGGTGTCTACCTTCTAGAACAGCTTTCACAGCTTCTAACTCTTCCTAAACTGGTCTCCCCTTATCACCTCTGAAGGCAGGCAGAAGCAGCAAGCAACTGCGGTTTGGTTCCTAGGAAGAGCTGAACTTTCCCCATGTAGGTTTCTGAGAAATAGCCACATGACCTAAGCGAATCAACAGATATTTTCTGAGTGTTACCATACAAGCCACCACAACACGTGAGGCTTGGCAGGGAAGTACGGAGCAAATTCAGATGAATGTGCAGCTGATCTAAGATGGGGGGCAGTGGAGCGGAGAAGCCAAGGGAGCTACTGGGTTTTAAGCCTGGCTGCTTGAAGGAATGGTATTGTGGTTGAGCACAAAAGAAACCACCTTGTGACTTCAGGCTGCAAAGAAAGCCCTGGGAACTGTGTGGAGGAAACATGATATCCTTTGTCTCTTGCTCTTCCCTTCCTAGGTAAGGCATTACCCCGGGGACACAAGATGGAGACACTGTGAGGAAAAGCCAATGGTTATGCTGTCTGACACAAAAGTAGACATCTCAGTCAACACTAAATAGTGTTCATTTCCGTTAAAACAGTGAGGAAAATACATTTTCAGTATTTCCTCAAAAATTCCTTGAGCACACAAAAGATTCACTTTGGTAATCTGAAAACTGAAGATTACCAAATTAAAGTCTTTCTGAATTAACTACACACCTATGCACTTACCTCTAACCACACAGTGAGCTGGTATTTAGGTGGTAATAATGATACGAATTAATATCATTGAGCATCTACTATGTACCAGATAACTTTCATCCATTATCTTATTGAATTATCACAACCTCAGATGGTAATATTATCCTCATTTTAACAGAAGAGGGAACAGATGCACTGAGCAATGATTAAATATAACTTGTCCAAGGTCAATGTGACTTGAGTTTGAATTTAGGCTCTATGATGCCAAAACTTGTGTCCCTTACCACCACATATACAACCTCTCCTACTGTTGCAGCAACAAGGGACCGAAGAAAAAGTTAGTGAATACAGAGGTGGTAGAAGGAGCTGTTCGTCTGTCTACAAAGCGAGGCCTTTAACATGTAAGCCTCACACACTCCTTTTCTCTTCCTGCCCCTTTCACACTAGAACAGATATTGTCAGGTAAGAAAAACTTACGGGAATACTCACCACCTAAATATGCTAACCTTGGATATTACAGAATCTTTTTTTTTTATCTTCGTGATTAGTTACTGATAATGAGAAAAACTGAAAAGAAAATGATATCCTACATTAAATGTGGCCGTTAACATACTTAGGATCCGTGCAGTTTACTCTTTATAAACTTCAACGACAGAAAAAGAACCATAACTAAATAAGGAATTCTATTTAGTGATACGGATGCTAAAGTGGTTAGGGGTAAAATGACTGAGTCTGCAACTTACTTTGAAAGGCATCAAAAAAAGAAGAAGGATTTATGGATGGATAGAGAGACAGATAAATCTACAAATATATGATAAAGCAAGTATAGTGCAATGGTTATTGTAGAATCTAGGTGGTAAATAAATAATTCTTGAAGCTTCTTATATTTGAAAATTCTCATAATAGAATGTCAGGGGGAAAGTGACCATAAAGTGAGGCTCACATTTCTAGGCTGCTAGTTTCCTGACACCACACTTGAGTTATTTAGAAAGCTGGGTGGGCAGGTGAGAAGAGAGAGACTACATCCTCAGTAAGAAAGCCAGCAGCAGCTAAGAATTAGGTTGTCCCTTCCAGGGAAAACAGTGGCTTGGAGAATAACTCGACCATTCGTAGCCCAGATCCACAGTCTTGAGAAAGACTCATGCCAAGAGAAAACAGAAGTCAAAAGAATAGGTAAGAAAATACAGTGGAGGCAAAGAGAAGATGCCCGATTTCAACATCACTGCACCCTGTACCACAGGTACAGCTGGAAATGAAACTAGAACTGTAAACAGTATTATTTGGTTTTACAACCTAGACTTAGAAGCCTTGTGTACCTTCAGGAAAAAAAAAAAAAAGGTCCCTGGTAAAAGTTAGCTGAATGAATGAATGATGAATATTTTGTTGAATGGTAACGTAATGAAGGAGATAAAAACACTCGGGCCACTTATTATCTCTCCTATAGATCTCTTACTGTTTAAATTAAGAAACTTGGCATATACATGTCGTCTCTTTTCGACAACTTTATACCCACATGTATAAGCACACTTTCAGTAGTATATAGTCTTCTATATTATGTAGCATGTTGGGTGTTGCAGGAGATACACCACAATCTTTGTTTTAAGGACTTAAAGCCTAGACGGAGAGACAAACACCAGGTAACTATAAGACAAGGTCTGATATAGTAAGTGCCACAAACAACAGAGAGGTCCTATCTAGTTTAATTAAGGTCTGACTTACAATATAGGTCCTGCATACTATATTCAAGTCACCGAAACACTACTGCTATCTATAGGAAATGGCCCCATCCTAGAGTAGATGTGATCCAGGACATCAGAGGCCAAAATTAGAACTTGGTACTGCAAATCAGAGCCCTCTGGAGGGCCTGAGGTGTTTTCTCTATTTTTAATTGGAAACGGTGGAATTATCCCTCTGTGTCAAGAATTTGAGATTTCACAGAGGGGTCAGGCCTGCCCAAAATAGCCTTGGAGTCCTGATCTGGAGTGAAGAGGCCTTGTAGCATCCTTAGGTGCACTAACCAATGTCACTGGACAGGTGCTGGTGAAACCAGGTGATGGAAAAGTAGTCAGGAACTGGATAGGAAGAAGATTAAGTCAGTGCCCATGAAGAAATTTTAGGTATTGAAAAGGAGGTAATGTTTTCCACCTAAGGGCATCCAGTTGGAGACTGGTCGGAGCTGGTTCTCGTTTTATAACCTCTCGACACATGTGTGTAGTCAAGGCTGAATTTAAAACCTATACCGTGAACCTTAGGAAAATAAACCACATTAAACAAGCACAAATTGAAAATATTACACAAGAGATTTCACAGGAAATTGGCCCAAATTTAGCCTCGCTCTTTATGTATTTAAGCCTCTTATTCGCTGCTTAGAACTTTATATCAGGATGCTAATGAGTCTGCCCTCCCTCCCACCCCCCCCTCAGTCCACCTCCACAATGGCCTGCTTAGTTTTACAAAACTTATTTTTTTTTAATTCCCAAAGAATCCTGCTACCTTTGGCCTACTCTTTCAGTGCTCATAAACACATGTTCCAAAACAGTATGCTGATGATACACAGTACCAATGATTAGATGAAGTTGAACGTATACCTAAAAAACTCCACTGCAGAGCCAAAAACAAGCTTCATTTCTCTCCTAAAAGTTGATGACTCCTATAGAAGTGCTCTCCTACGGAAGTGCTCCGTGCTGGCAGACTCAGACACTGATTTTACTTAAAAGATGATAGCAATCATGACAAGAGTCATTAGCAGCAAACTATTTCAGTGTCTTTCCATCTCATTTAGAATTTTCTCACACTGCTTTCCTTTCTTCCACAGATTTTGTGTTTGTTTTTAATACTGTTGTACTGTGCTTTCTGTAAGTCTCTGTAAGTCCTTTTTTTGGAATAAAGTCAAGTGTAGATAAATAACTGAACTATTTAGAATCCTATGGATTTAATAACCCACCTTTTACAGTAACATTTGAGCTGATCTTATGTATGATTGGTCACATAGCAAGAGGCTCACTGCCAGAAGCCAGGGCTGGACCACTCTCTCCACCTTGGGTCTGGTTTTCTGCCATCAGAAATGCCCTGTGGGGTGTTGCCAGGACACTCCAGACTGCAGCCCTTCTGAGCCAGGCAGTTGCCAGGCGAGAAGAGTGATGCCAGACCAGAAGGTAGTTTTGTGGGATGGACAAAACATGCCCTGAGGCCATGCTGGGCTGTCCCATTCTTTCCCACTTGTTGCCACCAGCCAGAATGTGATTATTACTGGTTTGCTTACAAATCAGTTTTTAGAAGACTTAGTAAATGAAAACTTATTTTGTATTTAGGTTGGACTTTTTTAATCATTTCAAAGTCTGAGATTCATGATGCCTTCCTGCTTGTCTTTATCATGCCAGAGAAAAATGCTTGCTGGTGAAAGTGATCAAATTATCCTGACCCTGCTCTTGCCCCTAATCATTCTCTACTTCTGATGGAAGTTATAAAGCACAAAAGGATAGAATAAGCCACACGAAGAGTTCCATTGTTATGTCTCAGCTGGGGAGACGCAGGAGTTGTCAGAGAGCTGACAGGAACAATTATCCCATTGCTTTTACTGGTCTGAACTGCGGGAAGTTTCTTCACAGTTATTATTTGACGAAAATTATCAGAACATCTTGGATCCCTCCCAGAGTTCTGAGCAGCTCCGGGGAACTCTCTGCTTCCTCCCCTCTCCTCTTGCCATAATGGCCACCACGCTCATCTACGGGGCTTTCACCAGGACCGGGAGAGGAACCCACGTTTGGAAAACACCCAACCAGAGTTCTGACCAATAAGGATGAAGATCACAAACAGCATGAGCTTGAGGATGTGTCACAACACAGCACCTCAGTGGCTTGGCCAGCGGAATTGCTTCCGTTTTCAGGTTTATTAAAAATATGAAGGAGGGCTTCCCTGGTGGCACAGTGGTTGAGAGTCTGCCTGCCGATGCAGGGGACACGGGTTCATGCCCCGGTCCGGGAGGATCCCACATGCCGCGGAGCGGCTGGGCCCGTGAGCCATGGCCGCTGAGCCTGTGCGTCCGGAGCCTGTGCTCTGCAGTGGGAGAGGCCACAGCGGTGAGAGGCCCGCGTACCGCAAAAAAGGAAAAAAGGAAAAAAAAAAAAAAAAAAAAAGAAAAAAAAAAATATGAAGGAATCAAGGTGACATAGTGATTTGATGAGCCCATTAAGAGAAAGAAAACCCAGAATCACTCTAGATCTAAAAAAACGCAAAGTTCCTAAGGTGTGAAAATTCAAACAAAGCTGCTAAGTAAGGGGGGGGGGGGAATGCGAAGGGCAAGAAGAGCCCTTGTTTCTTTACACTGAGGAGTGAATAAACTTCCCTGATTGCAAATAAGAAATTTGCTAATGCTGAGTCAGTGTCAGTCTAGTCCCACCTTCACAGGGATCTATAGCTGGCAAACCCTGCTCAGTGGTGGACTCACAGACAGATATCTGTCTACTTGGTTTTAACGCCCTCCCATCCGGGCGCTCGCTCTGGGTGGTCATCTCGTACCCGCTCGCCTCCCGACACAATTCTGGCGGTGGGCTTTATTGGATTTCTCAGAGCATTAGGTTTCTTGGAGCATATAAACTTCAGAATTTTTCCTTTAAATCACTCAGAGCCAGAGATGGAGGCAGAAGGATGCTTCAAAAAGAATTAAGAAAAGTTAACAGATCAAAAGAACAGTGCCGCCACATAAGCTACTTCCTTTTTCAAAAACGTGTATTAGGAATTAGGTACCACCTAAAAGAAATCTCTTGGTGATTAAGCTCACTGTCTAAAGAAACACACACACACACACACACACACACACACACACACACACACTACACACAGGAAAACAAAACCAAAAAACCCATCACCCTGGACTGTCCTTCCTCAGACCAGTCATGGGTGACCTTGCCTTCAATGTTCAGGGAATGTCATTAGCTGCTAAAAACTTCTGGAAGGCTGAGTGTAAAAGCCCCTATAGCTACGTGCATTGTTGATCTTCCCTCCGTTGCAAACTACAGAGTAGACAGCTTAATTAACAAAAAGTGTATACTTCAGAATCTGGCAGATACCACTGAGCAGAGAATGCATGTCTAAAGAAAACTCTCCCCTGTTCCCCTCAAAGTGGATTTTATGGCAGTACAGGTTTGAAGCCCAGGTAAAATGCATCTCTAATAATATCTTTCATTAGAATATATTAATGGGGGATCTGTTTGATGGAGAGCAGTCATCTTTATTCCCTTTCTGTACAAATGGAGATTTGGGGGTGTCCCACCGAACAGGTCCCGACTCCAAGATACCACTACTCCAGAGAGTAGTTTTATTTTTATTCCTAGTTAGCTTTTTTCATTTAATGTTTTTATCCATACATCTGTTACAGTTGAATAAAAGGAGAATGGAGTAAGAGATTTTTTTTTTTTAACCACAATTCTGTTGGCAAAACAAACAGGTCCATAATTACATGAAGACACATGTATTAGTTTCCTAGGGCTGTCATAACAAATTACCACAGACTGGGTGGCTTAAAAACAACAGAAATTGATTCTCTTGCAGCTCTGGAGGTTAGACGTCGGAAGTCGAGGTATCACAGGGTTGGCTCCTTCTGGAGGCGCTGAGGGAGGATCTGTTCCCGGCTCTCTCCCGGCTGCTGCAGTTGCTGACATATCTTAGCTTTCCTTGGCTTATGGCTGCATCACTGCAGTCTCTGCCTGTGCCATCCCATGGCATCCTCCTGGTGTCTCCACGTGGCCTTCTCATAAGGACACCAATCATCAGGTTTAGGGCCCCGCAGAAGCCAGTGTGACCTCATCTTAACTTGATTGTATCTGCAAAGATCCTATTTGCAAATAAGGTCACATTCTGATGCAGCCGGGGTTAGGACTTCAACAGATCTTTTGGGGGGATGCAATTCGACTCACAACAACACATGTACCATAGTTAAAGGTGAAAATAACTGAGGCTTGCCTATGAGACAGGCCATGCTGGGCCTGCGAAGGAGGAAGAAGTAAGGGATTATCCTAGGGGCTGAGCACTGGGGCGGAGGCTTCCAAGGAAGTTGCCTTTATACTGTTCTAGGTATGCTGAGGGGCAGAGTTCAGGCTGGACTGTGGGACGGGTGAAATTGCAGAGAGAAAAAATACTAGTAAAGTCCTAGAGAGCTAAACTGAATTAGGCAAAGAGAGGAGATCTGCAGACTGAAGGTGGACGGGCGACGCAAGGGCATCTGGGGTCCTCGGTCCATTGGTGCTGCCTCTCTGGCCCTCCTGGGTCTCAGCGCCTCAGACCCTGTGATCCCAAGTGTTACTGCATCTGCCTAAAAGAGTGAACTGAAACAGTACAATTTCCTCTGTGGTCGTTCTACCTTTTGCTGAGAGATTCAAATGGATAGATTTCCATGAGGTCTTTATGTTTTCCTTTTGACAATTTTCTTCCTCCCATTCAGTTGCTAAAAGTTCTTTCATGGTTTATTCCCCTCACCACGCCCTCACTTCAGAAACCACAGCTTGTTTCTCCAATCTCATTTACCTCCACAATGGCGAAGGTATCACTACTTCTCTGGGGAAGTGGTCTTCAAGATGATGCCTGCATCAGCACATCCAAGAATTCACCTTTTCTCTCCTAGTACGTATACAGAGAAGAATCTCCTAAGCCTGTAGTTTTCAAACTGTTTTCTTGCTATAGAACTCTTTATCAAGAGAAATGTTTATGTAGAAACTCAACTAAGTGAATAAATGTGGAACTGCTCTGGGTGAGGGGGTACCTGGGAGATGGGGTGCCCTGCCCACCTGGCCAATCGCCACAACCCTCGCCTTTGGCAGCTCCTGAATGGTTGAGTGGATTCTAGTATTCTAATAATTCATCTTTATAACATGGCACGTAGACATCACATGATAATGTGCTGGGATCTACCTGCTCATCTTTTATACCAGGCAGTCATTTAAAAAAAGGGGGGGGGGCTTCCCTGGTGGCACAGTGGTTGAGAATCTGCCTGCCAATGCAGGGGACACGGGTTCGAGCCCTGGTCTGGGAAGATCCCACATGCCGCGGAGCAGCTAGGCCTGTGAGCCACAACTACTGAACCTGCGCGTCTGGATCCTGTGCTCCGCAACAAGAGAGGCCACGATAGTGAGAGGCCCACGCACCGCGATGAAGAGTGGCCCCTGCTCACCGCAACTAGAGAAAGCCCTCGCACAGAAACGAAGACGCAACACAGCCGTAAATTAATAAATAAACAAATAAAAAATAAAAATAAAGGAATTCCCTTTAAAAAAAAAGAAAAAGGGGAGAAATCTCTGTGCAGCTGAGAAAACAACTATTTCCCTGGTGTTGTCATATGGCAGACTGTGATGTCACCTCTTCTCCCTTGGGGTCTGCCATCTAATGTGACTTTTGTCTCTGACAGTACACAGTTCTGTTTGGAAGCTCCCCAAAACTCACCACACACCTCATTCGGAACAATTAACAAAATCTGCAAGCTCTTTTCATTGCTTGACTGTAGAAAAGGACTCAAAGCTAAGTCAATTAATGGAGAGACAACATTTAGTAGAAGAAACATCAGACCCATCAGTATAGAAACCAATGTAACAACAATTAGATTTTGTAAAACTCCAGAGAAATTCATTATGAAAACATGAAGGATCAAATGCTTTCTATAGAAAGAAATACCCTGAAAACAAGCACTTTCTATCGTAACACTAAAAAGGACGTGGTACAACAGGATCTTTGAATAAAAAAGTAACAATGAGGTATATTAGGACTGCTATAAATAATATACTCCACAGGGCTTTGTAAAAAAGCGGTTCCTTGTGAAGGTTACCATTGAAAATGAAAAAGTTAAGGGTCCATCTTTATTAAACTCCATGCAGGTGGAGGCCAATTTCCCTGGCCTTTCTCTACCCCTAAATTCCTAGAACAAATGAAAAAGCGGCAATTCTACACTTGCAGGAAATCTAACCTGAAGACGAGCTTTACTGCTACTGAGAAAGTGCTGGATTTCTTTTTCTCTACAGCACGATTTTGTCATCTTTTATGAAAACTCAGACAGGAATGCTCCTCTGTAATATTTTCCCCACTAAACAGTTTTCATACATATATTATCGAGGACCACAAATCCCTGGAAATCACTACAGTGAAACTTTCACTTGTTTCTCATTTGTACAGAAGTATTCACCCAAGGAACCCACTTAATGGAGTGTAATAACAAAAGAAATCTCTTTTCAATGCCTAGGACAGGGGAGAGGTTCTTGTCACTCACCCCATACAGGCACCACATCTGGGAGAAGGTGGGTACCCAGTTGCCTCCATTCCCGACCGATTGAGGAATATTTATTTTGAAGACATGGTGCCTGGCCTAGTGCCCAGCAAAGCTGCCCTGGTCTTCCCTGACCCTGTCTAGGAATCACAGTTGGTTTGGGGATGGAGGACAGACCGTTTGAGTGTCTGGAGACAAAGTCAACATTCACTCAATTGTGTTGGGTCTGACACATCGAATGGAAACTGTTGGGTTTTTTTTCCTTCTTCTGATTCAGCGGTTTTGAGGAGGCTCTTGAGGGGTCTGATTCAGCAGCTATTGCTACAAACTTCCACTCTGGAAGGAATAGGTTAAGGGGAGGGGACAGACCCCCACGCAGAAGGGTGTGGGCTCTTCTCTTTAAATGCTCGCCAGCCTGTGACTGGTATAGACTTTGGCAAGAAACCCACAAAGTCTTATAGGAAAAACAACGTCTGGAAGAACATCTTGTCATGCTCTTTTTTCTTTAATGACTCAGTGAACCTTTCCGCCGAGAACAGCTTCTGTTGTGAGGGCTCCATGGTTCAAAATACCTGATCACATTCTATCTGAGGTCCCTAAGGAGGGCGGAGGGGATACCCATGGCACAGCTATTTCAAAATGATAAGGCAAAAGGACGAGGAAACAGTACAGAATCTGGAATCCGGAGAGTCCGCGGGCAAGGAGGCAAAACAAATCAGGAAAAAATCAAGTTAAGGTTGTAACTATTCCGCCTCCTAAATGAACGTGCTGCCTTGCCATTGGGTGTTCCTGTCATTCTTCTGCTTTTCCCTCTTGTACCATTTGAAGCCCAGTCTCTAACTGAAGACCCATCTTATTACTTATTTTTCTATTTTTAATTAAAGGAAGAGAGTGGCATGAAAAGACTGCTCATCTCCAGACTTGAGAAAAGCCAAGAATTCTGGCACCCAATCAAAAAAGCTGTCTGAGCGCAGGCGCTCATTCACGCTGGTTTTGTATCTGATAAACTTTTCATTCAATTTGAAGCTCGATGTGTCTGAAATACAATGAAGTGAACCAAGCAAAGGATGTCGTCCAAACATGTTGAAGCACTTGTGGGTGAATACTCAGCCTTTGTGTGCTTCGGCTCCTGTGAAAAGCCCTCAGTCTCAGGCAGGTTCCAAACTGCCAACTCAATGAGGCAAATAATAGTTATTCCTAATGGCAATAATAATTATGGAACGCAGTGGACCCAATATAAGGTTGGTTGTCTGTGGCTTTGGTGGGGCAGCCAAAGTTTCACACACTCTTTTTATAAAAATCAACCTCTCTCCCTCTCTCTCTCTCTCTCTCCCTCTCTCTCTCTCTCTCTCCCTCTCTCTCTCTCACACTCACACACACACACACACACACACAAACACACATACGCACTTGCCAAAAGAGATCTGGACAAAGTCACTCCTCTGGTTTCCTGCTAAGTGCTTGACTACAGAGCTAAATTAAATAAATAGCAGCTATCCACACAATGAGGGGGGATTGGGACATTTCGAGTAATTGACACCACACACACACACACACACACACACACACACACACACACACACACACAAAATCTAAAAGGAAAATCTCTTATTTTCCTTTTAGTTAAAAGTTTTAAGCTTTCTCCAATTCCAGACTTTTAGCCAGAGCCATGGCCAAATGGCAGATATGAATAATTTGAGGGATTCCTCCTTTCTTTCTAGGGGAGACGGGAAGAAAAGAGAGAGGAAAGAGGGAGAGAGGAGGAAGAGAAAGTCAGGGTTCTAGAGGAGTGCCCTGCCACCCCCATTTCACTTCAGTTATGAATCAGAATCTCCCAGTAGATCAAATCCTTCTTTGGTGAAGCCCCAAGCCCATGGTTAGTGCCACAGCCACTTTTCTATGAGATATTCACCCTGTTCCTCACAGGGAGGGAGCCAACCCCTGAGGTGGCGTTCTCTCTCCCCGACTCTAGGATCTAGCTGTCACCACCCTCCAGGGACCTCCGCATTAGCACTTAAGTATCTCACCCCACACGCCAGTGATGTCAAGGTGTCAGAGAAATAAAAAGTGGCTACTCCTGAAAACATAATTCATCAACCAAATGGTCATTTTCTAGATAATGAGGAATTGTTTCAGTTTTCTGAAAACTAGGTTAAGGGCCTAACGTGAAGCTACATGAGTTTTTTTCCTTTTTAATCTTATTATGCTTGTTAGTCTCTGTGACTATTCTTTAAAAGTGGCTCCAAGGTGCTGGCGTAGTTTATTGTCATGTAAGAGGGGGGTTATAAAGGACATTCAGGGCATTATGAAAAATCATGCTTTGTGGAATACCCCTGGAAAATTTCTTCAAGAGTTTTGAATAAGGTTATATACATGTCAAATGGCCTAAATGATGTTCCAGTAAAGAAAAGTATTAGGAAATGTGTGTACACATACACACCAGGCACACACACACAATTTTCATTTGGATGCAACTGGAGATTAAAATTCCCCAGTCTCGGGCTTCCCTGGTGGCGCAAGTGGTTGAGGGTCCGCCTGCCGATGCAGGGGACATGGGTTCGTGCCCCGGTCCTGGAGGATCCCACATGCCACGGAGCAGCTAGGCCCGTGAGCCATGGCTGCTGAGCCTGCGCGTCCAGAGCCTGTGCTCCGCAACGGGAGAGGCCACAACAGTGAGAGGCCTGCACACCGCAAAAAAAAAAAAAAAAATTCCCCAGTCTCCTTTAACAATATACAATTTAGTTCAGATCATTTTAAAATTCATTCTTTCTATGTTTTAGAGAGGCTGTGATTTGAAACATGTAACTATAAAGTTGCATTTTTGTCTAATTTTGTCATTAAAAATACACCCTGACTCAATATAGGGTTATAGAAAGCTTCAGGGGTAGACTTTGGTTTCACTGAGTTTGCAGGCTCATCAAATGGCGTCACTCATACTACCCAAATAATACTGAAGTGGAAGCAGTCTCCAGTTCTCTTCAATCTAGCACTTTACTGCTTATCTCTTCAAGTATTCAATTTGAGCAAAACTCTGGGAAGAGTGAGAAGAAATGTCACACTAAGCAGTGATCCCTAAGAACCTGCCAAACGCTTGGCCTCCAGCCCCTACAGACGCTGAGAATGCCACCGTGCATTTGACAAGTGTTCAGTGGCTTGGTGACCCGGGGATGGGTGTTTGTTGTGGCAGTCGTCATTATGATTGTTTGTGTACCGATGTTTATTGGTTTTATGGACTGAAAATAATAGATCGGAGGTCAGCTGTAAAGTGCTGTGTATTTGGCTTATGAATTACCAGATCGGAACCAATATATGACGAGTATACTCAGGAAGTCATTTCTAGCATTTCAAAGATGTCTGGGGCCATCTGTTCTCTGCAAAGACCTGCAACTCTGTAAAAAGCAACCCAAGCACATTCCAGCATGTCTGTACCCCACACTCACCAGGGTCCTATCATTTTACAGACTTTACCGGTCTATTCACCAGCCAAAATGCACTTTGCCAAAGCAGGGGAAACTATAAAACTCCAAGTTCTTTTAAATGTGTCTGGTACCATTAAGAATGTTTATTACTCTATAGAAATTTTATAGTTGATATTTACCAAAAGCACAACATACTCGGTAAATAGATTACTAGATTGTCTGCTAAATGTGGCGTATCTGTTTTATGAAATGTTTTCTTCCATAATCCCTACCAGCCAAACAGTGCTGTGGTCGAGTGGTAGTCATGATAAGGAAACAAACATGTTCCTAAGAGCTAGAAAAGGGCACTTGTTAGACAATCTAGTTTCATTCTTTCATTTTATAAGATGGAAAAGTAGGGCCCAGAGAGGTCAAGGGGTTGTGAGTGGTGGAGTCAGAACCACCAGCCAGGCTCTCAAATCTCTAGCAATGGCATTGCACTGCCTCACTGAAATAGGATTCCATTTGCATGTAACTGAAACTTAACAGGATTCCCTTTGTATCCAAAATCCAAGACCAAACTGGATATTTATGTGATATTCTCATCCAACCAAAGGTCAAAGGTCCACATAGTTTGTATCATCTTTAACTAAATCCTCCATAGAAAGGATATAAAAAATAATGGTAAAGAAAATCCATTTGGACTAATATTACTGAAAAATACATATGAGAGAACTTATTGAATCCTTTATCTTTTAAATCCTAAAATGTCCAATTATGTGAATACATAGTATTGCAATGGGCACCACAGGTTATCTGCAGTCCTTCTCTTTTTTTTTTTTTTTTTTTTTTTTGCGTTACGCGGGCCTCTCACTGTCGTGGCCTCTCCCGTTGCGGGGCACAGGCTCCGGACGCGCAGGCTCAGCAGCCATGGCTCACGGACCCAGCCGCTCCGCGGCACGTGGGATCCGCCCAGACCAGGGCACGAACCCGCATCCCCTGCATCGGCAGGCGGACTCTCAACCACCGCGCCACCAGGGAAGCCCTGCAGTCCTTCTCTTTTAACTCAGAAACTACTTGTCAATCAGTTTCAGACAAGAGTTATTTATACTTTATGAGACATATAGTCTGTAAGAATGTGAAAGTTACAAATAATCAGAAATGCTCCCTGGGACACTGCCATGTTACAAGCACATGCTCAGTCTTCAAAAAAGCAAAGTGTCCTCCCAGTTGCAAAGGACCAGCTCTGCTTTATCAGGTTCATTTATCCTAACATGCTCACCTTGGAGAGCGTTGCACACACCAGTCATTTTCCCATGTTACTAAACCTTTTGGTGTTCTTCAAGGAATAATTACACTTAGCTCTGGGACTCTTTTAAACACAACACTGGGACACATGTAAACCTACAGTGGTGAGCCAGCTAGGCTTTCGTGATTCTGGCCCTGAAAACAGAAAATACTGAGCCAATCCCCATGTAGGAACTCTGACAAGTACAGAAAGGTGCAGTTAATCATTGCATCTTATATTATGGAAAATATATATCCTCAACTCCCAGTGTTTAGTTATTTGGCATCTTATCCAAGGCTTACCCCTAGAAAAACACTAAATATTGATATAAGCTAAAGCCTTATGTTTCAGGCCATCTATAAAGTAACCCCAAAAACAGTTAAGTCTAAAAAAGAAGACAGTGGACTGCATTTTCCCATAGAGCTGTGTCTGGCAAGGTAATTGTCCCAATTTCTTGCATTACACTTGTTTTATGTCTTTCACTAAAAGACTGTTCTGTTGTTTAGGTGTTTTTCTAGTCAGATCTTCAGCAATAAGCCACTTTTAGCAAAATGAGAATAAAAGAACAGTTTGTTGATAAGATTAGTGCAAGGGAGGAAACTACATAGTCTTGCGTATAGCACTGAGCCCCCAAACAACTGACCTTCCAAGTAGTTTTCAAATTTAAATCTGTTATGAAAATCATCAGCTTTTTAGTGCTGGATGAGACTTTGAGAATTTTCTAGTGATGCTTCCTCATTTTACATGTGAGGAAGTCAAAACTTGGAGAAGTCAAGTTCATCTGGACCCTTGGGACAGTGAGGTGTAGGTGGCCTGGCTTCCAGTTCTGCCTCTTGCCATCATCAGTATGACCTGGGGCAAGTCATGTAGTCTCTGAACCTCACTTTACTCAGCTGTAAAACGGGTGTGTTCATTCCCATGTGATAGAATTATAAATTTGTTGTGATTCACCTAGGATTTGAGCCTGGAAGTCAGGTCTCTCTGGCTTCATATGTTAGGACCCTTCTCTTGACTGTACTGGTCTCCTCTTCCCAAGCATTCCCAAGTCCTATCCTGTTCTTACCCATGTGGGCACATGAACTCATCCTGGAACTCAGATCATCTAGACCCCCTACCAAACTCAGCTCCTGGAGGAAAACAAACCGAAAGAGAAAATATATTTGAGACAGAAAAGAAGCACTGAATGAGGATTGTGTTGCTGAGAGTGACTTGTAATCAGCTGGTTAAACTTTTCACGTATAGATGAAGGAACTGAGGCCGAGGGCTGTTGTGCACTTGGCCAAGGTTATAAACCTTTCTGAGTGGCAGAGCCTAAACCCATGACTTCTGAACCCAAGGCCAATGCTTTTCCAAGACTCCCCTCTGACCTGACATGGTTTGGCTCTGAGCAAGCTCCTCTTTTCCAGGCATATCTTTTCAACATGCTGCACAAAAGAACAAGTGTCCAAATTTACAACAGACACAGACTGAATGATCCTAGGCTACTTGCTCTAGAAGCAGACCCTAACCTGTGCCTATCTAGTCTAGAAATGGCAGGGGGGAAGAGAAGGTCAAAACACACAGAGACACTTATATGGAAGGTTCTGGAACTTTGTGAGCAGGGCTTCTGTTTGTAAGATTCAGAAATGAAATCCTCCCCCAAGAGGATGTCACAGGCAAAGTCACCTATCCACACAGGAATCAGAATAGGCTGGAAGTCACACTTCATCTGGGCGGGGGATAGGGTCTTCCTGCAAACCACAAAGCCAACTGTACAGCAACCAAATGGCTGGAGAAAGGGCAGCACTCTCAGTGCTGACTTTGGTTTTCTTACAAATAAGGGTATTTGGCCAGATCTCCCAGGTACAGGGCCTTTTTGTATCCATGTGCTCAAACAGCCCCCAATCCCCCTTCCTTGAGGGCCAGGGAACTCCTGTATATTTCTACTGAAGGACTGAAGCAGCTGCTGGCAACTCAGTGTGTCCACCTCTGCCCTTGACCGCCCTGCAGGTGTGTGAAAGCACAGAAGCTCTTTACACTGTAACCAGAGACTAAGCATTAGCCAACTCTTGTGGTTAGATGACTCTCCCAAATGGTCAGACATGCTCATGTGTCTTCCACAGCACTGGGATTGCTATGGGCAGGAGCACAGGGAAAACATGTGCTTTGAAGTCCAATAGAGCCACGTTCAAAAATCTGCTCATCTCACTGGCTGAATGACTTTGGACAAGTTATTTCTCTTCCTAGAGCAAAAAAAAAAAACCCAGAGCAACTAACGTCTACCCCTCTGGGCTCTTGGAATGTGATAGAAAACAACATGCAAAGCTAGATCAGTGCCTGGCACATAGTAGATGTTGGATAAACGTTAGCTTCCTTTCTTCTCTTTAGTATCAGCCTGCTAATCCCGGGCTTTTCTAACAAATAGCTCAAGCCACTGAAGAATGACTTCCAATTTTCTTTCCCAAGAAGACTAGCTGTTATGTGAATGTGTCTTCCTCCAATTCATATGTTGAAGACTTAACCCCCGTGTGATGGTAGTAGGAGGTGGGGCCTTTGCGGGTAATTAGGTTTAAATGGGTCATGAGCCCCCATAATGGGATTAGTGTCCTAAGAAGAGGAAGAGACACCATCTCTCTGTCTCTTTCTCCTCTCTCTCTGTCAATCTGTCTGTCTGTCTGTCTCTCTCTCTCTCTCTCTTCATGCACGAAGAAGAGGTCAGGTGATCACACAGTGAGATGCCGGCCATCTGCGAGACAGGAAGAGAGCCCTCACCAAGAACCAAATCTGCCAGCACCTTGACCTTGAACTTCCCAGCCTCCAGAACTGCGAGAAATAAATGCCTATTGTTTAAGCCACCGGGTCTATGGTACTTTTCTATAGCAGTCCGAGCTAAGATACCAGACTTGCTGTGTTCTGGGTGAGAAGCTGAGACACCAAGACATACAAGACTGGCCTGAGGGATCACAGGCAAGAACCAGATTCAGAGAGGAGAGCAGGGGTGTTTTTCTGCTTCTTGGAATATGCAGCCATGTGCTCTGGCGTTCTGGCTCTGCCCCCTTCATCTGGCCACAATACCATGTGGTATTACAACTTTTGAATGTTAAGAAACCTTATATTTCCTCAAGTATCAGTACTTAATGTTTCATTCCACACATAAAACTCTGTGAGTGGAAGGCTGCTGGCCCCCTTGTCAGAGGTAATTTCTCAAGGCTCTGTATGGGGTTTAACGGGAGCCATATGGTTAAGTCCGTCAACCCTCCCAGAAAGCATCCCCTTGAAGGGCCCTCGTAAATGTTCTCGGCGCTGTGAAAGATCCAGCAACTTTCTAACAATAAAGCAATGTTCACGGCCGTGATATTCAGCAAAACACAAAGCAGGAAATGATGGCTTCTGTTCTGAATTACTCAAAGGAGGCTTCAGGCTGTCCTGGAGAAGGGTAGGGGGCAGGGGCGGCCAGTGATAAGCCGGGGCCTGCCGGCTGCTGCCTCTAGCAGGAAGAGGTTGGCCTGGACGCCGCTAGCACTGCCCGGTTGTGGGCAGTGACACTCTTAATCATGTTCCGTTGGTTTGTGGAGTTTAAGAAAACTCTTAATAATGGATTTATACACCTATGCACTTACAGAGCAAGCACATTCTTAAACTGTAACCTGCTTTGTTATCTAAGGCTTCTTTAATTGGCGCCTTTCTGTGATGGCATCATTTATTGACCACTCTCCTTTTTTTTTTTTTTCAGAGCAACAATAACACAAAAACCTTCGAATCAATTAACATTCCCATCTCGATGGACACCTCAAGCAGCAACGACAACTCATACAACAAAGCCACATGACTCTCCCCGATAGGCAAGGTGGTGTTGCTTTTTATGCCAACAAGTTCTGAGATGGGATAAGCTCTTCTTTTCATTAGTATTATTATTAAAGAATCACGTAAAAGCTGTGAGAAATACAATTTATGATGAGTATCAGTTCCTTTTTATTTTTACATAAAACAAGATTTGCTTCTACGATATTTTATACAAATTTCTGGCTAAGTTTTAGGTCTACATTGCCTAAGGACAGCTTCATGCAAATAGAGCTTATGACCAAACAGCTAATAGAGCTGCACATCACACAAACATATATTTGCCAGGACTAAAACCGGCATATAATCAGGGAGAGGTTTCATATACACACGCTGTTGAACATATTTTCTAGTTTCCTGATATCTTAACTAGAATATTCCACAATGGACCAGATACCTTTTGTGCAAATATCAGCCTTGGTAGGAACACTTGTATATTCTGATATTAGATGTATCACGCCTCCATTGTGAACAATTACTGTCAAATAATTGTCACCAGTAATCTAAAGAGCTTATGTATTTGCCCAATTCCATACAGAGAACTAAATCTATGGAACATTTTGAAAACAGGAAGAAATTTTGTGGAATATTTTGGCAGTGCCTCCCATAACCCGTCAGAACTCTGTACTGACATCCATTTTTGTAGACCTCTACACTCTATATTATCTTCACAGTTCTCCTGAAGAATTACTGAGCATGAATTATCTAATAACATTGACTCCATAAAGAGAAATCGGCTTCTTTAGGAAGGCTGGGGTGTATTAAGATTATAGCCACCTACGTAACTGATTACTGGCTCCTACAAAAATGTCTCATATGAGGAGAGAGAGAGAGATAAAGAGAGAAAAAGACAGAAGAAGAGACAGAGAGCATTTGCATTACTGTTACCTACTCATCCACCATTTTCCCGGGTTTTGCAGACTTGGTCCTGAATTAATGAGCCTGTTACATGATATCTAATAAAAATGACTGGAGTAGAGATACTGCTTGGAATCTGCCACATATTTGGTCCAAGCCTGAATCGATTTCATCTATATTTAACACATGCTTGTTTTCTGTCTCTCCCACAGCCCATGGCTCACTCTTTTTTTTTTTTCACCTGGAAAACTTATCTCCTAAAATGCTACCATCAATCAGCCAAAGACACTCTTTCCGACAGAGCGTCTGCCCGTTTGACTAAGCACAAGTAGTCACTAGTTTGGGGATGCCTCCTACACTCTCTAGCGCTGTGTGATTTTCTAGGCTGCCTAACCACACGAGTGCAATTTGGGATATTTATACTTACCTCCAGTTTCTATTGGGATAAAAGTGCTACTTGGACAGAACTGGGCATCGGCATGGTGTGTGTTGGGGGGGACATGGGATGCACTGAAAGTTGCCCATGTGGTTTGTCTACCTACTTTTATAACCTTATTTCTTCAGATTTTTGCATACACACTCATTTTGTTCTACTTTGGCTCAATGCCTGCTCCAAAAGTACGAAAATCAAATGCGCACACAAGGATGCATAAACTTTGTCCCCCAAATCTTCCCTGAGAACAGGCACTACTCTCATTTCCCCGTCCTTCATGTCAATATCACTCCCAATCCATTCAAACCGCTAAGTTTAAATACAACATGAAGCGGGGTAGTGGCAGAAAGGAGAACAAAAGTGGGATTGGCAACAGAAGCCGAGCACTAGTCGAAGGGAAGAAAAGGGGGGAATAGGAGACAGGCAGCCCCCTCCCTCTCCCGCAAAGTTCTAGTCGTGAACACACCCACTGGCCGCAGCAAAAGAGCCCTGTGCGTGGGCACAGGTGGGTCCCAGCCTCTCTGGCTGGATGCAGCTTAAGTGCTGAGCCTGAATGAAGACTTTCATTGCTGTTTGCTGTTTTTGTTGGCCAGTAGCCATGGCAAACATTTGCAGGTGGCTTGGCCAGATTTTGACACTTAAATATTTGAGGTTGTGATAAAAATCAGAATATTACTACAATATGGTTCTGTGCAGCCTCAGAGAAAAAAAAAGAAAACTATCTGCAATTTCAAATGCTCATTTAAAGACACAGTCTCCAGAGGGAACTCATGTTTTAAAATAAGTACTCATTTCCTCTTTGCTGAGAGAACTAAGAGTCAACCATCCCCAAATGTTACCACCTAGAGTTTCATTCTGAATCCACTGGTGAGATGGGTTGGGTTGTTACTTGCTGAGCCCCCATGATCATCCGGGCAAGGTTTTAGATGGGTCACGTGGAGAAAATGGAAATGACAGGAAGTAGGGGTTGGAATCAACATGGTAAGCACAACAGGGAAGGATGTGAAGCAAAGAAACAGCTTCCTTCAAGCTCGGCAACAAGATAGAGTCCTAAAAGTGACCATTATCTCCTAGAACACACCAGGAGAGACACATAACACCCCAGGATTGGGAATAAACGAGAAGACAGAGTGGGTCGGGAGGTCACATGTAACAGAGAAACACCCGCACCTGTCAGGGCAGTGACACAGCCTAGGAATGTCATCCAACTGTACAGCCCTGGGCCAGCTGGGTACATTACTGACAGAGTCAATACCCATCTTAGAATTTAGTGCTAACCCTTAAATGATTGTTTCACAAACACCAGCATTGTACTAACAATGGCCAGATACTAAGGTCCTGCAAGAGGGCAGCCGTGGGGCAGGAAGCAGAACTCCAGGGGAGACGGAATGCTGTAAAACTGCTAGTAAACTCTAGCACATTTTATGTTTTTCTCCCCTTGAAAGGAAAATAAAATAATTACAATTAGCTTGCCTAACTGTGAATTGTTTGCCCAAAGCCAAGCCCCTGGAGTGAAGGAGTCCCTTGAGATTGAAATGCTGTCTTTAACGACCCCACCCTCTTAGTATATTATAGGTTTTTGCTTTAGGTGGTGCAACATTGGCTCCCACAGTCATCTGAGAAGAAAAGAAATCTTTAACAGAGACACTTGCGAATTTAGCATTGGCTTCTTCCAACAAAGCCACGCATTCAAATGGCCAGATTAACTTTCTTGAATGGGAAACCAAAGGTACCCATGGCAAACTCACAGCACAGTCATCACCCACAACTTCCACTTGTTAAGATTCATCTTCATACGTCACAATCCATCCTGATGAGTTGAGAAATGTGAGAGACAAGCTACCCTTTCTAGAGCATTCTAAGGAGGGATAAGCCATTGTCCCTAGTGCTCCCTGTTGGTGTGGAATTCTTACAAGCATTTAAAACAAGAAAGGGAAAAGACAGACTGACAAATAGTGGACAGCTTCTAATATTTTTCTTAAAATCACTGCATCTATTATTCAATGGAATAGTCAAACTAATTCTGATGGCGTATACCAAACACAGCAAGCTCCCTTTCCTATTTTAAACAGAGAATTCTGGGAACAGAGAGCAAGCAGTTCTCAGCATCTAGCAACATAAATTTATCATAGCTCTTTGGCTTAAGTTACTACCTTTTCTTTCTAAGATCCCAAGCACTCTTAAATCTTTTATTTCCTTTTCACTTTACTCTTGTGAGGGTGGAAAGAAGAGACACCATCCTCATTCTGGAGAGAAGGAAGCTGGGCTAGAGATCCTGCATTTCTAAGAAGCGCCTGGGTAATACACACGCTGCCGGTCCTCTGACCACACTCTGAGTAACAAGGGCCGAGACCTATCACCTGATACTCAGAAGTGAGCTCTCTTTCCATCCCATAATACACAGTGTCTGGGAGCATTCTACCTATTTTTCTCAATGCCTCAGTGTTGTTCTTTTTTACATAAATGAGAGGGATAGGGCCTGCTTTCTTTGATTTGTCTACTCCAGGAATGAATATGGACCAATGCAGAGAGAGAGGAGAGCTAATGAGAAGGTATTAAAAAGGAAGAGAAGCACAGAAGAAATGATCAGAGGGAAGGAGGACCATGGAAATACACCAAAGACACAGGTGATGGGCTTAGACCTTAGGAATGGAGGGACATACTGTTAGGGAGGAGGCTGGGCAGGTGACACTTCCCTCCGCCATCCTCAAGCATTTGTCCTGAGAACCATGCTCTGCTCGCAACATCCATGGGGTTTCCCCATGGTCATCTTGAAGTTCAAGAATCTTGTTTGAAGAAACAATGACACAGAATGACTTGCTTTTCTCCCCAAAGTCAGGGTCAAAGAGCTTCCACCAAACAGAGACTCCCTCTTCCCTTCTCCCATCAAAAACATCACTCTGAGCTCTAGGCAATATCACACCAGCCAGGAAAACCAACTTCTGTCTTATCCAACCTGAGGACTAGAAACTAGGAGAAAGTCTAGAACATTCCCTGAGCTCCAGCCAGGACCCAGAGACAGCGAAGAGGTCTCCTTACCCGATCTGGCGGTTGGTGGAAGGTGCCTGTGTGATGACAGAGCTGGACTGGGGTGACGGCATGGCTTGCTGAATCACAACGCTGGTGTCATGGTTGGGCATCCGGGTGCTGCCAAGCTGGTGAGCTCCAGGCCCCACCATGGCCCCACCAACGGTGTTATGCATCGAGATATTCTGCCCAGAGAAGACAGAAGACAGAGGGAAAAGGGTCAGAAGAGGTGAATGCTTCAGGCTACTCTCAAGCTCTCAAAGGCCAAAATGGGGAATCTGGTCATGTCAACTAAATACAGTTATGGCTTCTGGCAAGCCACGGGTCCATTTATCTTTGTTACAACTTACAGCTACGATGAGATGAAAAATAACTATCCACCTTAAGAGGAAAGCACGTAAGAAAATACCTGGAAGTTCGCTAATCACCCTGCCGCCATCCCAATGGGAGGTTTACATCAGGGATGTTTAGTGCATATCTGCTCTGACTTGGTGTGATATATATTGCATTTGAAAATGATTTCTGTGGTAAGTGCATAACACTATGATTTAGCGAAGAGCCATTCAGCACCCTGCTTTGAATGACAAGCACACTTGTTATTTTTTCTTTTTCAGTCCTATAAGACTAACCACCTCTTCTTTTTTTCCAGGAAACTACTTTTCCAAATCATAATCTGGGTACTCATGACCCAAGCTCAACAACCTGGGGACTGAGGATGAACGACTGGAAAAGACAACAGGGTGTCTGGGATCCAATGACAGGAGTGAGAGTTACAACTCTGTTGTATTTCCATAAAATCAATCTCTAACAATTTGGTGGAAGAATGGAATACTGACAATGATTTCTCATCTGTTTACTTGTTCATGGTCTTTTCCTCAAGAATATAGAATGTTTGTGTTCATTATTCTATCCATGGTGCTCAGAGCACAGTAGGCAGTTAGTAAACAAACACTGCATGAAAGTAGTGAAGAAAATAATGACACAACTGAGTCACTTGAGGGACCTAATATCATGTATTTATTTCTGATGACTTGAACGAAGGTTTCTTTGTTTAAAATTCAAAACTAAGGTAAAATATGCATGATAAAGCTGGCTTAAAAGACAGCTCTTCCTAGAAAAGAATGTCAATGGGACAACAAGAGAGGATTCACACTGAGGCGGAAGAGGGCTGATCAACATGGTGGGGCTGAAATGTGAGAAACTCAGAACCTAGAAGAGAAAAAGAAAGTTCAGGGCAAAGCAACATAACTCAGTGGGCCTCTGGAAACAGCCAGGTACAGCCCTTCAGCCTTGAAGGGTAGGGAAATCTGAGAGGTCAGTTGGACAATGGGTTGAGGATGACAGGAAAGAAATGGGAGTGTCACTAGCAATTTACTAGAGGAAAAATATCTATCTGTCTGCGCTTTGGCAAAGAAAAAAAAAAAAAAGTTACCCAGCACTACTAATAGTGGTTCTTTGAAGTTCTTCTGGAAAGAACAGGATTTCCTGCACTGTGTGTTAAATGACGGTGATAACATATATGGTATCGGGGGTGCTTGTGTTCATCACACTGCACCTTTCCCAGGTTTCTGATTTCTATACCCTGACCACACAGCTTGTCAGGAGCCCAGATGGCAACTGGGCACCTGGCTTAGACTGTAAGCCGACTGTTGTCTTGAGATCCCAAAGGCATGAACAGGCTTAGACACACACACATGATCCAAAGGCTCCCCTTATATACTGGAAGGTTTTTCTGATGTGGGAAAATATTGTGGTTGCTTAAAGTGAGATGAAAGGAAATGGTGATTTGTATTGGGGTGGCAGCACAGGGATACGCTTGAGTCCTTTTTACAGGATCTAGAGGCGTAGAGAATCAAACTAAAAGTAATAGCAAAAATAAAGATAATCGTTATTTCTTTCGAAAGTGAACCTTCACCAACTTCTTTCTCTAGGTCTTAATGAGGTTGTGATGAAGTAAACATTGTAAGTATTATTTTTCCAGTGTTTAGATCCTTAAAGATGTTTGAAATTTTTCATCCTTTGTCAATAATACATCTGAGGCACAGAAGGATTTCTGACTCTCTTTTTATTATTCCTGTTGTGCTGTGCTAGTGAACGTTATCAATAGAGCTATACAATTTTTAAAATAATATTCTCTTTAAGTTCACAAACAATAATATAAAATGTCTGAACCCTCCTTTGGCACCTCTTTTCTATCACCCCCACATGTAGTCCCCAAGTACCATAAATTCAATGTAAGCATCCTTCTCTTTCCGTCTCTTTTTCCACCAACTTCCACCCAACCACCATCTTCTTTCCTGGATTAAACAAGTGCTCTCCTAACTGGTCCCTGGTCATTCACTTGATTTCCCTTCCTCCTCTTTCCCATAATACAGCCACAGTCACCCTTTCAAAAGGCAAAACTGATCTCATCGCACGCAAATCCAGCTACATGGCCCACCCTCTCCATGCTTCTTAGGTGGCTTCTCATGGTTCAGAAGACCCCGACAGCACTCTCAGTGTGACCTCCAAGGCCTGTATGACACCCTTCCTACCTCCCCTGCTCATCTCATACCACCTTCACTCTGGCTCTCTGCGATTCACTCCACCTGCATGAATTTTCCTGCTCTCATACTGAAGATGCTCCATTTCAGCACAGAGCTGAATATGCTGTTTTCTGCCACCTGTACTCTTCCCCAGACTCCACCTTCAAATCACAAACTAAGCATCATGAGAGAAAGCCTTCCCTGACCTCTCCAATGAAGGGCACCACCTCCCCCTCCTTCATAGCACTTTTCACAAGTTTACAATTGTCTTCGATTATTTGATCAATATCTGTTTCTCCCTCTAGAATATAAGCACAATGAGAGAAGAGACTAAGTCCAACTTTACTTCTCATTGAGTCTCCGTGGCCCAGATCAGTGCCTGGCACAATAGGCTTGCAGTAAATAGTGAGAGAATGAGTAAATTATAAAATGACATTCCTAGAATATTCAGTATAATGAAATCTTATCTTTTATTACTTGGGCGATTTTTGAGAATGCTAACTCTTTTGTCTATTTATCTTGAAATCTCAAAGCATGATCACAATAAAAGATGTTAAGATATGTTAGATGTTAACATACTTGTTTGATTATGGGGTAGAGACATAGACAGGATCAGAATTAAGAAGAAAGCCACAAACGTGGAACGTAGATTAGAAAGTAAAGCCTTTGAGAAAACATTAAACGAGCCCTTCAAGGAAGATACCAAGAAACGAGCTTCAAGTCTTTAAGCACTTTGGCTCAAATGGTATGTCCATAATCGTTCTTAACCTCCACCATGGAGACCAAGAAAAACTTGTTCAAAAATTTTGAAACCTGGTGCAAAGACACTGGTTTGATTTCTTCAGCATAAAGCACATTAAATGAGAGAAAGAAATAACTCTCCCCTCAAAAAGTTTAAGAATCTTCTCTGAGAACCATTAAAAAGAATCAAAAAAGACTATCTAGGATATACTTCACACCCTCCCCCACCAACATTTTTAAGAGATCTCTTTGTCTCTGTGATCTCCACCAGAGATGGAAAAAGCTCTTGAAAGTTATACCCTAATATTTCAAAAATCTCCTTTCTCTCCAACGCATGAAATCTGCAAATTCTCCAGCCTCCTTCCCCCAGACCCAGAGAATAATTTCAAAACATTTTGGAAAAATAAACAAATTTAAGCGAGCATTATCATTTCACATTAAGAGAAGTTGTTTTTTTTTTTTTTCTTTCAGCATTACATAGTAACTCAAACATGAAATTACTTCTGAGTTCACATTTTCCCAATTATGGGTTCAAAACCTGTCTTCCTTGATAAAAGAATGGTATTTTATCTTTAAATAAATATCCAATTTCAAAAACACAAAGAATGACTATATCTTGCTGAGTCATTTTTGTTAGCATAGGTGAGTAGACTTGGAGCTGGTGACGGCATAGTCACACAGTGCAACAACGTCACCAAACAGCGGTTGGATGTCAATATGCAGGGAAGGATCAGAGGTGTTCCGGGAGGCTCAGCCTTTGGCCTTTTCTTGTTCAACATTTTTATCAACCGCTTGGATGAAGATGTAAAAATCATGCTTGTCAAATCTGTGGTTGACACAATGTTGGGAGACGTCGCTAACATTCTGGATAGTAGAACAAGGTTTTACTTGAGCCAACTGTGTGATCTGGCCTCCAAAAATGCTAACATAAATCTAGGTTGTTGTAGGAGAAGTGCGATGTCCAGATCAAGGGATGTAATTATTCTACTGTCAAGCACATCGGACTGACCGCATTTGGCCACCACAGTTTAAGGGGAAAATTGACAAACAGGAGGGAATGAAAGCAACGGAGGCATCCAAAATGCATCACAGGAAGAATGGTAGAAGAATCAGGGAATATTTAGTCTGAAGAAAAGAAGGCTTAGAGGTCATGCTAACTGCCTTCCAAATATTTGCGGGATTAGACATAGTCTATGTCGCTCCAGAGGGCATAATTTCAAAAAATGGGATCATGATGACAAAAGCCAACAATAACTAAAATTTGAGTACCTATTGAAGCAGCTATTATGGTAGACACTTTATAAACTGCACCTCTGATCCTCACACTGGCCCTACAAGATAGGCATTGTTATCCTTACATTAGGAGTAAAACTCTACACCATCACTAATACCATTCCATTCCCCTTTGGCCACACTCACTCCTCCTGGACAGAGGCTTTAAAAATAGAAATTCGACCTTTTGTTGGGGTAAATTTACCAATATGTAGGGATAGGCAAAGATAAAACAAGTTGCCTTATAAAGCACTAAGCTTCCTAGCATCAGTAGGGAGTAGTGCCATCTGTTAATGTCACCAAGAGGATTCTTGCATCAGGAGGGAGATGGCACTAGATGACCTCCAAGGTCTCTTCTTGCTAAGATTCTCTCATAACACACGGTTCATACTTTGGTTCAAATGCTTCCAAATGATTAGTAACGTGTGATAATGTTGAAAATATACTGGTTTAGGAGTCAGGAGGTCTCTTCTACCTCAGTCTCTCTAACCCTCCTTGTAGCCATGTAACCTGCATAAATCATTCAGCTTCCCTTGGCTTCACAGCCTCATCACTAGAAGGAGGGGTGAGGACCACATGGTCTCCATGACCTTTTACAGCTCTGATGCTCCACAACTCTTTTCTACATTACATTTTATGAGACACTAAATATCCAAACAGACTCCTTAGACTCTGATTCACGGGCCTACAAACATGGATTTTTCTCCATAACCATAAGCTTTTGCAGAAATAAGCCTTCCAAAAATTACAGTTTTCCACCAGACCCAAGGATCATGATTCAAGAAACAGCTAACAAAAAGTAAAATTTCTCAAACATCAAAGATGATAAGCTCCTCAGACAAACCATCTTCACCTAAATTTTCCCCTCCTTAGTTCAAATTTATCCCCATGTCCTTGGCCTTCTTGTTCCCTTCATGCCCTGCAATATACCTCGCTCTCCATTCACTGTTGTTCTGAGACATAAAGGGCGTGAATGGGATGAGAACCAGGGTAATAATGAGTCTTCACTGCATAGTCAGTGAGCTGGAGGTAGAGTGGTAATTGTCCTGCATGCATGGGCTTGGAATACGATATGCAAAAAACAACCTGATGTATATGAATGTACGTCCATGCTCTTACAAACAACTATAATTTTAGGGTGTGGTAATGAAGGATGAAGGGAGGTGGACCACCAGAGAAAGTGAAGGTTGGAGCATAGAGGCAAAATGATGTTGATTCCCATGAAGTACCAAAATGTTATCTTCAAATCTATATTCTTTCCAACTGCCAAGGTGTAGAAACTTTGTAAGTTTCTCTATAAAGAGCCAGGGTCATCCCGACATGTGTTTACAAGCTGAGTTGTGCAATCTCAGAATTGTCTGCATCTTAATGATGCCCGGGCAGTTATGAAGACTTTCAGAACTTCCCAGATGTAAACATCGAGGAACTGCATCCAAAAGATGTCTGAGACTTTCACAGAATAACAAAGGTTCTAATCTTCTGGAAGGCACTAGGCTCTCTGGAGGTGTAGGAGGGATTCTAGAGGGTGTTGACTCCTTTCTGGTGCTCTCGGGAGCTGGAACAGTAGGAGTGTTTTGAATCTTACTGAGAGGGTGGGCTGCTCCATGACAGAGGAACCAGTGAGGTATTAGAGGAGGCAAGGCAGGGGGCTGGGGGAGACCAGGGGACACGCAGGCTGCCTCTCTCTCCTTGGCATAGTCACACAGTGCAAGATGGACCACATAAGATAAGACACCATCTCAGGCAACCTCTGCAGGAGAGGAAGGGAGAAGAGAGCACAGGGTACTGTGAAAATGCCAGCGTTGACATGCACTTTTAATTCTGCTTTTTCAGAGTTTGCTACTTATCCCTGGAGAATTCTAAAAGGAACAAAAATACAGAAGGAAAACATGAGAACTGCAATTGGGCTCAAGTTCACTTCAGCTCTATATCATCTGGGGCATGTTATTTAAGTTCTCTGAGCCATACCTTCCTCATCTTTAAAATGGAGATAATCATCTAATGGGCCGGATTGTAGAGTTTCACGTGAGATAATAAATGTTCCATCATAGTGCCTGACAGCAAATGTGTCCTTCTTTCCTTTTAGTAAAGTTTAGAATGGGAAGCTCAGAGAGTAATGGTTCATTCTGGGTGGCTACTCCCTATGACTGATATTAATGGAAATATTATAAATAATGGCTAACACTAACACAGCATGACCATGTCAGAAAACTCATTTAATCCTTATCATCAGCCTAGGAGTTTGGTATGATTATTATCCCCATTTTACAGATGAGGAAACTGAGGCACAGAGAGGTTAAGTGTCCTCAAAGTCACACAACCAGTAAGTGGAGAAGCTCGGAACTAGGCAGTTTGGCTTCAGAATCCAGGCTGTTACCTACTAAGCCACACTGCCTCTATAGTCTCTCTGTAAAAATATTTTCTAGCGGAAAGTGACACGGCAAAAAATGAAGTATACCTGATATCCTTTCTATGGACATTAAAAGAAGTTATTAACTGATGCTGGTATGTGATCCTGAGAACTACAGTCTATCTATCATACCATTGATTTGGATCAATGTCATCACCACTGTCTTCACACCTAGCAAAGCCTGGGAATACACTATTAATCTATTTCAAAGTGACTGATTAGCGACCCTTGTCTCAAGGTCATGTTGGCTGCATAGGCATTTCTAAACTGATTTACAATGAATAGTGCAGATTAGGATTAGGGAGGGAAGGCTGCAGTTCAAAAAGTGTTGATCAACACTTTTATCAAATTACCAAAACAAACAAGCAACCATCACTAGCTCACTCTTTGATGTTAGTTCACCTTCCTTAAGAGTTCCAAGAGCTCAGGGAAAGCCTGAGAAAGAGACCATTTCTCTGACGTCTGGACCAAGTTCAACTTCTAAGGCAACTTCTCTTGCAATGGGTAGAAAGGCAGCTCGCACACTGACGTAACCCTCAGTGGCCTTGGCCCACTCACACATTTCCAGGAAGCCGGCAGTCTCCCTGACTGGGGCTCTAGACATCAGTCTGCAGGATACAGAACAGCAAGATCCGTCTGACTGGTCCATGCTCTCCTCCAATCCCAGACCTCTGTTATCCTTTCTAATACTGGGTTTGAGGCAGCAGAGCCCTGAAGCATCCCTGTAAGCATTTTATAGCTATTCATTTAGTACTGTAGTAAAATGCTCAAGACAATAAATGTCTTCTCAGGTGCCACCCTTGACTGTGAGAAAGAGTTTTGGGGTGTCTCTCAAAGATCCTGCTCCTTCCTGTTCAGATTCTCAGTGCCTTGGACTGTCCGTGTCTCTGCTCTTATCTCCCACGTTACCGTCTTGGTTGCTTCTGCTAAACATCATCTTCTGGGATAGAACAAATGAAACGGCACTAGGATTTCATTCAGGTTATTAGAATTACAGTGGAGCAAATTTCTGGGGCTGCTGTATATACAGATATATACAGATATCCTGGAAATTAGAAATTCATTTAACTCCACTGAAAATGATACTGTACATTGTACTGCTAACTGGTAAGGTTCCTCATTTCTCAAGAATCTTCTTCCAGAAAGCTGTGCATTCCTTCACAGCACCAGCCTGCTTAAACACTTCTGCTGGACATCCATAACCTCCTATGTGTACCTTCCCATTGACTTCAGCCTTTTACAACCTGGTCCCCATCAATCTTTCCCACACCACCTCCTGGCAACCCATCCTCCCCAGCCCCTCCCCTACCACTCACACACACAGACCTCAATGCTTCTTGACTATCCCACACCATTTCATGTCTCTTTTTCACCTTGGCACATAGCACTTCCTCTCTGCAGTCAATTCATTCATCAAATCCAGCTCTGACGCTCCCTCCTCTATGAAGCCTTCCCCCACTCCTTCTGGCCCCGTTGGTTCCCTGCTCTGCTCTCCCACAGTGCTTTGTCCACAACTCCATTGGAAAGCCTGACTTATTTTCACAAATGCTTCCTCCAGGAAACTTGGAGGAGGGAATAGTCCATGTTCATCTCACAACAGCCAGTGTCATGCACTTCGTAGATGTGCAATAAATTCAATTATTCGGTGAAGAAATGAATGATGTGTGATCTTGGGCAAGTTTATAGCCTCTCTTTATTTTTCTCATTTGTCACATAGGAACAACCCTACCTTGTAAGATTTTTATAAAGATTAATTTAAGTAATGTAAATACAGAGCTGAGCGCAATGTTGGACACATTAAATGTCCAATAAGTGTCAGTAGCCATTATTATAATTATTATTATCATGATGACTACCAATGCTAACACTACCTCCCTAGCTAGAGATATCCATCCCCCTGTTATCTTCTACCTCAGCACCCCAATCCTTGCCTTTATAGCACATCACAATGTGTAACTGTCATCATTATTTCCACGTCACCATATTATAATTAACCACTCCTCTGTCCTCCATCTTATCCCATACATACTTCTTTCAAAGCTCCTGTAACACACGGGTACATTTACTTATATACTTCAGGTCAGTTTTCCCCTTCTAGCTGTGAACACCTTGGTTACAGGGACAGGGTGTGATTTCGTATCATTGTCCTCAGGGCCTAATACAATGCCTGTCACCTGTCACATAGATGTTTGCTGAGTGAATACATAGTAAGTGTAACTAATACTGTGGAAAGACAAAAAAGGAAAAGTGGGCACTCTCTTAGAGGACCTACAGTTTAGAGGGAATATGGAAATCCAGGGAAAGAAGGGGATGAAAAACAAATGAGTCAGAAAAATACCTTCTCACACACACACTAGAAAGAGGGAAAGACGCATCATCTAGAGCTGATGAGACCACAGTCTGGAGGGCAAAGGGCTAGTCAACAGGTCTGGGTTTGCATCTGATCCGCCATTAAGCACATGATCCTTCTTAACTTCTTCAGTCTGTTGATTCTACCTCCATAACGATTCCCATAGCTGTTTTCTTTGCTTTCCCACAAGTTCCAGAGCTTTATCACCTCTTATCCTGATCACACAGTAACTTACTATTTCCAGTTCACCATATTATAAATTTCAGGAAGGCAGGGACAGTGCCTGCCTCGTTTTCTCTTCTATCGCTAGCACCTAAGCTCCATGCCTGGCACAGAACTAGATGACCAATGATTGAATGGATACATGAATTATGATTTCCGAGGTAATGATACGGAAATAAGAGCCATCAGTCTACAGTTTCCTCTTGTCTAAGTTGGCCACACGGTCATCTTAAGCCAAAGATATAAAGAGGGAACATTTGTGGGTTTGAGTCCTCATACGTCCTATCAACTCACAGAGGCCAGAACACAACTCAGCAGTCTCCTCAAACCACCAGGTGTCTGGTCAACTCAAGCCCTGGTTGAAGCGAGGCAAGACGGGCCTTCCTTAGCAACTAGAAAACAGACCCAAAAAAGCCAAAGTGAAGTGATTAGAAACAAGCAAAACGTTGGGGTCTTGAGGCAGGTGCAGGAAAGGTAAGGAGATGGCACCAATGGCATTGCCATGCTGGCGCTTCTGTGTGTCATAAGGAAGAAAAGGGGCTTCAATATCATGAAAGCAGCACTGAGCACACAGGGAAATGCTGAGAAGTCACACTGAGCACCTGGTACGGCTGTGCAGCAGGCAAGTGGCCCATTCTAGAATCACTAAACAAATTTCTCTCCCTTCCTTACCAGGAAATGTAAAAGTACTAAAAATAAGAGCACATGTAAAACTACCACAGGGATGCTGAGGTCTATTTCTTCACCATTTCAAAGAAAATGAAGTACTTGCTTAATGCCCAGAAGTATAAAGGGAGCGCTCTCTTGAAAGCTGCTAATGATACAGCACAGGTCTGAGGAGAGACCCTCCCTTGCCTTTCCCAGGCCCCCATTCCTCAGCTCTTCTCTCCTGGCCAAAAGAGCTGGAAGGTAGGGCTGGCCCACTAAAATGAATTTGCTTCAAAACTCCCCTGCCTGGAGCACTGGTTGGGCATCTGCATTCCTGAATATTTGGCAACATTATGCTCTCTGAACATAAAATAGAAATGTGATCCTCAGTGGGAAGGAAAATGTGCAACAAGATAGACTTCCTCCTCTGAAACAATAGCGAATGAAGAGGCTTGCACTTCATTGTGCTGCTGGTGGAACCCGTCAGGTGGCTCTCCATGAGTGGCCTTGCTTTGTAAATTGTTTAGTACTTCACTAACCTAAGTTCCTATGAGGTTGTTCTAATGATCGATATTAATTAAGCAGCATATTTCTATCCTGGAAACTGGCCGTTGGATAAGCTTTGAACTGCCATTGCTTCCAAGGAAACTGAATCATAGCTACTGCTGTTTAAATCTTAGAGCAAAACCCAAATGCATAATGCAACACAGGTGACTGGTGAGCAATTCAGTCTGTCTGATTCGATGAAATCCTGATATAAAGAGATAACATTTTTCTCTTGGCCACAGCGAACCAAACAGCACTTATGTAGCGCAGGGTAACTGGCCACAACTGGAGATGACAATCCCCAAAGAAGATTCTGGAAATCCTGTCTGAATATTAAGAGCCCATTTTTAAAAATGTTGGGAACCTGGGTTCTCTGGATCCTTAGGTGTCCAGAGAAGTGCAATGGGGGTCAATGAGATGGTTTCCATGTTTACAGTGCCTGCAAGGTACATCCCCCAACCTACGAGATATCACCCATCACTGTGACCTCATTTCCTACCACCCTCTCATCTTATTCACTCTGCTCCAGACTCGCACTGACCTCCCTGAGGTTCCGCTAACACGTGGGAGCTTTGGTGCCACTGCTCCCACAGGCTGGAAGGCTTCTTCGCATTCTCCTCATGGCTACCTCCCTCACTTTTTCCAAAAGTTTGCTCAAACATTACCTCCCAGTGAGGCCTATGTCGGAGGCCTGGCCACTCTGTTTGCCATCACAACTCTGCCTCCGTGAGTCCACATTTCCCTACTTCATCCATCCGTTCCCATTCATAACATCCATCCCTCCCTCACTCATTTCACTGCAAAAGCACCAGACCACTTCTGATCCTTACTCTTAAAACAAGAATTCAAGAAAAGAAAAATACACAAAAAATCCAATGGCTGGAGGCGCTTCACGATGGCGGAAGAGTAAGACGCGGAGATCACCTTCCTCCCCACAAATACATCAGAAATACATCTACATGTGGAACAGCTGCGACAGATCACCTACTGAACGCTGGCAGAAGACCTCAGACCTCCCAAAAGGCAAGAAACTCCTCACGTACCTGGGTAGGGCAAAAGAAAAAAAGGAAAAACAGAGACAAAAGGATAGAGACGGGACCTGCACCAGTGGGAGGGAGCTGTGAAGGAAGAAAGGTTCCCACACACTAGGAAGCCCCTTCGCGGGCGGAGACGGCGGGTGGCGGAGGGGAAAGCTTCGGGGCTACGGAGGAGAGCACAGCAACAGGGGTGCGGAGGTCAAAGCAGAGAGATTCCCGCACAGAGGATCAGGACCGACCAGCACTCACCAGTCCGAGAGGCTTGTCTGCTCACCCGCCGGGGCAGGCGGGGCTGGGAGCTGAGGCTCGGGCTTCGGAGGTCGGATCCCAGGGAGAGGACTGGGGTTGGCAGCGTGAACACAGCCTGCAGGGGGTTAGTGCGCCACGGCTAGCCGGGAGGGAGTCCGGCAAAAAGTCCGGAGCTGCCAAAGAGGCAAGAGACTTTTTCTTGCCTCTTTGTTTCCTGGTGCGCGAGGAGAGGGGATTGAGAGCGCTGCTTAAAGGAGCTCCAGAGCCGGGCGCGAGCCGCGGCTATCAGCACGGACCCCACAGACGGGCATGAGACGCTAAGGCTACTGCTGCCGCCACCAAGAAGCCTGTGTGCAAGGACAGGACACTCTCCACACCTCCCCTCCTGAGAGCCTGTGCAGCCCGCCACTGCCAGGGTCCCGTGAGCCAGGGACAACTTCCCCGGGAGAACGCACGGCGCGCCTCAGGCTGCTGCAACGTCACGCCGGCCTCTGCCGCGCAGGCTCGCCCCGCACCCCGTGCCCCTCCCTCCCCCCCCCCGGCCTGAGTGAGCCACAGACCCCAAATCAGCGGCTCCTTTAACCCCGTTCTGTCTGAGCAAGGAACAGACACCCTCAGGCGACCTACACACAGAGGTGGAGCCAAATCCAAAGCTGAACCTCAGGAGCTGTGCGAACAAAGAAGAGAAAGGGAAATCTCTCCCAGCAGCCTCAGGTGCAGCGGATTAAATCTCCACAATCAACTTGATATACCCTGCATCTGTGGAATACCTGAATAGACAACAAATCATCCCAAATTGAGGTGGTGGACTTTGGGAGCAACGATATTTTTTTTTCCCTTTTTCTCTTTTTGTCAGTGTGTATGTGCATGCTTCTGTGTGTGATTTTGTCTGTATAACTTTGCTTTTACCATTTGTCCTAGGGTTCTGTCTGCCCACTTGTTTTGGGGTTTTTTCTTTTTAGTATAGTTTTTAGCGCTTGTTATCATTGGTGGATTTGTTTTTTCGTTTGGTTGCTCTCTTCTTTCTTTCTTTTTAAATTATTTTTTTAATAATTATTTTTTTATTTTAATTATTTTATTTTTCCTTCTTTCTTTCTTTCTTTTTCTTTTTTTCTCCCTTTTATTCTGAGCCATGTGGATGACAGGGTCTTGGTGCTCCGGCCGGGCATCAGGCCTGTGCCTCTGAGGTGGGAGAGCCGAGTTCAAGACATTGCTCCACCAGACACCTTCCAGCTCCACGTAATATCAAACAGCAAAAATCTCCCAGAGCTCTCCATCTCAACGCCAAGACCCAGCTCCACTCAATGACGAGAAAGCTACAGTGCTGGAAACCCTATGCCAAACAACTAGCAAGACAGGAACACAACCCCACGCATTAGAAGAGAGGCTGCCTAAAATCATAATAAGTTCACAGACACCCCAAATCACACCACCAGATGAGGACCTGCCCACCAGAAAGACAAGATCCAGCCTCATCCACCAGAACATAGGCACTAGTCCCCTCTACCAGGAAGCCTACACAACCCACTGAACCAACCTTAGCCACTGGGGGCAGACACCAAATCCAACCGGAACTACGAACCTGCAGCCTGTGAAAAGAGACCTCAAACTCAGTAAGTTAAGCAAAATGAGAAGACAGAGAAACACACAGCAGATGAAGGAGCAAGGTAAAAACCCACCAGACCAAACAAATGAAGAGGAAATAAGCAGTCTACCTGAAAAAGAATTCAGAGTAATGATACTAAAGATGATCCAAAATCTTGGAAATAGAATGGAGAAAATACAAGAAAAATTTAACAGAGACCTAGAAGAACTAAAGAGCAAACAAACAATGATGAACAACACAATAAGTAAAAATTCTCTAGAAGGAGTCAATAGCAGAATAACTGAGGCAGAAGAACAGATAAGTGACCTGGAAGATAAAATAGTGGAAATAACTACTGCAGAGAAGAATACAGAAAAAAGAATGAAAAGAATTGAGGACCGTCTCAGAGACCTCTGGGAAACATTAAATGCACCAACATTCGAATAATAGGGGTCCCAGAAGAAGAAGAGAAAAAGAAAGGGACTGAGAAAATATTTGAAGAGATTATAGTTGAAAACTTCCCTAATGTGGGAAAGGAAAAATTAATCAAGTCCAGGAAGCGCAGAGAGTCCCATACAGGATAAATCCAAGGAGAAACACGCCAAGACACATATTAATCAAACTATCAAAAATTAAATACAAAGAAAAAATATTAAAAGCAGAAAGGGAAAAACAACAAATAACATACAAGGGAACCCCCATAAGGTTAACAGCTGATCTTTCAGCAGAAACTCTGCAATCCAGAAGGGAGTGGCAGGACATATTTAAAGTGATGAAAGGGAAAAACCTATAACCAAGATTACTCTACCCAGCAAGAATCTCATTCAGATTCGACAGAGAAATTAAAACCTTTACAGATAAGCAAAAGCTACGAGAATTCAGCACCACCAAACCAGCTTTACAACAAATGCTAAAGGAACTTCTCTAGGCAGGAAACACAAGAGAAGGAAAAGACCTACAATAATAAACCCCCAAAAATTAAGAAAATGGTAATAGGAGCATACATATCGATAATTACCTTAAATGTAAATGGATTAAATGCTCCAACAAAAAGACAAAGACTGGCTGAATGGATACAAAAACAAGACCGTATATATGCTGTCCACAAGAGACCCACTTCAGACATAGGGACACGTACAGACTGAAAGTGATGGGATGGAAAAAGATATTCCATGCAAATGGAAATCAGAAGAAAGCTGGAGTAGCAATTCTCATATCAGACAAAATAGACTTTAAAACAAAGACTATTACAAGAGACAAAGAAGGACACTACATAATGATCAAGGGATCAATCCAAGAAGAAGATATAACAATGGTAAATATTTATTCACCCAACAAGGGGCACCTCAATACAGAAGGCAAATGCTAACAGCCATAAAAGGGGAAATCAATGGTAACACAATCATAGTAGGGGACTGTAACACCCCAGTTTCACCAATGGACAGATCATCCAAAATGAAAATAAATAAGGAAACACAAGCTTTAAATAACTGAGCATTAAACAGGATGGACTTAATTGATATTTATAGGACATTCCATCCAAAAACAACAGAATACACTTTCTTCTCAAGTGCTCATGGAACATTCTCCAGGATAGATCATATCTTGGGTCACAAATCAAGCCTTGGTAAATTTAAGAAAATTGAAATAGTATCAAGTATCTTTTCTGACCACAGTGCTAGAAGACTAGATATCAATTACAGGAAAACTCTGTAAAAGATACAAACACATGGAGGCTAAACAATACACTACTTAATAATGAAGTGATCACTGAAGAAATCAAAAAGGAAATCAAAAAATACTTAGAAACAAATGACAATGAAAACACGACGACCCAAATCTATCGGATGCAGCAAAAACAGTTCTAAGAGGGAAGCTTACAGCAATACAATCCTACCTTAAGAAACAAGAAACATCTCAAATAAACAACCTAACCTTACACCTAAAGTAATTAGAGAAAGAAGAACAAAAAAGACCCCAAAGTTAGCAGAAGGAAAGAAATCATAAAGATCAGGTCAGAAATAAATGAAAAAGGAAGGAAACAATAGCAAAGATCAATAAAACTAAAACCTGGTTCTTTGAGAAGATAAAAAAAAAATGATAAACCATTAGCCAGACTCATCAAGAAAAAAAGGGAGAAGACTCAAACCAACAGAATTAGAAATGAAAAAGGAGAAGTAACAACTGACACTGCTGAAATACAAAGGATCATGAGAGATTACTGCAAGCAACTATCTGCCAATAAAATGGACAACCTGGAAGAAATGGACCAATTCGTAGAAAAGCACAACCTTCCGAGACTGAACCGGGAAGAAATAGAAAATATAAACAGACCAATCACAATCTCTGAAATTGAAACTGTGATTAAATATCTTCCAACAAACAAAAGGGCAGGACCAGATGGCTTCACAGGCAAATTCTATCAAACATTTAGAGAAAAGCTAACACCTATCCTTCTCAAACCCTTCCAAAACAGGGCAGAAGGAAGAACACTCCCAAACTCATTCTATGAGGCCACCATCACCCTGATGCCAAAACTAGACAAAGATGTCACAAAGAAAGAAATCTACAGGCCAATATCACTGATGAACATAGGTGCAAAAATCCTCAACAAAATACTAGCAAGCAGCACGTTAAAAGGATCATACACCATGATCAAGTGGGGTTTATCCCAGGAATGCAAGGATTCTTCAATATATGCAAATCAATCAATGTGATACACCATGTTAACAAATTGAAGAATAAAAACCATATGATCATCTCAATAGATGCAGAGAAAGCTTTTGACAAAATTCAACACCCATTTATGATAAAAACCCTCCAGTAAGTAGGCATAGAGGGAACTTACCTCAACATAATAAAGGCCATATATGACAAACCCACAGCCAACATAACCCACAATGGTGAAAAACTGAAACCATTTCCACTAAGATCAGGAACAAGGCAAGGTTGCCCACTCTCACCATTATTATTCAACATTGTTTTGGAAGTTTTAGCCACAGCAATCAGAGAAGAAAAAGAAATAAAAGTAATCCAAATCAGAAAAGGAGAAGTAAAGCTGTCACTGTTTGCAGATGACATGATACTATACGTAGAGAATCCTAAAGATGCTACCAGAAAACTACGAGAGCTAATCAATGAATCTGGTAAAGTAGCAGTATACAAAATTAATGCACAGAATCTCTTGCATTCCTATACACTAACGATGAAAAATCTGAATGTGAAATTAAGGAAACACTCCCATTTACCATTGCAACAAAAAGAATAAAATACCTAGGAATAAACCTACCTAAGGCGACAAAAGACTTGTATGCAGAAAACTATAAGACACTGATGAAAGAAATTAAAGATGATACAAATAGATGGAGAGATATACCATGTTCTTGGATTGGAAGAATCAACATTGTGAAAATGACTATACTACCCAAAGCAACCTACAGATTCAATGCAATCCCTATCAAACTACCAATGGCATTTTTCACAGAACTAGAACAAAAATTTCACAATTAGCATGGAAGCACAAAAGACCCCAAATAGCCAAAGCAATCATGAGAAAGAAAAACGGAGTTGGAGGAATCAGGCTCCCGGACTTCAAACTATACTACAAAGCTACAGTAATCAAGACAGTATGGTACTGGCACAAAAACAGAAATATAGATCAATGGAACAGGTTAGAAAGCCCAGAGATAAACCCACGCACATATGGTCACCTTATTTTTGGTAAAGGAGGCAAGAATATATACAATGGAGAAAAGACAGCCTCTTCAATAAGTGGTGCTGGGAAAACTGGACAGCTACATGTGAAAGACTGAAATTAGAACACTCCCTAACACCATACACAAAAATAAACTCAAAATGGATTAAAGACCTAAATGTAAGGC
This sequence comes from Grampus griseus, assembly GCF_964374135.1. NCBI lineage: Eukaryota > Metazoa > Chordata > Mammalia > Artiodactyla > Delphinidae > Grampus > Grampus griseus. Next base: position 47,368,097 of record NC_139003.1, read on the forward strand.
CAGACATTATAAAACTCTTAGAGGAAAACATAGGCAGAACACTCTATGATGTAAATCACAGCAGGATCCTTTTTGACCCACCTTGTAGAGAAATGAAATTAAAAACAAAAATAAACAAATGGGACCTATTGAAACTTAAAAGCTTTTGCACAGCAAAGGAAACTATAAACAAGACGAAAAGACAACCCTCAGAATGGGAGAAAATATTTGCAAATGAAGCAACTGACAAAGGATTAATCTCCAAAATATACAAGCAGCTCATGCAGCTCAATAACAAAAAAACAAACAACCCAATCCAAAAATGGGCAGAAGACCTAAAGAGATATTTCTCCAAAGAAGATATACAGATTGACAACAAACACATGAAAGGATGCTCAACATCACTAATCATTAGAGAAATGCAAATCAAAACTACAATGAGGTATCACCTCACACCAGTCAGAATGGCCATCATCTAAAAATCTAGAAACAATAATTGCTGGAGAGGGTGTGGAGAAAAGGGAACCCTCTTGCACTGTTGGTGAGAATGTAAATTGGTACACTATGGAGAACAGTATGGAGGTTCCTTAAAAAACTAAAAACAGAACTACCATACGACCCAGCAATCCCACTACTGGGCATATACCCTGAGAAAACCATAATTCAAAAAGAGTCATGTACCACAATGTTCCTTGCAGCTCTATTTACAACAGCCAGGACATGGACGCAACCTAAGTTTCCATTGACAGATGAATGGATAAAGAAGATATGGCACATATGTACAATGGAATATTACTCAGCCATAAAAAAGAAACGAAATTGAGTAATTTGAAGTGAGGTGGATGGACCCAGAGTCTGTCATACAGAGTGAAGTAAGTCAGAAAGAGGAAAACAAATATCATATGCTAACACATACATATGGAATCTTAAAAAAAAAAAAAAAAGAATTGGTTCTGAAGAACCTAGGGGCAGGACAGGAATAAAGACGTTGATGTAGAGAATGGACTTCAGGACATGGGGAGGGAGAATGGTAAGCTGGAACAAAGTGAGAGAGTGGCATGGACATATATACACTACCAAATGTAAAACCGATAGCTAGTGGGAAGCAGCTGCATAGCACAGGGAGATCAGCTTGCTGCTTTGTGACCACGTAGAGGGGTGGGATAGGAAGGGTAGGAGGGAGGGAAATGCAAGAGGGAAGAGATATGGGGATATATGTATGTGTACAGCTGATTCACTTTGTTATAAAGCAGAAACTAACACACTATCATAAAGCAATTATACTCCAATAAAGATGTTAAACAAAGAAAAAAATCCAATGGCTTTTTTTTTTTTTTTTTTTTTTGACGACCAAAGATCTCTTTTAGGACTTTCCTCCCTTGGATCTCATGTTTTTAAAACACTTCCTTAAGAGTCATGAATTCATTTTTCTATACAATTTGTCTTTTGAAGGTTTCACATTCCTTGATTTCTAAAATCTCATTTCACTCCATCATACCATCAGACCTACTCTTTCATAATGTTGATAAAATTCTAGTCACACAAGAAAACTGATGCTTTAGTTAATCTAGCCGAATTACTACAGGTAAATGCACAATTTCAGAGTGTCTGACTACTGTATCACTTTGGGTCCCAGTAGGAAACAGACTGCATGCTCAAAATGGGTAATTTGAGGAGTGATTAGCAGAGGAGCTAGCTGCAAAGTTGTGGGCAGAGTGCAGGGAAGCACAAGCCATAGTGCAGTACCCTGGGCCCAGTTTCAGCAGCGAGCTGTTAGCATCCCTAGGCTTCCAGGAGTGAGAGAAAGGAGAGGTTACCAGGACTCAGGGGAGAGAAGAGGTTAGCGTGACCAGGGGAGGAGAGAGCTGTGTGGAGAGGGCACCTGGCCAGAACTGTGACCCTTAGTCAAAGCAGGTGACTAACTGAAGGAGCTGTAAGAACAGACCCTCAGGCTCCCCTTCTTCCCTCTCTGGAACCTGTTGTGGTGCCCCTGTGGTCATTGGCCCAGATCCAGTGGGAAAAGACAGGTTAAAGGTGCTCATTCATGTGGTGTAAACGGGTCAGCCTTGCAGGGCAGACAGCGGAGCGGAAAAGGGGGAAATGGGCCTGCATGGACAATCAGAAAATATGCAGTACAACTATGTTCCAATTAAACTTGCATTATTTTACTTTACAAGCTATGTATCTGTAATATACTTGTTCATGGAGAAAATTTATACAAGAAAAAAATAAGTAGGAACAAAATTACCTATCATCCTAACATGCAGAAAAAATTAATCTTTTACTATATCTCTTCAGATAGTTCCTCTGAAAGCACACACACACACACACACACACACACAGAATAGTGTGTGTATATATACAGTCTATATATATTATTTATAATGTATATTTATATATACATTATGATAAAAGATAAGAAACCCCAGTTTGGGACCCAGTGACATTTTTCACTCCACCCCACCTACTATAACTTAAAAAAAAAATTTGTTATCTGTACCTTTATTTCCTTTCCTTTCATTTGAACCATCTAAGGGCAGGACTTCGCTAACTGAACTAGCTCTGTATTTACCCATGTGCCTAACAAACCATGATTGGGTTGATAAAAACAACAGAAGGCAGAGCTAAGATGCACCCATCCCACGTGTGCCAGCTCCACCCCACAAAGATGAGCCAGGACAGGTAAGGCTCCTCTGAACCCAATTACACACCCCGAAAACAAGGTCTTACTTTTAGGCCACAGCTTCCGACTTGTCTACCTTCCTCCTGGTGAAACAACTGGGCTCGGCATAAGCACGCTTTCACACATGGGAATCACAGAGGGAAGAATTTGGCACCTGGTGTCTAGGTACCATAACGCCAGTACTGTGCTGAGCTCAGCTCTCCTTTCTGTCAGCTACTGGACGGGAGGAAAGTGCATCCATTTAGAAGCTGCATTTTCTACCCTAGATAGTCAGGACTTACGGGTTGGCTTGCTAAGTAAGCACTAAGGCCAATGAGATATTTGTATTTAGGTGATCTCCCACGGCAGCCTTTCACTCTCGTGGTCAGACACCAAATCTATAGGGTCCTGGTGTTCGGCAACTTGAACATTCTATAATTTGCCATCTTGAGTTCATTTTCATCCCATTGCGACGCTTCTCCACTGACAACTTTAAGGTGGAACAAATTTACTGATTAGTTGATAGGCTAAGAAACAATATTTATAAACCTAAAACAAAGATGAGATCTCAGGGGAGTTAGGGACCCACGTAAGAAACACACCCAGGTACATGGGTGGTTCAGTGGCAGAATTCTTACCTGCCATGTGGGAAGTCAGATTCGATTCTCAGCCCATGCCATGCAGAAAATAAGAAAGAAAAAGCAAAGAAACACACTCAAATTGTAGAAGCTTTTAGTAAGTGAGTCCTTGGACAAAAGGCCTACATCTTTTCCTCTGCATTGATGCTCATGCCCTTAAGCCGATGATACGTGTGTGTGTGTGTGTGTGTGTGTGTGTGTGTGTGTGTATACATACACATATATGTATCTGTTGTCTGGTTACTTTTAAAGAAACCAATTGTAGGCCTATGTATTAAAAAATACTTTTCATATGTCTTTTCATACCTATATTGTTTACTAGTCACTTTATGAGATAGTTTCAAACCCCTACAGATGAATTTAGAAACTTAAACAGAATCTCACCACGAAAAGCCATTTTAAAGGTTTAGAATCATTAGTAAAAGGCATATTCATTCAGGGCAAAAGATGAAGGACAAAGTATTTGAACTGCTTGTATTATCTTCACCCCGGTTAAGCAGCTTAGCCTGCAAGTAAGTTCTGCATTTATACATAATACTGGGTTTCTCTGGGTAGCTAACTAATTCTCCATCCCCTTTTTAATGGAACGATGACAGTGTTTAGGCATCAAATCTAATCATCTGCTGGCAGAAGAAGCGACCATTCCCCCAAGCCACGTCCTGGGTGTTGCTCCATTCATTCAAACATCTTTTCACATCTCCACATTTGATAGAGGTTTAGGCTCCAATATCTGAAGAAGTGTTGACAAGGTTAAATGGTACCGCTTTCCCTTTTCTCTCTTCCCTTTCATTTACTGGGATTAGAACCGTCAAGAACTCTTTTGAAAGGTCTTTAGTGCTGTTCCAATGGCAGCTGAAGGAAAAGACCTAATTGACACTGAGTTTTTATCTTTGCCGAGAGGGAATTCAGAAAACCTATCTTTCTAGCACGTGCAAGCTTTGGGGAAGCTTTCTGTGCACACACACACCACACACACAGAGTGGTGCTTACTCTTTCTAAGATAACTCTAGTTCACTGAGCCTTAGCACAGACTGAACAAAATTCAAGCGGAGGCTGTGGAGTGTGGGTAGGGGGTTGCTTAGCCAGTGTTGGAAGGAGGAGGGTGAAATGCTTATTTATGGTCTTTTATCTTGATTTCTGGGATATGATCCAATTATATCTACCAATAGTGCCCTCTAATCACTAGCAGAGATGAATAATGAAAGATTCCCCTTGTAGTCAAGCTTCCCCCACCCCAAGTTGGCTTCCCTCCTTGACTCATCCATGTGAACATTCTAAATTCACATCCAGAGCATACCTAGAGCTTGTTACAAGCTCAGCGAAATAATCACTTTAAGAAACTGGAAAAGAACTTCAGGGATTCAATAAGAGGCTGCGGCTACAGACTGACTGCAAAAGGCAAGGTGGGATGGAAAGGGACCCTGTCCTGCCCCCAGGCACAGGGTCTCTAAGCCAAGAGACACTAACTCTGTTGGCCAGCGGAACTATGCAGGATTTAAGCGTAGGTTTCAGTGGCAATTTAGGACCATGAAAAGGAGCAAAGAAAAAGCAGATTCACGGAAGTTAAAATAATTACTGAAACAGTGGAAACTGGGGCAGTGAAAAGGAGGGATGAAGTTATCTCCACCTCATCAGGAATAGAAACAGGACCACAGATGGAAAAACCCAACACAGGAGATTCAGCTTGGATGCAGGCTGGGAAGACAGGAAAGAAGAAACTCCGAGTTCCAGGAGAAGATTTCTATGATGCTGATACGTAGCTGCTCTCAGACCTTGCGAGATGAAAGATACCACAGAGACCCTGTAATCCAACTCCTTGATTTTAGAGAGAAGAAAATGGAGGCCAGAGGAGAAGCAACTGCACCAGTGGCCCACATCTAAATGAAGGCAGAAATAGGACTAGACTCTAGATCTCTTGCTTCCTAATTCAGTGCTCTTTCTGCTATAATGGATGATTGTAGAGAGTTTAACTTCTGTGAAGTGGAGAGAGTAACTTTATCTCAGGGTCACCTTTGGACCTGAATATGTTGGACCAATAATGTAATGATTTCATCTTGGGCAAGAGAAAGGCAGACGGACACTCAAAGAAGGCAGGAGTGAGGGTCAAGTCCAGAGGATGACCATCTCCTCACATCACCCTTAGGGGTCTAGAGTGAGGGGGAAGGGATTCTCTTCGATGCTGGGCACACTGGCCTTCAGGTCCTGCCCATCTCCCCCCAGCCCATCGGAATCTCTGACAGCAGAGGGCCTGAGGACACTCTGAATTATGTTGCAGGGACGCTTACCCCAGAGCACAGCACAGTTATAGGGCTGAGTCCCAGCCAGTTGCTTAAAGTGTTTTCTAAAACAACAACAACAACAAAAACCCCAGCTAAGAGCTCTTTTTGTTCTGACAATTCTTCCTCACACTTAAAGTGCCCGGCACAATTAGGACCCCTTATTTCATGCATACTTGGATAATGCGCTGACAAAAAAGCTTAAACTGCAGAGCGTGACTGAGGGGACAGGAAAACACTGTTGCCTCTATGGTTTCATATACAGATTGTGTCATACTTAATGCTGAAATCATAAACTATCTATTTTTGCCCCCTCCAAGCTGCCTATTGTGTGCTTATAAACAGGAACCTGGCAGCGTGTCAGGGGTGCAAATTGATTTCCTTTCCCAAATAAAATTTTAAAAAGCAAATAAACAAGGTTGTATTGGCTAATGAAACATTACATGCCACACTGGGGAGAATTCTCTTAAAATGTATTTTCTTGAGCAAAGGCAACACAAAGCATCCGTAAAAGATTCTGTCATAGGGGCTTCCCTGGTGGCGCAGTGGTTGAGAATCTGCCCGCCAATGCAGGGGACATGGGTTCGATCCCTGGTCCAGGAAGATCCCACATGCAGTGGAGCAACTTAAGCCCCTGCACCGCAACTACTGAGCCTGCGCTCTAGAGCCCGTGAGCCACAACTACTGAGCCTGCGCACCACAACTACTGAAGCCCGCGGGCCTAGAGCCTGTGCTCTGCAGCAAGCCACCACAATGAGAAGCCCGCGCACTGCAACGAAGAGTAGCCCCCGCTCGCTGCAACTAGAGAAAGCTCGCGTGCAGCAACGAAGACCCAATGCAGCCAAAAATAAATAAATAAAATAAATGAATTAAAAAAAAAAGATTCTGTCATAAACGACATGTTTACACAAAAATGCATTACTTGAAAGAAGGGAAAGTAATGGTGCATCTCCCATGATATATTTAGATTGTGTTTTAAGAAATGAATTAGGAATGGGTGAGAAGAGGGGGAATCCTGCAGTGCCACAGAATTTGGAAATTAACTAAAGCATCTCAGAATTCAGATGAAGTTGTTCTTGTTTAGAAAATTTTTTGATCTTAGGATTTTTATAATTTATCATCAAAAGTAGCGCACTTTGAGTGTATCTTCTTGGCATGAAGAAAGCCAGGAGAGAAAATTGAATCACCCCCCGCCCCCATGCTTAGTGATAGATGCGTAGTAGTGAGCCTGGCATACTGGTATCAACTGAAACATCTCCTGGAGTGTGGCCTATTTCCCATCAGAGATGCCTGGACCAGCTGGAAGCAGTTTTAGTCATCTATGTGTAAAAAGTATCAATATCTCCCAGATCTTGCCTACCTTCACAACAGAGAATGAATTTCAACGCAGCCCCAGAACCAATGCCATTCCAAGTGGACTGCTAGGTCCAGGTCAAATAATGCTGTCATCCCCCTCCTTCAACCATCTTTCTGCTGTGAACCCAGTTAGCCGGAATTCGGATGCACCCCGATGAGAAAAGTCCCAAAGCAACACAACATGCAGCCCAAAGGATGGGGCTGAAAAGGCAGAGGGGCAATCTCAGGACCACCCAGTTGAAAGGTGAGTTGCTATTGCTGGTGGTAAATAAGCAGAGGGCATCTTGCCTGTTCTTCTGAACCCCAGTGATGCATCCTTCTTTCACAGTTATTGCTTGTCCTCCAGGGATTGGTATCTTATACTAGAGCCTAGAGGAACAAGGTGAAAAGTCCCCATCATCTTAAGATGGTCCTGATTGTAACGAAACAAAGGAAACTTTTTAATCTTATTCAGGAGCTTTTGTTCAGGCTTAACTGTACCTCAGCTAGCTTGTTAGAAACAAAGAACAAAATATTCAGAAATCACAAAGGTGACCCGGAGATCCTGCAGACCTGAAGGCCCTACCCCAGAGGGTTTTAGGGGTGTTCCTCGGTGAGAAGGTGCAAGGTCTGGGGGATAGAATGGTGCCTGAGATGGCAAGTCCTCTCCCTCTCCCCACCCTGACTCACCAAGCAACCTTGGTCAGGTCCCCAGCCCACTCTGAGCTTTCTTTTTTTCCGCAGCTTTTAATATAAGGCAAACACTGTCAGTCTGATGGTTGTGGTGATTAATGAGGTAACATTTGTAAAATGCTAAGAGCTTTCCAGAACTCAAATGCGAATACTTTAGACCAAATACTCTGGATAATAGTTAAAACACAGAAAGGGTTAGTCACCAGTTGGCTGAGGTTATGAACCTGGGAAAGAACAGCAGAAGGAGTATGTTTTGTGCAAGGATTTGACTAGGGTTGGGTGCACATCAGGGGAAGGGAAAAGAAGGGGAGAGAAGCTTTAGGGATTACAAAACCTGAAACACGAATTATTTCACTTCCAAAAGAGGACATTAACTTTTACAACTCTGCACCCTTTCAACAACGCCAAAGATAATTTAATTACCCCAAATCTTTTTCTATACACATAATTCTATGGGGTATAATCCAAAGTGGGAGAGTAGATTATACTAAAACTTTTGTTCTTATCCCAAGAAAATGATACATTATTCTCTGGGGGCCATATACCAATTGGCTTGGCACTTGTAACCATCAACTTCCCCCATTTTCTGTGGAAATGGAAGAATCAAATTAATCATTGGCAAATATGATAACAGATGTGTTGCTCGGCGAATCCACATCAGGCACTCAGAAAGTAATTACCCCCTGAAGCTTGTTGTGTTCTTGAGTACATTTGGCATCAACTGAAGACTTCAGCCACTTTGTTTTTATCTGACGTGAAGTTAAAGCCTTGGGGTGATACTCCTAGTGCTGCTTTAGATTATAGAGTCTTAACAGCCCCTCGCTTTAGGGCACTGTGTTTATTGATGCTATGTAAGCAATTTATAGTCCCTTAATAGCGCATCTACCACAATGCTACAGTGTTTAACTTGTTAAATTATATTTAGAGCTTCAGGGAAAATTACCTCATTGGCTTTGCCAGCGTGGGTTATTGATATCACACAGGAGTTATGGCAGCCTCCACCTGACTGGGGACAGCGGCGAGAACATTTTACAGGCTGGAGTCAAAGGTGGAATGCAAAATTTGAGTGGAGACGTTGAGGCAGTAAAGGATGGATGAGAGAGATGGAAGGGGGGACGATGCTGGGGGAGAGGAGTTAGAAAATGCAGAAGGGACGGAGGAGAGCAGGGTCAGCAACTGAGGGAGTCATTTATTTGGTTGTACCGTGAAACAAATGACCAAGGATGGCCATTTTCATTCCAACTTTGACTTACGCCACCTCCACAACTGGGCAGCGTTCCTATTCCCAGTCTCCCTGTCCGTTGGAAAGATGTCCTGGATCTGGGGACCTGGGAGACACCATGGACCTCCAGCTGCTGTAGCCACACATCCAATGGGCTTGGTGTTTAGCCCCCTGGGGCTCAGATATTGCAAGAGAAATGGTGGACACCTTCGTAAGAAAAATGAGGGGAAGGAGGAGGTGGTGGTAGAAAAGGCGGAAGAGGGAGGAGGGGGAGAAACAAGGGCAGCAGCAACAACAGCAGAAGCAGCAGGGGCAGAATCTTTATTAGAATAAAAAGAGACATAAAGTAAGGCTAAAATAGCATTGAGCCTGAAGCTTAGTGATGTCATGAGACTTCTTCAGAAAAGCAGCCAAAGGCCACGGCATTAAAATCCACTGCAGACACTAGAGCACAGGCTCGTGAAACCAAGCAAGTGGCTGATGCTCTCTGGGGTCTTAGTTCATGTGACATCTGCTGGCTCACAAACAGCTAAGGACTTGAAGCAAAGCATCAGAAATTACAAGCATCACAGTGTGTAACCTCTGTGAGAAAACAGCATTTTCTCTTTCCCCATATGTAGTTTCTGTACTAGGTTTCTCATCCTTAGGATGCTTAATAATAATTACTAACCAAAATAAAACGGAAAGTTGACAGTGCAAAAATAACAGGCAACCAATAAAGTAAATAGCATTGCTCACCAGGCTGTTCTGGCTCATACGATTGTTGACAAGGAATAAGAGTGGGAAATAGCAGGGCTTCCCTGGTGGCGCAGTGGTTGAGGGTCCGCCTGCCGATGCAGGGGACATGGGTTCGTGCCCCGGTCCGGGAGGATCCCACGTGCCGGGGAGCAGCTAGGCCCGTGAGCCATGGCCGGCATGTCCAGAGCCTGTGCTCCGCAGCGGGAGAGACCACAGCAGTGAGAGGCCCGCGTACCGCAAAAAAAAAAAAAAAAGAGTGGGAAATGGCAAGTTGTATGTATTTCAAAAAATAGAGAATGAAAAGGAAGAGGGGGAGAAATGCTACCCTGAACATAAACATATAGTTTCCTATGAAAATGAAGAACAGCTAGGTGTATAGGTATAAATCTCAGAATATGACTGCTTGAAGAGAAATTTTAGTCTTAAGGACAAGTCAGAAAGTCCCATTCCTCCTAGATTTCACAGATTTAATGTTTGATCTAATAATTCACATTTAATGCCTAGAGTTGCATTTCCCAAACTGTGCATTGAGATGCCCCAGGGTGCCACACTGAACTCACAGGGTTGCAGCAGGATCTTGTAGAGTTTGAGGGAAACATGGCAATCTGCTGGACACTGTGCAAACTTGAGGCCATCAGTGTTTCAACATTAGATCATGCTACATTCCTTTGATTATATCACATCTTTGCAAAGCTGGATTTTGGTTGATCACCATGATAAAAAGCAAATATCACGCAAAAATAAATGTGGAACAGAAAACAAGGGTGGTGGTGTCCAATCTGACTCTAAGGTTTGAGAACTTGTGGGAAGTCCAACAGGTACAAATACCCCATTAAGTAATTATAATTATTTAAGAATGATATAAAAGTTTTCTTTTTTCTTTCAATATCTATGTATTATTTATTTCAAATAGCTACTGAGATGTTTGTATACTTATGACGATGTCTGGACCTAACTACTTAATAAGCAGAATGACATGGTATTTCTTTTGGCCAACGCGTGCCATGAAAAAATTATTGAAACACTAAGAGTGCCTGGACCTGAGAAAGTTTGGATGTCTCTGGCTTAGGGAAAACTCATAAAGAAAATAATGTGTGGTAGTATTTAACAAAGAAGTAATTAGGAAAAAATATGATTTTGGTTAATTAGCCCTCAGGACAGTTGGCCATGTGGGTAGAAGGAGAATCTGCTATGTTTTTCAAAGGGCAATAAAGATTCAGATGTTCTGGAAACTTTACTGAGCTAGCTAGCATCATGGGTGGGGATTTCTGTGCTCTGAATTTTGGAACGTTCCCAACACATGTAAGACCTAGAGTTGGACGTTTCTGTATGCTTAGCTCTCTTTACCTCCATTTGACCCCACCAATGCCCTGGTGCTCAATTATCTGACTGTAATTATTCTTTGCTTTTAGGGTGGTACCATGAATGTCATCTGTCACTGACAACAGTCATTCTATTGTGTAAGCTTGAGACAGTTTAATACATCATAGGAACATTTCGCCAGTGACTGGGAAAACCACAGAGCTCACTCGGTCCACTGCATTTCACCAAAGTTGGGATCAAACACCCCAAAATATATTGGGGCATCATTCATATAATTGTCTAGGGTATGGAATAGGAAGCTAAAAAGGGCTAGGAAAGATGGGGCTGCAAGAATCAAAAGGAACTTTCAAGACACAGAATGTCCCACCAATAGCCAGGTGTTTCAGGTGTGAAAATGACCAGAAGAGTATCAAATTTATAGGTCAGTTTCAGAGTTTAAACTCAAGTTGATACCAGAGAAGGGAAATGAAATGCTTGCCTGGCCAAAAAACTGATGCTACTAAAATTCAAATCAAAAATTGTCTGGAGAATTTGTTCAAGTCTTTTGGTTTGTAACTGGGGGGTAAAGAGAATGGGATGCAAAATACCAAAGATCAATTCTTCACCCCAAAGATTTACACTGATGTTATTTTTAAAAAGCCACTTCTTTTGTGCACTCACATTTGGACAATAGTTTATTAAGCATGACATGTGGATTACCCCACTAGGCATTTTGGGGAACCCACTGGAAGTATAAGATATGATGCCTGTCTTCAAGAAGTTGGCAAGACAAACCTTATATACTTATGAAGTTAAATGTCAGAAGAAGACAATGCCAGAGGTCATTAGCCTACATATGAGTACAGGCCAAGTGAGTGGTTCAAGAGTCCAGAGGTGTGATGGTAAACTTTATGTGTCAACTATGCTAGGCTTTGGTCATCAGTTGTTTGGTCAAACACCAGTCTAGATGTTGCTGTGAATGTACTTTTAAAATGGGATTAACGTTAATATCAATAGACTTTGAGTAAAGCAGATTACCCTCCATAATGCGGGTGGGCCTCATGCAATCAGTTGAAGGCCTTAAGAACAAAGACTGAGGTTTCCCAAAAAAGAAGCAATTCTGCCTCAAGACTGCAGTATAGAAACTCTGCCTGAGTTTCCAGCCTATAGATTTTGGACTCATCGACTCTTACCCAAATCTCCAGGCTGCTGATCTGCTCTATAAGCTTCAGATTTCCTAGTCCTATCTCTCTTCCTCTCTCTCTCTAGAGCTAGATAGATAAATATCTCCTATTGGAGATAAAGAGACTGCAGCCTACATATAACATACAAGCTCCATGCACATCCTCCCATTCGCCTCAATAAGGTCTTGAGCACCTGTCAGGCCAGGGCAGTCTGTCCCTGCAAGGAAGAACCCTAATTGGAATCCTCAAACTGTTAGGATTGTAAAATGGTACAGCCACTTTGGAAAACAGTCTGGCAGTTCAGCAAAAAGTTAAACATAGAGCTACCATAGGACCCAGCAATTCCACTGCTAGGTATATTCCCAAGCCATACAAAAAACTTATGTCCACAAAAAAATGTGTGCCCAAATGTTCACAACAGCATTATTCATAATAGCTGAAAAGTGGAAACAACACAAATGTCCATCAACTGATGAATGGATAAACAAAAACAAGTTTATCCATACAATGGACAAGTATTTGGCCATAAAAAGTACTGATACATGATACAAAATAGATGAACCTTGAAAACATTATGGTAAATAAAAGAAGTCAGTCACAAAAGCCCACGTATTATATGACTCCATTTATATGAAATGTCCAGGATAGACAAATCCATAGCGACAGAAAGTAGATTATGGTTGTCTAGGACTGGAGGGATGGAGGATGGGAAGTGATGCCTAATAGGTATGAGGTTTCTTTCTGAGGTGATGAAAATGTTCTAAAATTGTTTGTGGTAATAGATAAATAGGATGGGTGGATTCATACCATAAAATGCTATATAGCAGTTAGAAGCAATGAAGAAGTATGCAACAAGGGTGAATCTTTAAAAGAGTGTTGCATGAAAAAAGTAACAGCAGATGATTGATAGCACATTGCCACTCCACACACACAGATACACACAAGTGTATTTTTATAAGGATACGTGGAGACTTAAGAATATAATGAGTACACTGCAGTGGGTGACTATGGAAGGAAAGGGGAATGGGACCTGAAGACAGAGTGGAGAATACAGATACAGCGAGAGTGGGGATTGTCCCAGACAATGATGACAATCAACTTGACCAGAGAAGTTAGTTAACAATGTTGATTAGCTCAACTCAGCTCCTGAAGTTTGAAAGAAAATTTAAGGGAGGTAAAGAAAGCAAACGAAACTTTAAAAAATATACGGCAGCCGCAGTAGATGGTCTTCTCCTAAGTTTCTGAAAATAACGTGAGCAACAAAATGGCACAGGGAAAACACCTCTGTCCCAGCAGGGGAGTGTCTCTGCGTCCTTTTCTGTACAGGCAAGGGTAGCTCTTAGGCCAGAAAAAAAGACATATATCTAAGCTTGCCCACAGAAAGGATTAGGTAGCGCTTGCACAACAAGTAGGCAATGAGTGAAGTCATTTAGACAAATTAATCACCCAGAGACTCACTAGTCAAAAGATAACGCGCAGTTTTCAAAGTTCCAGAAGGAGCTTCCAAAAGTCGGTGGAGAGAGTTAAGTAGCTGAGTAGAGAAAAAAGGAAACCTTCTTCTATTCTTTTTTACTTATATTGTTTTATTTTGTTTGCTTTGGGTTTGGGGGCCAGGGGAAGTGAAGTGGATTTTTGAGATTTTGTTTTCAAGGAAAGAATTTTTCAAAAATGGAAACTTTACTAACTTGGAGACGGTTGTCTCCAGGGCTGTAATACTGATCTATGCAGTGGTGAGATGAAAACGCCTTCACAGTGACCGACAAAATGCTGCCCCCCACAATCCTTTATCTGCCTCTCCCGACCTTCCCAACGGCTTGTGCTCACAGACAGGGGCTGACCCCACCAGCCAATTACATTATGCTAATTTGTCTGTTACTCTAACTTCTGCAGGGGCGTTCACCGCGCAGAGCAGTTCCCAGATTTATATTGTCTCTGGCTGCCTCTGTACACCAACCGGGTTAATGGATCTCTCTCCGCCCTGCCCCACACTCCCTTCTCTGCTCCCAGCTTGGGATGCGCAGCAATATCTTTAGGAGACAACAGTGTACTTTCCAAATGACAGCTCTGCAGGGTCAGCGCTGTGCAGAGGTGAGCCTAGGCCTTATCCTGTATGTCTCTCCAGAACTCACTGTTTATCTTAGGAGACCTGTCCTCCAGAGAAACTTGTTTTCCTAAGAAAATATATTGCTGCCTTTTTTTTTTTTAACATAACGCAAAGCACTAGGCCAGTGTGTCAGCCTGCTAATTCTGTGTTTTATGGATTGCACATCAGCTCGCAGGAAGTCTATCAGAGCAAAAGTTAAATTAAAAAGTCATGCACACTAGGAAATCCAAATTAGACTGTTGTTCTTCTCTGTTAAAAAGCGAAGGGATTAGAGTTTCGGAAAGTGGGCTGGAACACACATCTGAGAGCGCAGACTTTTCTCCCAAAGTCAGGAATTCATGAAAAGCCTCTATAGCTAGCGTCCCAGTACAACATCCAAAGTTCGCAAATCTCTGGATCAACCAGGATTACAAAGCAACCACCATGTGCCTGGCTATGATAGAGAAAATAACAAACAATAATGTAACTATAAGGCAATGAGACCAACTCTTGTAAGTCACATTTCAAAATCAATTTCATTACATTAGAAGTTTGTGATCTAAGGGACAATAATAAACGCTAAGTTATGGAAAGACAATAGCTTTCCTGAAAGCTGAAAAATTCAGCTTCGTCTAAGGAAAGCTACTTCATCAACTATAAACTGTGAAGCAGCCTTAGAATACTCATTAAGCCATTTATCAAGGCAAAAATAAGCATCTCTTTTAATGACCACAGCATTCATATGAGGCAGATATGATTAATCCCATTTTACAGGTGAGAAAACTGAGCTCAGAGGGGTTAAGTAACTTGCCCAACATGGTGAATCAGCGCTGGAGTTGGAATTCAAAATGAGCCCATGCTTCTAACCTTCATTCAGCCTCTATTAGATCTATTGAATTGCCCTCTTTTGCAGATGGAGAAACTGAGGTCTAGATAAATGTACCCTCCCACACCCCCAAAAAACGAAACAGAGGCCCAGAAAGGCTCAAGGTTACATGGCTGGTCTCCAGGCACCTGGTCCAGAACGCCTCCCTGTCTCAACTGCTCCCAGTCACGCAGAAATGTGGCATTGCATGACATTTTCAGGAGGTTCTATTTTTATATTAAACACAGAATATAGGAAATCATTTACAAAATAAGAAAGAAATTTCCTTTTTTCTCTGGTGGATTGGATTGAGATATGTCCTGACAAGATCTGGCTACTGTAAGCCTACCTCTTCAACCTGAGGTACCCTTGACTCACGCATTTTAAAACCTAAAATAATATCTGGAAAACAGACTTTTAAATGACTGACATTGTTATGTGGTGGCTACAAAAATGATGGAAAACTACTTATAATGACATGGAAAGATGCCTAGGATATATAATTAAGTATTTTAAAATGACATGGGGCAGATCATTTCTCATTTGGATAAACAGAAAAGGAGAGATGGACAGATAAATGAATAGACAGGCAAAGAAATGTATACTATTTTTTCTGGGATGCTATAAATTATGGTATATGAATAATTTTTTTGGAATGATATAAAGAAACTATTAACAGGGATCACCTGTGGGGAGAGGCACTATGGGAAGGCAGAAGGACAGGAAACTTTACTTTTCATCTTACGCCTTCCTGCCCTGTCTGAAAATTTTCAGAGGGCTCACATTGCTTTTATTCTTAAAAAATGACCAACGTACATATGTTCCATATAACACAAATAACTAAATTTTAGATGTTCCAGGGGAGAGAAAAAAGCAAGTATTGAGGTTCTTATGAGGCTACCAGGATCATGAATGGGAAGAGAAAGCACTCTGTAAACTAAAAAAAGGAAGGTATGATGGATACAAGATATTCACCATGGTGATGAGCAGGGTAATTAGGACAATGAAGAAAATAATAATCGAAGATCAAAAATTGTGGGGAGGCTGGGATGCCACTACAAAATAGAGCCAGACGGCATCAGCTGATCTGTTTTTAACAGGATTTAACATTAAATAATGTACCCCCCAAAATGTACACCCAGTAAATTAAGGCTGTAATTCCATCTTGGTGTTATGGTGACATGAAAATCCACTCAAGCTTTTCTGTCAGGGTTTATGAAGTTATCAAAGCCCCTTGATGGAATTACAACATTATTATGTACAGCTGGAGGGACATTACTCCTTATCTTAACAGCAGTTAAAAGCACAGTGGCACAAAAGGGCACTAAAATACCAGTTCCTCATCAGTGAGCCACAGGGAATGAGGACACATGTGCGCCCGTGCTCACACACACACATGTACACTCACGTCTGTGTTTATCTACATTAATGATTATTGGTCTGAGGTGCAAAGTCCGGCATATTCCACACTGTCTCTTTCACAAGATTTAACAGAATTGTCCTCAGCACGGTGTCTGAAACGACTAGTGTTTTATCACCTTCTGGAAATAAAGGAATATTGGCAGGCAGTCAATTTTGCTCCCCAGCATCGCTGTCCCCCAAAAGAAGCCATACACATAATAAGCCAGAAAACGACTTAAGATATTTAAAAATAAATAGCACAATGGTTATGAGCACTGGGTCAATCTTTAGAATCTGGATCTACCATCTACTGTGTTACTTTGGGCAACATACTTTCCCTTTCTCTGTCTCTATTTGCCTATAAAATGAAGATAGTAATGAAGCCTACTCCTTTGGTTGTTGTGAGGATTGAGTGAGATAATATTGGTTAATTAGACAGAGTCTAGATACAAAGTAAGCCCTTTGAGTTCCACATAAAGAAGAACAGACACCTTTCTAACTACAGTAGAAGCCATTGAGACAAAGTAGTTAGTTGATTAACTAAAAAGCTGAATAAAGGGAGGAGCATAAACATCATAGGTATATACTTTAAGCATCTTGTTAACTTAAAATATATAAAAGTAGGGCTTCCCTGGTGGCGCAGTGGTTGAGAGTCTGCCTACCAATGCAGGAGACACGGGTTCGTGCCCCGGTCCGGGAAGATCCCACATGCCACAGAGCGGCTGGGTCCGTGAGCCATGGCCACGGAGCCTGTGCATCCGGAGCCTGCGCTCCGCAACGGGAGAGGCCACAACAGTGAGAGGCCCGCGTACCGCAAAAAAAAAAAAAAAAAAATATATATATATATATATATATATATATATATAAATAAAAGTAAGTGCACTGCAGATCTTCTGATGGAGGACCAATGCCTTTTCTGAGTGTGGGTCTGCTGACTGAGCTCTGCATGTTCTTTCTGGCATAAACCACACCCTAAATGTATAGTCAATGGCTTCTAGTTTTAGATCTTTAACAGCAGAGCAAGAACTTAAAGATCACAGAAAAAGCAATCTGAGGGCAGAACTTGTCTGTATTTCCACAAATATTAATACCTTACCAGTCTTTGATAATTCTTGCCCATACTTATTTTGATAGCATTTCTAAGAGATTCTCCTAGTAAGTCTTTGCCAGCATTCAAATTAGGTCTTGCCTTTCATGCTCACATTTCATTCATGTACACATTATTTAATTAAGTTATGGAATTACAACAATAGGTGTAACCAGCATTGACAGTGTAGAAATAAATACAACTGCCAACTGGTAACCACTAAAGAACTGGCAGTTATGAGCATTCAAGGTGTCAAGGGCATCAGCAGCTTTGTTTTACCAGCAGAATGAAGAGCATCAGTTCATCTGCCAGGTGGGTGCAGGGCAGGTCCATGAAAAGAAGTTCTGCCACGTGTTCCCGAGTATCATGGCAGAAAGAGGCAATAGAGCTGAATGAGGACTTCCCTGGTGGCGCAGTGGTTAAGAATCCGCCTGCCAATGCAGGGGACACAGGTTTGAGCCCTGCTCCGGGAAGATCCCACATGCCACGGAGCATGTGCGCCACAACTACTGAGCCTGCACTCTAGAGCCCACGAGCCACAACCACTGAGTCCGCGCACCACAACTACTGAAGTCCACATGCCTAGAGCCCGTGCTCTGCAACGAGAAGCCACCACAATGAGAAGCACGCACGCCACAACAAAGAGTAGCTCCCACTCACTGCAACTAGAGAAAGCCCATGTGTAGCAACAAAGACCCAAAGCGGCCCCACAAAATAAATAAAATAAATTTATTTTAAAAAAAATAGAGCTGAATGAGCCCTAGGTGTCTCCCACAGTGACAGTTCTAACTGACATTCTTCAAATCCCCTCACTTCCCTGTTCTCAACTCTTCTTTGTCATCAAGACTAGATACAACCCCAAAAGCTCTCTAAGACCAGGGATGAATACAAATTGTGCACCCAAGAACCAGAAAAAGAGCAATTTTTAATATAAAAATAGAACATTTTGACATAACAGTAACAGTGTTACTGCTAAAGGTTTACAACAATTATCTAATTAAATGGCATGTGGATGTGCGTGCGGTTGGAGGATGTGGGCAGAGGCAGCCTCAGGCAAAACATGAAGCTTCCTTGGCTATCACACGCAGAGCCTCAGAAGACAGGGCTCTTTCACCTAGCACTCCCAAACCCAGATGCCAATTTTACCTGTATCCTCCTTTCTCTCCCTTCCCCCTCCAAAATCTGAACCTAAACAAGCTCTTCAGAGCCAATCTAATAAACTCACTCATCCACAGTATGAACAATTCATGAAATTTAATGTTATTTTTCCCAAGGGATTGTATACTAGAACCAATAAACAAAGTAGGAGGTGACATGTTAAAGGAATAAGGGAATAAAATTGTGCAATTACAGGACATCCAGGGAGATTTAGGATACTCAGAAGAATCATACCAGCCCCTTTGAAACCACACTAAGCAAGAGACCAGGTGTTGCATGTTGTAAAATAGGTTGAGAAACTAGTGCCAATACGGTTTTGGAAATGCCATTTATGAAATATGGTAAAGTCTTCAATGTTCTTTGAAAATACAAACTGGTCTCTCAAGACTCCAGGCTTGATGTCAAATTTTCCTGAAAGACCCCCACGTTACACGTGTACCATGCATCCTTGGAAACAGCCATAACAATTTATGCCCAATGAATGGAAAAGAATGTTGATTTCACTCTCTTTACGACTTGGGTGACGGTGGGCTGGTAACCAAAAATGTCTGTGCTTATTTTCAGAACTGATACCATGACGGTCTATCAGCCACTATTTGTTGAGTTCCCACAAGGTGACGACGATGGATTTTGTCTTTGCAGGGTGTTAAGGGCTGGGAACCTGGGCATATTTTCAGCTCTCCAGGACTCTGCCTTTTTTCAGACTGAAACTGAGTGGCTGAGGTGAGGCTAACCTACCGATGGGGGAACAGATTGGCCTGAAAGATGTAGATATCCACAGGGAGCACCCAACAAAAATGTCAACCACAAAACCACTTGATTCCAAAATTATTACTTACTTTATCTGTATGGAACGAAATATGAGCTAGGAATATAAATGTGAACTGAGGACAGGCTGTTGCTAATATCTTGAGAAACAGAGTCTTCCATTCAAGTTTCTTAACCTAGTTTGTACCTTAATCCCCATGTTGGTAGGACACAGATATTAATAGTGCCTATTTCTTGGGAATGCCGTGAGACTTATGTGATATTTAAGACACATGTCTTACAGTTTAACAGCAAATGAGAGCAGACAGGCAAGGTGGGCTAGCGACAGGCAATGGATGCTTATATTAGATCCAACACAGTAACCAGTAACAAAATTAATTAATAATTAATAATAGCTAACATTTACTGATGGTGCCGAGTACTGACTATGTGGCAGGTACTGTTTTTTAATACATTACCAAACTTAATGCTCACAGGACTTCTTTGACAAAGACACTATTATTATCTCCATTTTACAGACAAGGAAATTGAGGCACGGAGAGGTTAAGCAACTTGCCAGTGTTGCACACAATCAAGTCTCAGCAAGTTTCAAAGAATTCAAATCATACTGAATATGTTCTCTATGCACAATGAAATTGAGCTAGAATCAGCAACAGAAGGATGACTAGAAAATTCCCAAATGTTTGGAATGGAAACAATATGCTTCCAAATAACTCATGGGTTAAAGGTGAAATCACAGTGAAAATTAGAAAATATTTTTCATTGAATGATAATAAAAATTTAATATACCAAAACTTGTGGAATATAGTTAAAGCTGTGTTTAGAAGTAAATGTATAGGGACTTCCCTGGTGGCGCAGTGGTTAAGAATCTGCCTGCCAAAGCAGGGAACGTGGGTTCGAGCCCTGGTCTGGGAAGATCCCACATGCAGTGGAGCAACTAAGCCCACGAGCCACAACTAGTGAAGCCCGTGTGCCTAGAGCCTGTGCTCTGCAACAAGAGAAGTCACCACAATGAGAAGCCCGCGCGCTGCAACAAAGAGTAGCCCCCACTCACCACAACTAGAGAAAGCCCGCACATGCAGCAACGAAGACCCAACACAGCCAAAAGTAAAATAAATAAATAAATCCATTTTTTTAAAAAAGAAGTAAATGTATAGCTTTAACTGTGTATGTTAGAAAGGAAGAATGGTTGCAATCTCAATTGATCTAAGTTTCCACCTCAAGAAGTTACAAAAAGAAGGGTACCCAAAGAAAGTAGAAGAAAATTATGAAAAATAAAAGTAGAAATCAAGGAAATAAGAAACACACATACAATCAAGAAGACGGACAAAGTCAAAGCTTGATTCTTTGAAAACACTGATAAAACTGATCGACCCCCACCAAGACTAATCGAGAAAAAAAAAGAAAGGAGGCATGCATCAGGAATGAAAAAGGCCTACTGCTATATATGCCGTGGAAAACAAAAAGAGAGAGGATATTTTCTAAACTTGATGCCAATAAATTCGGAATTTTACTTAAAAGGACAAGTTTCTAGACAAGCTCAATTTATAAAAATGACAGCAAAAGAAATAGAACATCTTGATAGACATAAACAGAAGATATATTCTTCCCCCAGTGTTTTAAGCTGCTGTTCTGCAAAGGAAGGCTGTAAATATATCTTGACCACTGTTAAAATATTATTATAGAATCATATTTGAAGTAGCTGCAAGCATTTTCAGGCAGGTAAGAACACTTCCAATGCCACTGCCTATGGCAAAATCACCTAGCTTTGAATACTAGGATTTTACTTAAAAGGAAATTAAAATCCAAAGCCAAGTTTTCTCCTTAGTTCCAGTAAGTCTAAAATCATTTTAATTTCACTCCTCAGTGGTCCGGGAAAGACATGGCATCTAGATCCCTTTAATCTAAAGTTTATAAGGTCTCAAAATTATGATGATGTTGGACTTTACTCTTTTCTCTCAATCTCTGTAGATCACAGAAGAGTTTTTAAAGTTTGTTTAAGTAGACAGAAGTGTTACTGTTGCCTATTTTACTGATACTTAACAGTGTAAGTGATTTATCCGGGGTTCCAGTGGCCACTGATGGATGGAGCTAGAACTGGAACACAAACTTTCAGACTCCAGACTCAGTGCTCTTTCCAATTCTCTGACACATTTCTAGAGGAGCCAAAACGCAGCCAGATTATTCTATGAGTTTTCAGCCTATTCATAGGAGGCACAAAGTCTCTTAGAGTGTTGGTGCAAGCACAGCCATCTGTCAGCTGGGGCTGTAGGAAGCTGGTCCTCAGGACTGGCTTTTTCTACGGATTTCTACAAACTAAAATTTTCTTCAGTGAGTGGTGCCCCAGAATGATACAGGGGTCTTATTTCCTTCATAGAGCAGTATAACATAAAGACAGTGTCTAGTCTGGAGTTAGGGTCACCTGGGTTCAAATCCCAGTTCTATCATTAGCCAGTTATATGAATTTGAGCATGCTGCGTAATCTTTCTCTTTCTCAGTTTTCTTATCTGTAAAATGGGAATGACAATAGTACCTGTCTTATAGGTGTTCTCTGCTGTTTGTTTTTGGTCTTTTTTTTTTTTTTAATGAGAAGAAACACAAATGCACTTAAAACAATAACTGGCACATGGTTAAGTTCTCAATAAAACAAGATATACCTTTCTTCTTCCAGCCCATCATCACGTCTAACTTTACCTTGGCTTTAAATTTTAAAAACCAAAGTCTATTTTTGCTCACTGTTCTTTAAAGCAAAACATTGGCATTTGAACCAAAATGTCCCTCTGAATACTTACATAGTGCCCAGAATAGAGGATTTACAGCTGAGCAAATCATGTTAGCTCCACTACAAATACTTTCAGGAAATGGCAATGTAGGAGACTTCATTGCAGGACTGGGTCCATGTGCCTAGTTGAAATGAGTTAAGAAATCACGGAGGCAACATACAGATTTTCCCCCCAGTATTTTTGTAAGTGATATTTTAAAATATTTCACTTGAACTTGGTCATATCCATTTACAGAGATTTATTAGTGAAAGGTACTTCAAGGTAGAGAATGACCAATAGGTGCGTGGTTCGAAACCCAAACTGCACCCAAAACTGCTTAATATAAAACCAAGATTGAATGAGAAAAAGAAGGATGTGCATATATCAAGTATGATGCGGAGGGCTTGAAACTGAGATTCAATTCTCCTTTCTCATGACAGACTACTGACCTTATTTTGGTCCTCCAAACACTCAGCTGTAAATTTGCAAGATTTGAAAACAAATCTTGAAGTCTTGTTGGGAGTTCATGTTCTTCTTGAGAATCTTCCCCTCTTTTTCACTCAGAGGAACGTCAAAATGTAGCCCCCCATTTATGCCTCGGTTAGCTCCCCCTGTATTCATCAAAATAGACTGTTTCCACTCTCTCCAGTAATCCCAGCAGTCGGGTCTGCACCTTCTCCAAGTCCATTCCCAGGCATCCACATCAGGTGTGCTGTCTCAGGGGGTAATTTTAAACAACCATGTGCTCAAAATAAATGCAGCTGCTCTGCTATGTTGAAAAACAAAAAACCTTTAAATGCATGTTATAGAAACTTCTTTTGTGTTTTGGCGGTGAAGTTCAGAGCTGTTCTAAACAATTATTGGACTTCAGCGGATATACCAGAGTCGTCATTTTCAACCTCTCTAACCCTCAGTTTCCTTACCTGAAAAATGGAGTCAACCCTCCCATCTTGCAAGGTGATTATGAGGACTAAATCAAACTACACACCTTAAACTTCCAGCACAGTTATAGGATGTGTGTAATACTTGGTAGCTAGTTCTGTTGGAGGTATGATTACAGATGAAGACAAGCCAGGGTTAGTTAGACTTCAGATACCTCCACGTACTGGTAGAGTGATCTTAAGCAAGTTACTTAACCACCCTGGGCTTAACCGTCTCCTCATCTGTAAAATGGGCATTAAATAGCTACTTTTTAGGGTTGTATGAGGATTAAGTGAAACTAAATAAGATTGTGTGCATAAATACTACTGAATGGGCAACAAGGAACACTCACAAGCGATTAGTACGTACTCAGCATCTGATGAATATTCAGTAACCAGTGGTACATATTATTTGAAATGGTACTGAAGCTATAAATAATGTGAATAATTTAAGACTGATGACTGTCTCCGGACTGGAATGCTGGAACTGAGCCTTATTCAGTAAGCGATTCCACAAACCCTAGTCTGGGCAGGCCAGCCCCCTGCTACCTCCTGAAGGTGTCAAATCGTACTGCAAGGGACTCGAGATCTGAGCTGGATCAGAGCCTGGAAACAGCAGAGACAGAGTTCCCATCACTGGGAGAATCACTGAGTTTCAGGGCTGGAAGGGAATTCACTACCTGGCAGGCAGGGAGCAAAGACAACATTCCAGGGAGAGGCACCTTGCGATGGAGAAGAGAAGAAACAAAAAGGAGAAACGGACCCCAAGAGAGAATGGAGAAAGACAGATGCCACGGCGTAGAACCTCTGCAAACTCGAAAGGCGTGTGTTCCCCACTGTTCTCTCGAAATGATTCTGTCTTTGCAATAGAGGAAGCTAGAAAGAGGCCCCCTCGTGTGCCCTCCAGGTCCAGGTGCTTTTCGAGCACTGTCCTGCTGGTGTCTCAGGCAGGCTGCGTGTTACCCGATGGGGAAATCAGACACTCCGTGAGGAGTGACTTCTGACGCTAAACACTTTGGCAGCCCCAAGAAAGTCTCAGGGTCTCTGAGGGACCCCTTTACAGCTCTGGGCTCCGAACCTTGATTTGATCTGATGTGTTTTAATTAAATTGCTACATTTTTTCCCCATTCCTTCTTTTTAGAGAGGAAACCTGAAGAACATAACCGGGCTTCCAAACGTAAAGTCTCAGCGCGACGAAAGTGAGCATGACCCAATCAAGGGGAAAAAGCAGCCTGCTGCAGAAACGGTCAGGTTTAGGAGGCCTGAAAGAACATCTGCCCTGAGAAATTCATGGTCACCATGCCAGTGAATATTCTTTTCTGCTATCTTCCCTCCTTTCCATTAGTTCCCTCCCTGTTTCCTTCCTCTTTCTCTTCTCTCTCTCTCCCTCCCTCCCTTCTTTCCTTTTTCCCTTCCTCTCTCTTGTCTCTTCTTCTTTTCTTTCCTTCTATTCTTCCTTCTTTCCATCCTTCTTTCCTCTCTCCCTCCCTCCCTCCCTCCCTCCGTCCACTCTTCCTAAAGAAAATAGCTTAACTCTGGAAGACTTTGCTATTTGCAGCCAGCAGGAGACAAAGCCTCCACTTCCATATCTGAGGTTCACATCCGTGTATTCAATCAACTGTAGATAGAAACTGAGACGGGGGGGGGGGGGGGCAGATACCAAAAAGTTCCAAAAAGCAAAACCTTGGACCTTGGATTTGCCACATACTGCCAACTATTTACATATCATTTACACTGTACTTACAATAATTTATACCACATTTACATCATATTGTTATAAGTAATCTCAAGATGATTTAAAGAATATGGAGGATGTGCTTAGGTTATATGCAAATATAATCTATACAAGGGACTTGAGCATCCTTAGATTCGGGTATCCTCGGGGGTTCTGGAACGAGTCCCCTGCAGATACTGAGGAAGGGCTGTATTCCTGCAGAAATTGTGAATCTGCGATCAAATCAGGCTTGACCTAGCATTCTTAGCAGGACTGCTCCTGCATGACTGGGCTGGGCCTTAAATAGGAGAAGGTATACATCGGGGGGACCAGGCTGTTGGCAAGGGCTTCACCTCACTTCACTGCATAATTCACCCAGGACTAGGAGGAAACTGAAATGGGAGCTGCAGCACATAAGCCCACCCGTCAAAAACAAATTTTAGGGAAGAATGAATTTCTAAAGAGAAATAAATCACAAGAGGGAAGTGATGTGGGTCACCAGAGGTTTGAGAATTCAGGTTCTGCAGTCTGACCCGTTGGGGTCAACTCTGGGCTTTGTGACCCTGGGAAAGTCACTTCATCTCTCTGTGCCTCAGTTTTCAGATCTCTAAAATGGGGAACACAGTAGTACCTGCCTCATAGCGTCGTTGTGAGGTCTAAATGAATTAATATGGAAGCACTACATAAATGTTTGTTGTGATAACGTTGAACATGGTGTCTGCAAATCTAGGTCTTTTCAGCGAGTGTAAGTGAAGGGAAGCAAGATAAATGAAAGATGAAGTGGACATGAAGAGAAGAAAATATTATCTGAGACTTCTTCCCTTGTTTGAAAATTCTCATATTTTGAGAAAAGTGGGTAAAG
The DNA here is from genome assembly GCF_964374135.1 of Grampus griseus. Classification (NCBI taxonomy): domain Eukaryota; kingdom Metazoa; phylum Chordata; class Mammalia; order Artiodactyla; family Delphinidae; genus Grampus; species Grampus griseus. Next base: position 47,393,746 of record NC_139003.1, read on the forward strand.
AAGGAGGATCCCCACCTCCCACTGGAATTCCCGTCTAGAAGTGTTATCTTGCTGCAGGGGTAGCTGTGTGAGGGGGCCCCCCAGTCAGGGGAGGGGTTGCCTTAATTGTTACTGAGTTTAAATCGCATTCTCCCTCCAGCCTAAGTAAAGGGGTCCCCATGGTCCTTCCCCCTCCACAGGGAGAGGGAGGAGCCCGAGAGTGCCCTGGAGGGAGGGGCGGGCCTAAGGCACAGTGTCCAGAGCCTCCATCTGCCCTTCCTAGAAGCCAGGGCCTCCCCATTCTGTGTAATAAAGAGTTCCTTGTCTCTTAGCATACAGAGTAATCTCTGAAAGACTGCACTCCAATTTGAGAGTAAGCCAAGAGCCAGTGGGAAATTTTCTAGCAAATTGGACAGGGAGACAACAATACGAAGGGCAACTGGATCAAAGCTGATTCACTTTGTTATACAGCAGAAACTAACACAACATTGTAAAGCAATTATACTCCAATAAAGATGTTAGAAAAAAAAAAATGCCTCTTTTTTTTTTTTCTTCTTCTAGAAATTCCTATTCCCGAGGCCCGAGGCACTGCTGGTCTGGGATTCTTTTCACCAGAAGTTGTCAGGATAATACAGATTTGCTTTTCCAGGGTCGAGTGACAGGATCTGGGTCCCCAGAATGTAACTGAAAAACCCTGTGACAAAAGCAAATGTTGGAGTCTCAAATTTGACCTGTCACTGTGATTCATCAATGTTGACACTTGTTTTTTATTTTAAAAAGAGATATTGACTCAGCCTATGTAGCATCATTTAGGAGAAAGAGGGTGGATAGGGAAACAAGGGGGGAGAAAGAGGAGAGGGAGGGGAGGAAGGGGAGGAGGAGATCAAGGTCCAACCTCTCAGGGCTTTGGCTCAGGATGGGCACCCCACAATATGCTCATGTTTGGTTATTGTACCAGGAAGTAAAAACAGGCACAGGGATTTCAAGCTCCTTTAGAACAGAAGAGGAGGCCATCTCTGCCTAATACAGGACTAAGTCCATTGAAGGCTTCTTAGAAAATGTCACGTCAAATGCAGAGCTCAAAATCCTGTTAACATGTCCTTTAGCCTTTTAGCCTTTATGTATTTATCAAATAGAGTTGAAAACACCGTGTACTTCAGGAAATCCTTGTGGCACTTTCTGAGATGACTTCTTGACAATATGACTTAGGTCACCTTCTCCATGTAAAATGCAGGTGTAAATGAAAGGAAAGAGGACAGCAGCACTGCTGGAAGTGATGTGGCAGGCAATCATAGTTTCCATGAGTCATATGGCCCTGAACAAGTCATCCGCTCTTAGTGTCCCTTCTGTAGCTAGGAACAGTTACCTTTCCTCCTGAAGTTTATTATGTTCATGTATGTCTAAAGGTTCAGGAAGGTAGGTTATGAAAGCGCAGTCTTCCCTTTGTCATACAAGTTCTGAGTTCCCATTTCCTGAGAGGCTGCATCTTTCAACATGTGTCGTAATTCAACTATGGGACACTTCATGTTATATTCCCACCCCTGTATTCTCAAAAGTAGGAACTTAATCTTACTGTGTGCCAAACACAGTCCTAAGTTATTGCCTTTATTAACTGTTTTGTATAAGGTGGGTACTATTATTATTATTCCATTTTACAGACGAGAAAACTAAAGCTGAGAGGTAAAGCAATTTCCCCAGGATCACACAGCTGGTAAAAGCTGGTATCTGAGCACAGACAGCTTGGCTCAAAACTCTGTACTCTTCCCATTATACTATCCTGCTGCTCAAGTGAACAAAATTGCCAATTTGGCCAAAATTGCTCGTAGTTGATAAAATATATCTATTTTCAATTGCTTTGGAAGTTCATTTCCTCCATTTCTTTAAAAAACAAAAGCAGGGAGACGGAAGAGGGAAGAGATATGGGAACATATGTATATGTATAACTGATTCACTTTGTTATAAAGCAGAAACTAACACACCACTGTAAAGCAATTATACCCCAATAAAGATGTTAAAAAAAAAAAAAAAAGCAAACAAATAAAACCAGAAAAATTTCCTACCCCTAAGGCCTGTGTCACTGTTGGTCTGGGACTCTTTCCCCCTTGATGTTGTCAGGATAATACTGTTCATAAAGTATAATAGATACGGATTTGCTTTTCCAAGGTTGGGGTAGCAGGAGTGCCATATGAGATCTCTATTGCTACATAACAAATTACCCCAAACTCAGTTTCTGAAAACAATAAACATTTAGAATCTCACAGTTTCTCTAGGTCAGGAATTCAGTAGCAGTTTAGCTGAATAGTTCTGGCTCAGAGTTTCTCATGAGATTACAGTCAAGACATTAGCTGGTGCTACATTCATCTAAAGGTTTGACTGGGGCTGGAAGGTCTGTTTCCAAGATGGGTCACTTATACCACTGTCTTGACAGGAGGCCTTATTTCCTCGCCACATGGACCTCTCTATAGGGTTTTTGGAGTGTCCTCATGACATGGCACTGGCTTCCCTCAAGCCCTACAAAATCCTGCTTCAAGAGCAAACAAAGTCTCAAACGTAGTGAATAATTTTCCATTGATAAAATTTCAACCTTGGTTTTTAGTTGGGGTCTCCATACCCCTCTGTATTGGCTGATTTTCAGAATTCCTAGGTAAAACAGAACCTGGATAAGTCTGTCAGATGGTGTTATTGTGAATTGTACCCAAATTCATTTGTTGAAGTTCTAAGCCCTAGTATTTCAGTATGTGACTTTATTCAGAAATAGGGTTGTTGCAGATGTAATTAGTTAAGATAGAGTAGGGTGGGCCCCTGATCCAATATGATTAGTGTCCTTATAAAAAGGGGAAATTTGGACAGAGACACTCCCACATGGAGTACAACAGATGAATATGAAGGTGGACATCAGGGTGATGCATCTACAGGCCAAGGAACACCCCAAGATTGGAACAAACCACCAGAACCTAGGAGAAGGGCATGGAACCAAGTCTCCTTCACAGCTCTCAGACGGAATCAACCCTGTTGACATCTTGATCTTGGACTTTCAGTCTTCAGAACTGTGAGACAATATATTTCTGTTGTTCTAAGCCACCTAGTTTATGGTACTTTGTTACAGAAGCCCTAGGAAACTAATACGGATGTAAGGAAAAAAAAAAAAAAAAAAACAACTTGACATCTCTAGTACCAAAAGATTGCTAAAGGACAAGAAGTGAGGTTCACTTGCATCCATGGGTTGACCATGGGGCTTTCCTCAAAAGATTATATTGTGTCTTTTTCCTGCCACCCATTAAAAAAAAAAAAAAAAAAAAAACCATTTGCCCTTCCAAAAGCACATTCCCAAGTAAAACTGGCAAAACCTCAGAGTGGACAGTCAAGGTTTCCTGATCTCGCCCAAGAAAGCGGATATTTTATTACTCTTTCATGACCACAAGGTATTTCCTAAGCTCATTAAGCACATTTTTCCTGCACAAGATCTTGTCTTAATAAGGCCCCCGACACCCCATTCCTCCAGCCTCCGTCATCAGGCAGGATAAAAGCCTGAAGTGGAGATGAGAGGGGGCTCTGGAGAGTTCCAACTCTGCTTGTTTATTTTGAGACACACTTGTGCTCCGACGTGGGCCATCACAATTGTGGTCAAAGCATTAGGAATCTGAAGAACATAAACAAAGCTAACTGTGGCAAAGGGCCAGGATAAAGGAAGGGCCAGGATGAGGTTTTCTCCAGCATTGTACAGGGAGGGCAATTTTGCATAGCCTTTTATATGATAATCACAGTCCCTTCGTCTGTATTGAACTTTGCAGCAAGAAGAAAAAATAAATAAATAAGGCTGACTAATGGCTTCTTTCCCCAGAGGCAGCTTTTTATGGGATCATATGTTTTTTCAGCTTTTCAGTCACAGTTTCCTGCTTGGACGTTAGGAGTCCTTGACATTGGCTATGGCTTAGTGCACTCTGGACAGCAGCCCAAGCCACCTCAGAGCAGCTGCAGAGGGGTCCAGCTGGACCACAGCACCTTCCCAGATCACAGCAATGGCGAACATGGTCCCCTTCGATGAGCTGCACTCAGCGGCAGGCCTTTCAACACCTTCCAGGTCAAGCATGACCCTTCTTATCCGGTCATAGTGAGAAAAACAAGGGTCGGGTGGATTGGAGCCTGTGACAAACAGTCTGGAGGCATTCAAAAGCAAGAACAGCAGCTCTGAATTGCTTTTGTTCCTGTTCCGTTCATCACTGCTCCTTCCCAGGATCAGACGGGACTTTTGGAATTGGACTGTCTTGGGACTTTTTAAATCCCTGCTCTACCACTGGGTGACTAAGAACAAGTAACTGAATTTCTGAGCTTCCTTTCTCATCCGTAAAATTTTAAGTGATAAAACCTGCCTTATGGACTTCTTATCGGGATAAGAGACAATGTTTGTAAGACACCTGGCAGATAGTAGGTGCTAAGCAAAAAGTAGCTAGTGCTATGATCAAGTGTTCCAAACACCCCCTCCTTCAAGGCAGATTACCATATGGAAATGTAATGCAAAGTGCGTTGGAGCCGAAGATATCCTGAAATTGGGCTGAGTTAACAAACAAGCAAAAGCCATAGTCCTCCAGCACCCTCTATATGGCTTTCACTTTATTTCACTACTTTTGAGTGGGAGGAAATTATTCTGGAATGCCTTCTGTTTTGCTCCCCCTTTGAGAAGGCCATAGAGCAAGGGAATCAGGATGGAAGAAGGAAGAGAGACAATTTGTGTTCTTTATTTTTCCCACCTTGGATTGGGTGGTGGAGGGAAGGAAGAGGTTGATTAAAATGCACCACCCCCTTGGTCTTCGGTAATTGCAGTTTAATTATACTTGGGGCAGTGGTTTTATCACATTAAATTTGGGGGAAAGTCACAAGATGAGTCATGGAAAATTTTTTGATAAAACTGTGGAAACTTGGGACATACGTGATTTTTTTTTTCCCCTTGCCTCACTCCTTTCCTACTTTCCTGATACACCCTCTTCTGCCTGCCAACAGGCCTCCCTGCAGGGAGCCATGCTGAGAAGGCTCCCTTCCTGGCCTCAGCATCTACTCCCTGGGCCTCAGGCTTTGCTGAGCCTCACAGTCCATCAACCTCTTCCCCGTATTCTGGGAACATTGGAGCCCATCTCCTTCCAGGGGGCCAGCTGGTCACACAATTAAATTATGGAAACCAGTTGCATGCTCCAGACCAGAGCTTTCCAGTTGCTCCCATAGAAGAACTAAAAATCTGTTGCCTTTCCTCATAAATCATATTCCCCTGTCTCCAACTTTGTTGCGTCAGAAGTACTGGGGCGTGTCCTTGGGTTGTGAGGACTTACCGAAAAGTCACTCGATGTTCTACCCTCTCATTGCCTCTCTGAGTTCCAGCCTTGAAGTGACAGGCCCATATATAACCCATACAGTTGTAGAGGTCCGCCCAAAGAGATTCTGAGACGGATGATGGTCAGAGGATGGCCAAAGAAGGGGAAGAAATATCATATTCTTCCTTTTCAGAGAAACACACCAATTCTGCAATGGCAAGTCTTTTTTTTTTAACCTAAAACGTTTGCTAAGGTAATAATAATTATAAGCACAATCACTCATTTTTATAGCACATTAAAGCTTATACACTACTTTCACATAATTTAGAATCAAAATGCTATGTACTCTTGGGCTTCCCTGGTGGCGCAGTGGTTGAGAGTCCACCTGCCGATGCAGGGGACACGGGTTCGTGCCCCGGTCCGGGAAGATCCCACATGCCGCGGAGCGGCTGCACCCGTGAGCCATGGCCACTGAGCCTGCGCGTCCGGAGCCTGTGCTCCGCAACAGGAGAGGCCACAACAGTGAGAGGCCTGCGTACCACAAAAAAAAAAAAGGCTATGTACTCTTGATGTCAAAGCATCCTCAAAAACTCTCCTGCTGGCTATTTTTCTTCATCATGAAAATATTCTCCTCGACAATTACAGAACAGTTGGTGCTGACTCAATTAGAGCCCATATCAAGAAGAGCTACTCACTTGAAGACAGAAACTATGGGCCCAAGTTTCAAGAAATCTTTGGACACGTTCAAAATGTCCTGAAGTGACAGGACATTCAAAGAGAGTAGGGGTGGAACAAATGTCAACATAGCTCTGACATAAACTAGACAAAACACACTTTCCTTTTATTAAGTATATTCTACATGCAAGCAAGGCAACTTGCTACGCCCTTTACATATAATTATGCCTAAACCCCATCATAACTTTACAAGGCAGACAGAAATGAAGGCTCAGAAATGTTAGGTGACTTGGTAAGGCCACAAAACCAATAAGTCAAGATATCTCAAGCTCTTTCCATTGCAGTCATGCAAAGCTGGTTCCAAAGGATTATGGCTCCATGAAATGTTAAGGGCTATTCCACAGAAAGAGAAGGGTTCTGTGGTCAAATAATAAGTTACAAAAATGGTGGGTTCCTCCTAGAGTAATGGAAATAAAAACAAAAATAAACAAATGGGACCTAATGAAACTTCAAAGCTTTTGCACAGCAAAGGAAACCATAAACAAGACCAAAAGACAACCCTCAGAATGGGAGAAAATATTTGCAAATGAAGCACCTGACAAAGGATTAATCTCCAAAATTTACAAGCAGCTCATGCAGCTCAATAACAAAAAAACAAACAACCCAATCCAAAAATGGGCAGAAGACCTAAATAGACATTTCTCCAAAGAAGATATACAGACTGCCAACAAACACATGAAAGAATGTTCAACATCATTAATCATTAGAGAAATGCAAATCAAAACTACAATGAGATATCATCTCACACCAGTCAGAATGGCCATCATCAAAAAATCTAGAAACAATAAATGCTGGAGAGGGTGTGGAGAAAAGGGAACACTCTTGCACTGCTGGTGGGAATGTGAATTGGTTCAGCCACTATGGAGAACAGTATGGAGGTTCCTTAAAAAACTACAAATAGAACTACCATATGACCCAGCAATCCCACTCCTGGGCATATACCCTGAGAAAACCAAAATTCAAAAAGAGTCATGTACCAAAATGTTCATTGCAGCTCTATTTACAAGAGCCCGGAGATGGAAACAACCTAAGTGTCCATCATCGGATGAATGGATAAAGAAGATGTGGCACATATATACAATGGAATATTACTCAGTCATAAAAAGAAACGAAATTGAGCTATTTGTAATGAGGTGGATAGACCTAGAGTCTGTCATACACAGTGAAGTAAGTCAGAAAGAAAAAGACAAATACCGTATGCTAACACATATATATGGAATTTAAGGGAAAAAAATGTCATGAAGAACCTAGGGGTAAGACAGGACTAAAGATGCAGACCTACTGGAGAACAGACTTGAGGATATGGGGAGGGGGAAGGGTGAGCTGTGACAGGGCGAGAGAGAGGCATGGACATATACACACTAACAAACGTAGTAAGGTAGATAGCTAGTGGGAAGCAGCCGCATGGCACAGGGATATTGGCTCGGTGCTTTGTGACAGCCTGGAGGGGTGGGATAGGGAGGGTGGGAGGGAGGGAGACGCAAGAGGGAAGACATATGGGAACATATGTATATGTATAACGGATTCACTTTGTTATAAAGCAGAAACTAACACACCATTGTAAAGCAATTATACCCCAATAAAGATGTTAAAAAAAAAAAATGGTGGGTTGAGCAAGATCTCTTTCACGCAGGACCTCTTCAAGCCTTTAAAATGCCAACGTACATTGTGAATCCCCAAGAGAAGAGTAAGATTAAACGAACAGTGAACCTCTTGACAAAGGAATCCTTAGAGCAGCATTTCCTTAGAACAGTGATTTTCAAAGTAGTCTCCAGACCAGCAGCATCAGCATTACTTTGGGACTTGCCACACCCAGACTTACCAAATCGGTCTGGAGTGGGGTCCCAGAATCTGTCTTTTTAGCAAGTTCCCAGGTGATGCTGGTGATGCTGGGATTCTGATGCAGCATATTTCTCAGGAGTGGTTTTCCAGGGAAGACATTTTGGTAAACCCTGAAATAGAAGTACTTGTGTGGCACTGACCTTTGGCTATTTGGTTCTGGTAGCAAAAGGAAAGACAGGAGGACAGGCTTTCACTGGGGCAGAAAGTTGGTCTTTCAGCTCTTACTTAGGAAGGGATAATAGTAATTGTGGTTGTGATGGTCCCAAACTAGTTCTTGGAAACTGGAAAAGCCCATATTGGCATTTCTCACTGCAAATGGCCAGGGTATTTGTCATGTCTCAGCTCTAACTCCCTCATGGGTTGCCCTCCTTTGATACAAGGTGGAAGAGTCAACATTCTGCCCCCATCATGGATTTACTATTTCCCAGTTTTCCCATTCTTGGTAAGGGGTGTAATAAGGTATGGATAAATCAGATACCACAAGTAGAGAATTGAGGATCTCTGCATCTGTAATATTTGTGACAAAAAAGAAAGCAAGAAGGAGTGAACTGTATGATTCAGGGCCTTTGCTCCAAGCTGGTGTGGACCCAGGCAATACCCATGTTCTCTCCTACCCACCCCAGAAGGACCAGGAGTGGCAGGCAAGCGGCACCTCTTTTGTGTATAGCTGGCCCTGAAATGGCCAGCATGGCCAGTCCACTTGGCCATGCAGACTGTTTTCTCCAATCAGGCCAAACTTGCCTAAACCATGAACTCAACCTGCCCCAAAGAGGGTTTATTTTTATTTTTCTTTACCAACAATGTTCTGTAGTAACCAAAGCTCTGGTGGTCCTCAACACCCAGACGCTGGAAGAAGCACATCGTTCCAGGAAGCTATTCAAATGCCAAAAAAGACAAAATGAGATGGTATCCACAGGATCAGCAATTTTGCGGATAAGTAACTGAGGAATAGGTGAGTGTGTTCTAAAGATGTTACGGTTTCATTTCCATCTGCCCCATGGGAACTTCTACTACATTGCTCGGAAGAAAGCATCCTTGAACATTTTTTCTGACCTGGAAATCAGCCTAGCCAACATCTGCCAAACCTTCCTAAAAATAAATAGTGGGTACACTCACTACCTGGGTTGTGAAAGAAAATGCTGGGGAAGCCCTAAGACTCTGGATTTATATAAGAATCACCTGTAACAACAGAAGACTGTCTCCTGCTGGGTACGGATCATAGACACCAAACCCACCTCCGAGTTTTGACTAAAGGCTTTGGAAGGTTTTAGTCTCTTGGCCCATTGCAATGATGAAAGGGACTTCTGAGTCACAACTACCACCTAAAATCCAGGAAAAATTATGGGCACAGAGTATTTGCTTAGTTTCCCAACACAGATTTGGCACTAAGGTCTCAGCAGCCTTGGGTATACATATAGTGAAGGGGAAGAAAACAAGAATTATTGAGCACCACTGCATATACATTACAGTGCTTTACATAGGGGGCTCTGTTTGCCATCAGAAACACTTTATGAGATAAATAATTATTATCACCATTTTACAGATGAGAAGACCAAGGCTCATAATGTTACGTTACTTAACCTAACTTACCACTCTCCCCCCTATCTCTCACACACACACACACACACACACACACACACACACTACTGCATTAGGAAATCCTTAGTTTAGCCCTATTTTACTATTATGGTACGAAACACTTGTCACACTTTATTATAAGTGCTGGCATTTTAAGTGATATCTTATTGCATCCCAATGACTGACACATATAAAACACTGCTGAATGAAAAGATGAATTTCTCATTCCAAGCCTTCTTGCTTTCAATTCAAGATTCTCTACACGGTATACTATTAACCAATAACTATGTTGTTGGGTATTTTTCATCCTCAGTCATCCTAGCTCCTTCATGGATTAGCAAATTTCTTGAAAAGAAAATGGATACTGAAACGCTTTAAGAGACCTCTCAAAGTGCCGTAGAAGGCCCTTCAGTTCTCCTTGCCTCGGATAAACCAGGTAAAGTAATCTTGCTGTATAAGGACATTCATTCATGCGTTTATGTTCATTCATTCACCCATTCCAATAATTCTTCATGGAGCTTCTTCCATGTGTGAGGCAATGGTGCTGGGAGTGACAGAAGGGGCTAGGCAGTGCCTCGCAACAACACGGCTTACAGTCGAGGGGAGAGAGGAGAATGCAGCGAATAGGAGAACATGACATAGGCAGGTAGAAGTGCCACAAGAAGTGCTTGAAAAGTAATGTGGGAAATCAGGGAGGCCCAGGTTACATCAGGTGAGGGGGAATCAGAGAAGGCTTCATGGGGGTGGCATCTGACATAGGCTTTTATGAATGGGTTAGATTTGGTCAAAGATAAGGGGAGGGGAACACCTTCCAGGTAGAGATAACTGTTGTGGGCAAGAGCACAGTGAAGTGGGGAAGACACAGATAGGTTTAGGGAAGGGAGACTTATTCCATTTTCCTGGAACAGAAAAGACACAAGAGAGAAAATTACACAAAAGAGAAAACTGGTAAATTAAGTCAGGGTCAGGTCATGAGGAATATGCAGTTAAACTGAGTAGCCACAGTCATTGCCATTTCTATTGTACCTGTGATTCCAGAGGAGCTTAGGACCCATCAAGAAAGCCAAGCTTCCCCCTGTACCCTCAGACTAGCAGCTCCCCTACAGAACACAGCCTTGGCACCTGGTCCCCCTAGCACAGCACCTGGGACATCTTAAACCGTCAATAAAAGTTTGTTGGCTTGAATTGGGAGGACACAATAGAAACATTTCCAGGGGTGGAAGTTGGGGGTGGAGCGAAGGTGCACGACAAAGCTTTCCTTTAAAATCAAACGTTTAAATATGTAACGCTGACCACAGCCTACGTATTAGAAATTACTCTATCCTACTGCCCAAATTCCTATGACACCCAGAAATAATGGTGTAGCAACCACCGTCCCCCCCAGTTCAAGGCAATGTCCTAAGATACCATAGCAGCATTCTCCTAAGTGTACTCTCCTCGGGGGCGTTCAAGCAGGTATTACTCTATTAGAATTTAATGTAGGCTCCAAATACAGCTCCACTCGGCAAATGTTCATCTTACTCCAGGAAAGCAGTGGTCACTGGGAGCAAGCAAGGAAGGAAATATCTCATAGGAGGATGTTACACAACACTAGAGATGGTCCCAGGTCCGGTTTGGACCGGGAATTAATGTATTTTGGTGAGTAGGGAGGTGGTGGTGGACTGCATGCCCTCAGTGACATTGAAAAATGCATTATGAAGAGAAGCTGCCTTTTTCCTGAGGTTTCAGGGCCAGCTGTGCCGCTGCAGCCGCAGCTACAGAACACGGAAGAATTTGGGGCTGAGACTGGAGGCCTACAGAAGAATTTTTAAAGACCAGGATAGAGTGGGTACGGTCAAGATTTTTTCACGTGTTTGTGGAGATCAAGCAGAGCTTGATGTTTTGCAAAGCTTCCACTGAACATTTTTTTAAAGTAAATTAGCAGGTATATTAAAATATACAGGTACCATAAGGAAATAAAGATAGGAAGAGGCTGAAGTAGTGGGAAGCACAGGAATTTTCCAGCAGACAGTCCTATGTACAAATACTGGATCTGTAACTTCCAAGCTTTGTGGCTTTCAGCAAATCATTTAAACTCCTAAGCTTTAACTTCTTATTACGTTAAATGAAGGTAAAAACAATTATCTCATAAGATTGTTGCAACAATCAGGGAATAATGTAAACAAAACTTCTAGCACCATGCCTGACAAATAGTAGGGACCCCTAAGTGAATGGTAGTGAATTTTATGATTACTAGTTCATAATCTCAATTTCTAGTAATTTGGTGTCAGGTTTCCCCACTATGTTTAAATTCGTATAAAATGGGCTTTTCACGTATCCTTATCTCTAAATGCAGTTTTCAGAGAATCGTGGAAACTGTGAGTTGGAAAGAAACTTAGGAGTCATATAACCCAAACCTGGATATACTCCTAAAGGATAAATTAATATCCTTTCCTAAAACATCTTCCTGGCACGCAAGCTCTCTCTGTGCACCAAAACCAGCCCTTATTTATACGGTCAGAAAGACAGGATTCTGGAGAGGGAGGGCCATGGAAGCACTCTGAGGAATACCAAGTGAGATTCACCATGCATGGCTTCTCTGTGGAAGGTAAAAGAAATCTAGTCATTTGGTAAAAGCCACTGCTGTTTTAAAAATCTATTTAATACAGTGATTGACACAGTAGAAGGGGTTATAAATAAACAATAAATCATGCAATTATTACTGTTTGAATTTTGGCAAGATAATAAAAAGAGCAGGGGTATAATCAGGAAATAATAGAAAAGATCTGCAAGGCACCCCTGCAATTAGCGAAAAACAGAACTTGGCTCCGAGTTGGAGCCCCAATATGGCTCTCATTAAAGAGCCTTGGGACCTGTTCCTGGGGCAGACCTCTGCTAGCTTGGGGAGAAGTGAGGTAACCAAAATGTCAGTGCACACTCCACCCCCCCACCCATATTCAGATAATCTTTTACTATAGTATTATAACCACCTGGGCTGAAATGACTACCTTATGCCGAGTGAAGACCAATCCACGGTTTTCCGAAACTCTAATTGAGATGTTTCCTGTTCTCAGCTTTTTGACTCTTTCCTTTGTAATACCATAAACACACATGCACACGCACACGCACAAACACACACACACACACACACACAGGCATTGTGCAATGGGCCCTTTCACTCATGTTTCCTTCCCCCTTTCCTTTCACCTTATTTTATTAATGGTACCTCTTAAAGAGATAAATGCTCCCACACGAGTGATACCACTTAAACAGATAAATAGTCCACAATGGAGAAACAGAGAGCATGAGAGAAAACCCTGTCTTATTAGACTGGAAACAGACACACTATATTAATGCAAAAAAATCAGCATATGGTTCTAATAGGCTTTCTTAAAATGATTTATCAGCTGTGATTAAGCCCTCAACCAGCATGTCTATCTTCATAAATAAAGCAAAAGTGTACCTTGCTCTCAAATGTATCTGCAGTATCTTATTACCCAGCCCCGTGCAGTGCACTTCACTTACAACACAGCTCTAGGGAGCCAAGAATTTGTGTGCAATCACAAAGTGTGTGCTCTAAAGAGCCTGCCAAGATTTAGGACTCTTATCTCCGAGATAGTCTTACTAAAAATCCATTACAATGAAGGTTTCTCCCCTCTCTCTGTGCCATGGAGTTCGGCATGGCTGAAATATGAACAGGTAATTAAAAGGATATGCCTGATTTTACAGTGAGCCCGGTGACACAGAATCACCAAACAGCTGTTGGGAAAGGCATTTGGCACAAGGACAGGTTACCTCTGCCAGGGGGGTGTGGAAAATGAGGACCACTTTAAGAATCAGAATTGGTCTCTTTCTTCTTTTCTACAGAACGGAAAGACGAATGCAAATATTAGTCATCTTGGTCGGGACCTCATTCTCCGGCTGGCTAATATGTCAGATGGTCTCAGCGGCACAGATTAAAGGGGCTTCACAAACACCCCGGGCAGGGGATGAGGAAGTCGGGGCTAGGACTTCCAAATGAAGGAGGAGGAACTGGGTGAAAGAGTTATGAGCACAGTAAGCCGTAAACGGATGTTTGAAAACTGTACCGAGTCAAACATTTCATGTGTACAGGGCATGGCTCTGTTGGAGTGATTATTTACTCTTTGATTAAAAGCCAGTGAGTCCAGGAGGATGAGCTGAATAAATCCCACAAAGCATCCGAGGAAAGTATTTTAGTGGCGAACTTACTTTCAAGCCATTCCTAACATACACACAAAGCCTCATTCACATTCTACCTCCTAACACCCACCCGAACGCTAAGATCAGAGACATATAGGATGTCCCCCATTCTACAGGAGCTTCTCAAGCTTTCCTCTACACTTTCAGTTTGACTGAAACAGAAATGTGCAATCTCAGAGTTCTTTCACAGCAACAAACCACTGTTTCACGATTTAGGCAAGTTTGCTGAGGTATGGTGAGGTTTTGTTAAAAGGCAGAAGACGTTTGGAAGGGCAAATTTTAAAATCTCAGAAGAGAAAATAGTGCTTGGACTACTCCATCAGTATTGTTAACAGATTGTTTTCTGTAAAATATACCAGTCCATTGTATTAGGAGTGCGGCATGGGTAGCTGTAGTCTGTGAGTGTTAGACCCTCAATTAGAAGAACGGCACTAATGAGGTCAGAGCAGCTCCTCCCTCCTGTGATCACAGACTGCACCCCTGGCCCTGGCCAGCTGTCTGGCAATATGTGCTTCTGGTCACAAAAGGGGGTCCATGGGCGGGTGTGTGTGTTTGGATCCGTGCAAATCCATCACCACTAATGGGAAATCACTCCTAAGTTCACACCCAGCTGATGGGCAAATCAGGCGTGCCACCTTCACAGAGGGCAGCAGGCAGCTGTACTTGGACATCAAATGTCATTAAAACTGGTGTTGAATTGCACATGGTAGGCACTACTAGGTAATGGTCAGAAAAGCAAGGAATTATTCACAAAGCCTGATGGCCCACTTTGCCCAAGACATGTACTTGTGTATATGTGCATTATTATGATACAAATAAAGAAAGACATCTAGCAGAAATCTGGAATAAGGAGCTCTTCCCCTCCTCCTGCTATGAAGGGGAGAGACGTTCTTTCAGGCAGCGATGTCACCACTGCCTTACTGTCTCTGTGAAAGTGGACTTGGAATTCTGTTCCCAGGACCCCTTTTAGGACACTTCTTTCAGTCACCTGAAAGAATGTACGAGGTGAGATGTTGCAGTAATATGTGAATCTAACACCATGTACCTAGGAATCGGCTTTATTTTCTATGCTCCAGATCTCAATATATTTGAACTATGTATGTTTTTAACTCCAAGGTAGTTAAAAGGCCCGGTCTACCGGTGAGAAAATGAAGTCATGCATGACTTTTAGAGAATGAGGGATGGAGTCTGGTTTTCTTGCTCTCGTCCTGAATTCAGACAACACTCCGCCTTACTTCACAATCCACACCGGAGCTGTTGCGATTAGCGCAGGAGGTGTCGGGAGGCAGTTTTCAGGTGGACGAGCAGCACAGAGGTATGACAGTGTATGTCGCACTTTGGCACACCACACCACAAAAGGGGCTGCCAGGATTCTGGACCATCTTGTTCCCTTCTGGTCACTTGGGGACCAACCAAATGGGGCTGGAAGGGTGGCGCTCACATGTGCTCTACATTGCCGTGGAAATGCCTGGACCAACAGGAATGCCTGGACCAACTGTGCCAGTGAATCCAGCAATAACCTCACGTTTGTAAATCCTCTGGGAAAGTTCCTAAGCTCTGTGCATAACAAACCATACCGGGAGAAGCCAGAAAGGGGACGACTTCTTTGAGAGCGGCTGTGATTCAGAATGCTGGGCACTGCACCATCTGTAGTCAATCAACCCGACAGGCACACAAAACACGACTGCTTTTCTTCTTTGGGGACATGACTGTTTGCAGAGCCCAAACAAGCCCCCACCCAAACATAAAGCCACAGAGAAAGGCGGCGCCCGGCACCCGACTCAGGCAGGATCGGTCAGCACTGTGATCAACTTTCAAAGTTTTCATATAACAGATGGCGTGCTCTGCCTGTAACTCAGATCCCAGGGATGCCTGGGCTGCAGCCACGCTGAACCCAAAATGCAGGGTTTGCCCCACTTCACGGAGAAGACTGGGGAAGCCCCCAGCATGCAGGACAATGAAGGGAGAGCTTGCAGGTGGGGCAATCCGTCCTTCTAGCTCCAAAGCTGTCCACTAAAACAGTTCACATTCGCCTTCAGGTGAAAAAGTCCAAATATCATCTCCATACACAACAGTCTGATTCTGCCAACGCTAGTGAGTTTTATTAGAAAATATGCGCTTAGAGGAGATGCTGAGCGTAAAGCCCTTTTGGCATTCCATTTCCCTCTAGAGCCAAAGGAGAAACCGGCCCCATCACACGGAAGAGCCACAGGTTCGAATAGGCTAAAAATAGCCTTTCATATCCCAGAAAGCAAGGAACAAAGGGAAGCCCAGCTATGTTCTGGAGAAGTCTGCAGCCAATATTCCTAGCATATGAGAAGCATCCCAGCCCAAGAGGGAGGAGCCAGCAGGTGATTGTGCCTGGCCACCCCAGGGAAGGCCTGACCTCCTCTCCAATCCAACCAGCCTCTGTGGGTCAGCAGAAGGGCCAGTTCCCCAAAGTGTAGGAATGTGGTACAGGGGGGGAAATCCACCATTTTATCAACTTTCCTAGGCTTTTGGGTTTTGGTGGAAGTTGGGTTAAGGACAAGGAAACTGTTCCTCCAGGGTTCTGGTACTAAAATCAGACACTGCACCCCAGGTTTGAGTCGACAGCCAACATGCTGGCAACACGGACAGGAGGAATGTGTGGAATCCCAGTTCCTGGCCTCAGCCTTATCAATATGGAAATAACTTAACAGCACACAAATGCTAAAGCAGGGTTCCCAGAGTAAATCACTCCCATACCTGCTCTTAACCATACTTAATGTTCACCTGGATTTATGAGATGATGGAAGCAGAGACTCTTGTAATTATTATATTCTTTTCCTCTCCTCTTTTCCTGGTGTCATTTTTTTCCTCACATCTCTGTGAGGGGCCCAGGTAAGTGATTCTTAGCTGCAGATGCTCAGTGCGGCTAACATGTGGTCCAATTTTCTAAATGTGAGCGTTGTTTTTTTGCCCAGAACGGAAGCTTCATCTTTTAGTCATTTTGTTTTAATCCATCCCAGAAAACCGATCTGTTTTCTTGCTTGCTTTCGGGAGCATGAATGCAGGGCCTCGCAGAGGACAGGACATGCTCCCTAGGCAGATGCAAAAGCCTCCTGGCCCCAGGTACACACCCACTGCCGCGGGAGTCTGGTGGGTTGCAAGTCCTGAATTACTCACAGCTGGAAATGGATTCCTTCAGAGGAGAGCGTCCATTCGCCATTGTGATTCCATTTGGGTTAATACCTTGAAATCCCAGCCTGGCTTGCCTGCCTCAGGACAGGTAAGGAGTGATTTTAACCAGCTGAGATCCCAACCCAACCCCCCCCCCCCAAACAGAGAAAGCACCCTGATGAGAAAGTCTCCAGCTGGGAAAAGCTGCCCTTTTTTCGGCTCTTAAAGCTGAGCTTCGTAATTATTTTAGTGAGGAGCCTCCCAGCCAAATAATCCAATTGGACTAATTTTCAGCTACAGTAAGCCCGCCTGATGGGAAGGCAGGCCAAACAAGCGATCTTCACAACCCGAGTCTGGGTTGATGATGGTGCCTGAAGAGCTTCAGGGCTCCATTGTGTTTTGGGCCATTTTCAGTTCCTTTTCTTAGTCTTTTTAAATTTTTTTTTTATTGAAATCTAGTTGATTTACAATGCTGTGCCAATCTCTGCTGTATAGCAGAGTGACTCAGTTTTTTGTTGTTGTTGTTTTTATTTGTTTGTTTGTTTGTTTTGCGGTACGCAGGCCTCTCACTGTTGTGGCCTCTCCCGTTGCGGAGCACAGGCTCCGGACGCGCAGGCCCAGCGGCCATGGCTCACGGGCCCAGCCACTCCGCGGCATGTGGGATCCTCCCAGACCGGGGCACGAACCCATGTCCCCTGCATAGGCAGGCAGACTCTCAACCACTGCGCCACCAGGGAAGCCCGTGACTCAGTTTTTAAGTGCCCCTCCCCATCCCACCCCCATCCCTGCTTTGATCCTTTTAGATGCATTCCATGCATAGAATCTCCTAGAATCAAGATTGCAGTTTAACAGCTCCCAAAGCACTCCCTTTTATACTGATGACATCCCACACCAACCCCTCTACCTTTTAACAATGACAGTACTTGGAAGAACTTTCAACTTAACCACAAGTGAGAGGCAAACACTTTCAAGAACAATTTTTTTTTTTACATCTAAATATTTCGGTTTGTTTTCACTTATTAAAAAATACATTCAATTTTGCGATAATACGTAATTCTAGGTATTTCTTTAAAGTTGGGTTAGAGGTCAAAACATTTTCTTGGAATGTGCAGCGGTAGGTAACTCAGTAGGAAGTGATGATGGGCTAGACTTGAGGTGATAGAAATGGAAAATAAAGAGAAGAGATGAGGATTCTGGCCTAAGGAAGCTGATGGAGTGCAAAGGAGGGAGGGAAGGCAAAGCTGCCTCCTGAGGTGGATGAACTATGTCTCTGACAGACTCAGAGGCAGGTGGGGGGGGTTAGACATGGCAATGAGTTTCTGCAGGAAAGCATTGAGCACAGTTCTGGGCACAGTACGTTACAAACAGCAGCGGCATCTTCAAGTGGGAATGCTGGTAACAGCTGGAGAGTAGAGATGAATATTCACGGTGAGGACAGATAAAGGAATTGTTGGGTGGAGTTGATTGCTAGGTTATGAGAATGTACAAGTTTTCTGAAGAGAAGGTGTAAACAGAAACCACCCGAAAGTGGATACAGCAAAAGACAAGGAGGCAGAGGGAGCACAGTCAGAGAGGTAGGATAAAAGCCAGGATATGCACCCCCTGTCACTGGTTCCCCTTAGTGGACTCCTATCAACTCTTTTTGTCTCTCTCGATAGTTTATTCTTCTGTATTTAAAATGGGGAATGTAGTACTGCCATAACCACCTATAATTATTCCCTGTTAACTAGAGGGACCAAAATCAAATTATCATTAATAACATGTTCAAAATGTCCCACGTGTCAGATATACTTCCTGACTATAGAAATACTTTGATTATTACCATACCCAGTCACAACTGAATAGGAAATACTGGTGCAAGAAAATACTATTTTATTCTGCAGTATTTCCAACACAAACAGACGTTCCCAAAATCAATGCCAAGCTTCCTCTAGCAATCTTCATGTTGTATCTTAGGATCCGGTCCTCCAAATCTCTTCTACTCCACAGCTTCAAATGGAAACATCAGTATCTCACAGGAGAACACCCATCACTGCATGGGATGAATGCAAAACTTTCTCATTCAAACTTCAGCCTCTGAAAACCTTATAATCGGTTCTCAAAAAGACCTCAGGCAGAGACCTCAGTCTTGTCAGAACAAATGTCATGTGACAGCAAATATAAATAAAACCTACACCAAAAAATACACTGAACAACAATAAAACCTGCCACTCACAGGCCATTCATCTGCCATTCATCTGCCATTACCAGTGACCACCCCCTTTTAATTTGGCTCCTAACACTGGCTGAGGGCAGGGTCATGAACTGCCAGATGATTTAGCATTAGAAAGTAAACCCTCAGCCTCAAGAGAGATTTTCTCTTTAATGTGAAAGTTAGATTGTGAAGACTCATCCATTAAGGTCCAAATTAGCCAAATATACAAACTGTCCAAGGGAGGATATGAGCAAACACCCAGTACCCATCTGGGTCAGTTTGCCTCAGAGCCGTGGGCCTTCCCTCCCTCATCATCCACGTCAAAGATACTTGATTTTATGTGCTCACTCTTTGCAGGGCAACAGACGATGCATTTTGCAACTTTGAGGATACCCTGACTTTCCACCAAAAAACAAATAAAAGAAACCAACTCTATGAGTTGTTTTTTCTCTCCCATTCCATTTTAAAATTGAGCCTGAGATCACATCATGATTCACTGACATATGTGGAAGTGGATACCAACTCTTAATAATCTCTGTTAAGACTGTACTCATTAATCCTAAATCCCAGGGAACTAAAACTCAAGAAATAGCTTCCAGTTTATCCACTGGTTTAGTCATTCCACTGAGTGGGATGCAAAGACCAAGCCAGCTTCTCTTCCAGCATCAAATTCCATCTAGGCCGAGATTTAAACCTATAAGGAGAGAGCTGAAAGTCCTTTACATTTGTAGTGTGCTGAAATGGAGGGGGAGGACAAGAGAATTCTTATGATATAAGGGTTAGATTTTCCAGTTATTGGGGTAGGGGAAGAAATAGGTTGTCATCTCTCAATGACGTTGCCAATGGGTGTTTCCTTTCAGTCATGCTGATTGGAAAAAAAAAAAAAAGCCAAAAAGATAAAAAACAATCTCATCTACTAGGATTTAGCAAACATGGTGACATTTGCAAAACCTCAATAAAACCAAGTTTAGGTTTCAGAATGTTTCTTTTTCTCCAGACTTCTGGGGCGGGGGATCGTATTACACAAATATCATAGAAGCAACATGTTAACATAACCGGAAACATCAGCTGTTGCAAGTTCGCTCAACTTGGTATCTCTTATTTTCCACCCAGCAGCCACTCACACAATGCCACTCACATCTTCCCCAGAGAGCAGCCATGCCTGATAGTAGCTGATAGAGCAAGACTGTAACGAAGGCAAAGCGCCTCCCTTTCTGCGCCCTCTCTCCTCAAGTAACTGGTAGTGTCCGGTGACATGATTTCCAGGTACAGAATTTAATCAGATTGAGCAGCCGATTTTTCTGAGCTGAGGCTGACCTGGCCATGCCCTGTTCCATGACTCCTGTTGAGCTGGGATCCAAGATCTTAAGATTGTAGCTTGTCCCCTGTTCCCATGTGTTAAACAGTCAACACCCTCTGGGAATAGACTGCACTTTTCATCATTTGGGTAGGAATTCTAGAGCATGGAAATGCCCTAATTTGCTATTGCTGCGTCAGCATAATGAGTCAGATTTAGGTCCTAGGGGAGAATAACAACACTTAACACTTATACACCGCGCTTTTCATCTTCAGGGTCCTTCACCACGTTAGGCTGTAATGTTATATTTCTCTCAGCAAGACAAAGGAGTTCATTTCTAGTCCTTTCAACTCCCCTTCCTTTCTTATACATACAGACACACACACTCCCACACAACTGCTATCATATGATGAAGCTATCTGCCACCTCCTAGATATGTACTGTTGGATCTCTTTTTTAAAAAAGAAATCAAATGTGAAAGGTCAATTCACCCTTTTTAAAAAATATCTTTTGTTTTTGTTTCTTCCTCTAACGTGGAACACAAAATCGGCATGTCGATTGCCAGTTACTGGAGTCCATTCAGTATTACTGCTAGGGTTCCCATACTTGACTTGACTTTTCATGCCTCATGGTCTTCTGTGTCATCTCTGCCCACCGAGGAGACTTGAAGGCTCTGTCTTGGAGGATGGAGGACTCTGTCACGTTCCCTGCTCAGACCTCTTCTCTACCTCATTTCCATTCACTCCTGGCCCAGGTCATTTCATTGAGTCTCATGTATTTAAAAACCACCTACATGCCGATGACCCCCCAGTTTACATCTTCAGACAGGTCCTGTATTACATACCTATACATTCATTTGCCCATTAGATGTTTCCACTTAACAAGTCTGCAAAAATCTCCTCAATTTTCCCCTCAAACCTGTTCCTCCCACAGACAGCTCCATCCTTTCAGTTGCTGAGGTCAAAAACCTGGGTTCATCCTGAAGTTCACCTCTTACTCCCCAGATGTAATCCATCAGCAATTCCTGTTGGCTCTATCTTCAAATTAGATCCAGAGTCTAACCACCCCCTCCATCTGTACCTTGGAGTAATCTGCCATCATTTTTAATCTAGATTCTTTGAATACCATCCTACCTGGTCTCACTTTGCCACTCCCCTCCAACAGTTTACTTCCAACTAGGCAGCCAAGTAAACTTTCTACTATATAAGTCAGATCCTATCACACCTCTGCTTACAACTGTCCTACAGTTCTCCATCTCACTCAGAATAAAAGCTGAAGCCTACACAGCCTTCCTGGACGGGCCCCCTCAGCCCACTCTTTGCATCACTACGTACCTTGCTCTTTGCAGTTCCTCCAGCCCACAGAGCGCCCTCCAGCCTCAGGGCTTTGCACCCGCTGCTCTCCCCACTCTCCTCCCCAGTACGCACCTGGTTCAGCCTTCTCCTCCTTCAGGTCTTGGCTGCATGTCCGCTTACCAGTGATGCCCACCCAGACCACCCCCAGCACTCCCTGTGCCTCTTCCCTGCTACATATTTTTCTCTACAGTACTTATCACCTATGGACATATTATACATTTTATTGTTTTTACTTGCTTACTGTTTGTCTTGCCCATGAGAAGTAAGCTACCTGAAGGGTGGGATTTTTTTGTTTGTTTTTTTGTTTCAGAATCAGCTTTAGTCCATGGTCTATTCACCAATGCCTTGGACAGTGCCTGGCACAATGTGGGCCCTCAAAAATATTTATTGCGTGAATAAATGATGAACAAAAGTTTCTCATCTGTTTCAGGACC
This sequence comes from Grampus griseus, assembly GCF_964374135.1. Classification (NCBI taxonomy): domain Eukaryota; kingdom Metazoa; phylum Chordata; class Mammalia; order Artiodactyla; family Delphinidae; genus Grampus; species Grampus griseus. Next base: position 47,415,804 of record NC_139003.1, read on the forward strand.
AGCCTGACTTCTAAGCCGTAGGCAAGTTGAGATTTGTGATACTGCTAGTGAAGGATGCTTTTCCAAGGGAAAAAAAATCTCTCTCATTAGAGAGTTTTGAAGCTATGGGTTTATACTACGGTGGAAGACTGAGGCAATTATGGAATGTGTCATCTGTTATATAATATATGCTATGGATACAGACACTGGGGCTTTTTCTATTGGTCATTACCTGCCTCTTGCCCGTCCTCATTCTATACACACATTGGGATGCTTTGGAAAAAGGGTGTCAGGATTAAATATAGTCTGTAGAACAGAATTTTCCCCAACAGACAGCCACACGGGCTAAACAAGGATCAATTCTCTATTTGCTCTTTGAGAGAATTTTCTAGACCAAACTTCAGCTAGAATTTTAAAGGTGGAGGGAAGGACCAGTCCAGTCTTTCTAACATTTCTGTATAAAGTACTTAGAAAGTTCAAGCAAAAACCTTTTTTAACCAAATTCTCCCGATAAATGAATCCATCTCCCACTTTACTAAAACTTGCTGAGGGAACTAATGCAAGTCTTCTGTTAAAAGTCTCAGAGAAAAATAAATTAGAAGAGAGTTGGAGCTTCAAATTAAAAAGGAATAGTTATCTGAATGTGGAGTGAAAGGGAGGAAGAAGACAAAACTTAATGATGACAAGGTATGCATTGAAAAAAGAACTTGTATTCCTACATTTCAAGCAGGGAACAAACAAATGAAGTAGGAGCTGGGGGTAGCAGTGTGCCAGGGATGTTCGGAGCTGGAGTAATGTGGTCAAAGGGATGTGTAAAAGTATGTTGGCGGGGGCTTCCCTGGTGGTGCAGTGGTTGAGAGTCCACCTGCCGATGCAGGGGACACGGGTTCGCGCCCCGATCCGGGAAGATCCCACATGCCGCGGAGCGGCTGGGCCCGTGAGCCATGGCCGCTGAGCCTGCGTATCCGGAGCCTGTGCTCCGCAATGGGAGAGGCCACAACAGTGAGAGGCCCGTGTACCGCAAAAAAAAAAAGTATGTTGGCAGATTGGAGAGCATCTCCTACTCCTCATTTCCCCATCCTGTGGCTTCCAAGGAAATGCTAGGGCAGAAGCCACCAACACAGCCCATCTGGCCACTGGATGAGTCATCCTGAATTAGGCCTCCAGAATGTGTAGTCATGGTCACCGAGGCTGGATATGGCCCTCTCGTTTGAACGAGGCAATGGAAGAGGATACCTCAACAGTCTGAACGCTGTCCAACTTCTAGTGTGTGAAAGTGAAGTTGGGGTGTGGGACACTGGTCTCCTGAGGGGCCCACCCCAAAACCATGGGGGGAAGCTCGCTGCAGGGTCCCCCACCCACATACCCATCTCAAAGTCATCACATGACTAGTGTTGCTAAGAGCAACATGTGAAAGAGAAAAAGACTATTTCTACAGTGACAATAGTCCTCCTCAACTTTGCTTGCCTAATTATTTTAATTTTTAGCATTTAATTATTTGTACTCAACCCACAAAGGATCAAAAGCAACTCACACACAAAAAAAATGTATAGCATGAAAATGTTTTCTTAAATTAAAAATCGGGACCAGAGGAAATATAAACTGGAACTGAAAATCTAGTCCGTGGGGGGAGTAAAATGCTCATTACAGTGTCCTAAAAAGTTCTCAAAGTTAAGCAGTCAACTCGGCTTCACGTTAACAAGTAGTCAAAGCAAAAAGAGAAACAGAACTGGTTACAGGATTCTCATGTCCACGAGGAGAAAATATTTCAGTTCCTCAGGGGAAGCAAACTATTTCCTGGAATTCAGATCTGCAAGAATTTCCTCCCATGGGGCTTCATATAGGAGATCATGAGTACTATGCAAAGGAGAAGATCTAAATCCGCCCCCCGACCATGGGCTTCCTAAAGCTGTTAAATCTTGGAAAATGTCTTTGGGAAAATTAAGGGTATACACTTCGATTAAAACCCTTCTATCAGAAATGAAGACGATACAGACCAAGTACACACCTTTCTTACAGTTTGGAAGAAGCCAACCTTGACTATCTCAAGGAATGAATGAACTTAATCCCTCAGTCATCTACATATGCCATGTCCATCAGCAAAGCTAAATTTATTACTCAACCAGAGGAAATTTACTAGACTTTTTGGTTCCTCGGTCCCTTGCTATTTTTATGTTTTTTTAAAAATCTATTTCTATTGCAATGAAATATAGAATGCATGCCTTCTTTTTTATTTAGTTAAAAATATCAAGTGCTCAGAACAGTGTCTGGCAAATAAGTGCTAAATAAGTGTTTGCTTTGAAAAAGAAAAAAGGCGCTTCACTGGGCGGGTGTAGGGGCGTGTCAAGTATGAATGACTAATTATAAATCAAATGAGTTGACTGAGATTTTAAACCCCTCTTGTAACCTATTTTCAGGATTTTTCCTAAAGCAGTACAGACTGAATGGCTATTTTGATGTGAGAATGTGACATGAAAAATCTGGTGGAGAGGGATTATTATAATTTCACATAGAGGAGGATTCAAAGGTTTTGAAACACTTAGAGAAATATCAGAACCTTTTAAAATTTCTTCTCCAGATGGAACAGCTGGAAGTTCAGAATCCATTACGATGTAGCCGGCGCTTCCTTTCAACCAGCTTTCACAGTCTAAGTCTCTGTTCATGGGATGTATCTAATTTGTTGTTTAGTACATTGTGGGCATTCAATAATGGTCTATCAAAAAAGTTTAAAAACACCAAAAAGCTTCATTATCATATTTAGTTGTGACTCTATTTCTTTTCCTTAATCTGGTAAAGTGATTTTTAAATCACTTTACATGACATTACAATAAAAACTGACTATATTCTGGAGGGATTCGTAAAGTGACTTTTCTACATTTGTAAGGACAAATAATCCACACTTATAGTGAACCTATTTGTTCCCACAACAACAGATGTTCAATAATGTGACCAGGAAGGAATTACGAACGTGGTGGAGAGATACCGGGAAGATTATGCAAATCAGACAGTTACAACCTGGGCCAAAATCAGGTGAAATCCTCTCTTCTACTGCTACAATCCTTCGCTTGTCATCTTACCCCTTGACCCTTGTCTTTTGCACTCACCACGCAGGTAAAGCTTGCTCTTATTTAGCACAGTAAAACAACAACTTTTGAATAGAACAATTCTGTGAGTTTTTCTGACTCAGGTCAAGAATCAGGTAACTTTATTTTGGCTTCAATTTCGTATTTCAGATAATCTGCTTTTCCCATGATTTTTCTAGCCTTGGATTCTACAACCAGGGATTCATCCATTTTCAAAAGAAAAAACCATCAAACACTTGCAAAAGGATAAATGCTGTTTTAGAGCATTATCAGCACAGTCTGCGGTGCCACCTAGTTCCCATGCAGATGTTTCTAGCAAGTGCTAGAGGAGACACCTGTCCAGGTGTCCGTCCAAGCAAACCTACCCGCTTGCTGCTCTCTTCCTCTTGAGCCTTCCTGAACTCATGCTCGAGGGAGCAGTCCAGCTCATTGAAGAGCCCCACCTCCTCGCAGTTCTTCAGGAATCTCGTTGGGGTTGGAGTCTGATCTGAAAACAGAGACCGAGGGATCATAAACGGGACCTTTTCCTCAAAAGTCAGTGGCAAGTATGAGCTAATAAATTCACTAATCCCCTCCCCTCGCCTTAATGACGATGCCGAGTGGCCACCCATAATCTTCCAGCCCTTTAAATAAAATGAGAATATGGAAGAAAATAAAACCATAAAGCCCAGAGGAGCAATATGATGTGTAGAAGGCTGTGACATGGGAGGGCTTCCCAAGCCTCCCTCTGGACAACTTCAGGCAAGAAGATCCCACAGTTGACTTTCTGGAGCTCATATCGTTTGAATACACATTGCAAGGTGTGGAATAACTCTCTTTTAACTGGAAAACATGATTTAGCTAAAATAAGGCCAAAAATATCTACAGAGTCCATGTTAAGCCTGATTTTAGGGGGCTGGGAGGACAAAAAAAATTATAAATGTTTATATCAAACAAAAAGAGAGAAACAAGCATTCAATTCCTTTTTCTTAATGGAGAATAAAAATTTAGCAATTCTTTCTCTCATTTTCGGAGTCACAGAAGGATGATGAAAGGTTCCAAGTCAAACACATTCAGCTTCCATCCCTTAAAAATATAATTATTAATTTTATTTTCCTTTTGCTGTAGCCAAAAGAATGTTTTGAGAAGACTCTCTAAAAGGAATAGAATTTCTTTCATATTCTTGATGGTCTGGAGAGCGTACTACTTAAAAACTGGAGGATCTGAAACCACTATTTGTGGCTTAATATTTATGCAGCATTTGCAGTTTATAAAATATTTTCGCACACATTCTCTAGAATCTAGATCTCACAAGATCCTATAAGGTAAGCAGAGTAGAATCTCACCTTTGTAATTATTAAGGACAGTCATCTTCCTTGTAAAGGTGCACTCGAGTGGACATGAATAAAACTGTGTAAACTGCCTTTTTCACAGAAACAGAAGATAAAAGAACCAGAGAGGACCACTTCCCAGTGGGGAAGTCTAGCCACACCAATTATTTTACAAGCGAAGAAAATGGAAGGCCTGAGTGATTAAGGGTCTTGTCCAAGGTCTCCCAGGTAGATGTGGCAACACTAGGATTATAACCAAGGGCTTGGTGCTATTTCCATTACATATATACATGCATTATTCCCACCTGAGCCTGTGGCAGACACTGCTAGATCGATTATGGCCCTTGTCCAGCTTGACCTACACTCAGTCTCAAATCTCTTCCTGCACAGTCCTCTAAGCCATCACCGCCAGTCAAATGAAGAATGCCCTCAAGTTGATACGAATTTGCAATTTCTGCACTCTCTTTAGAAATTCCTATATGGCAAGAAATTAGAATCCTATTTATTTATTAGAGTAATTAATCCCAGTAAATTATCTACTGAGATTCAAAGAATATCTTAACACCCATGAAGCTGAAATGGCTTGATATCTCCACTTAATCAGCCCTTCCAAGGCAATGTCTCCCGATACCCTATGGGCACAGAGCTTTACTGCCTGAGAAGTAACCGAATGGCTGATCTGGATTCCAATCAACAAAATACCCATCTGCATTCTTTCCCATTCTTAGCCCAATCTCCAAGCTTCTGAGCTCTCTTTGCAGTACACAGAGAGCCTACAACAGACGATCATAAATTGGACATTATAGATAAAAGACATGCAAAGGATTGGGTTTCACTGAAAATAGTTTTATTAGAAAATTAATTAATTTATTAAGATACACATATATGCCTAAGTATCCAATATATACCTATAGCAGTTATGTGTTGTGGCTTATAAAATATAAAATTAGTATTTATGTAGCATTTTGCAGTTTACATTTTTACCCACATCGTCTAGAATCTATTAATAGATCTCACAAGAGCCTATGTGGTAAGCAGGGTGCATATTATTTTAGGACAGGAGAAATAAGTTAAGTACCTTGCACAGGGTCACACAATTTGTAACCATCTTATCACTATTAAGTCCTCTCTTACTTTCGGACATAATCCCTTCTCAATCTAAATCCCATGCTTTGCCTAGACTCTCCTGCCAGGTCCAAAGGTCTTTGGTGCATGTGTAAAAGACAACACTGACAACCCAGAAATCCAGATTAGAAAATCATGTGGTTTTGGGGAAATTACTTACATTCTCTGGACTTCAAGTTCATCATCTTTCAAATAAAGTTCTAAAGTTACATGATTCTGTGAATCCTAAAATCACCACCACAACTAGGTTCGCTTCAGAAGTCACTTTTAGGGGGCTTCACTGGTGGCGCAGTGGTTGAGAGTCCGCCTGCCGATGCAGGGGACACGGGTTCATGCCCTGGTCCGGGAAGATCCCACATGCTGCAGAGCGGCTGGGCCCGTGAGCCATGGCCACTGGGCCTGTGCGTCCGGAGCCTGTGCTCCGCAACGGGAGAGGCCACAACAGTGAGAGGCCCGCATACCGCAAAAGTCACTGTTAGTAGATCAAAGAAAAGATGACCACATAAAGGACAGTTGAACAGGAACATCAGTAACAACTGGTCAGACACTGGAAATTAGGCCAGAGGCAAGGGCTAGATATATAGATAAAGGAGATTTATGAACAGAAGGTGTAAATAGACGAAACGTGAGAGTGGAAATATAAGGGTGTGGTGTGGTGTGTGTGTGTATGTGTGTGTGTTAAGGGTGTGGTGTGTATGTGTGTGTGTGTGTGTGTGTGTTAAGGGTGTGTGTGTGTTAAGGGTGGCGTGTGTGTGTGTGTTAAGGGTGGTGTGTGTGTGTGTGTTAAGGGTGGTGTGTGTGTGTGTTAAGGGTGTATGTGCGTGTGTGTGTGTGTGTGTTAAGGGTGGTGTGTGTGTGTGTAAGGGTGTGTGTGTGTGTTAAGGGTGGTGTGTGTGGGTGTGGGTGTGTGTTAAGGGTGTATGTGTGTGTGTGTGTTAAGGGGTGTGTGCGTGTGTGTGTGTGTGTTAAGGGTGGTGTGGTGTATATGTGTGTGTTAAGGGTGGTATGTGTGTGTGTGTGTTAAGGGTGTATGTGCGTGTGTGTGTGTGCGTGTGTATACGTTTACTGGATGCTTAGTCCATGCCAGGCATAGTGCTAAGTGCTTTGTATGCATCATCTCATTAATTTTCACATCAACCACATTAGGTAAAAATTATTTCCTCCATTTTACTTATGAGGAAACTGAAAGTCGCCTTTGGCCCCATTTAGTAATGGAGTTGCTTAATTGTATAAGTAATTGACATTCCTAACAATCCTTGGTTCTTCTGAAATATCTTGGAATCATTTATATCCCTCACACAATAGAACTGCATTACAAGCCTACAGACTCTTCACTATCTGAGAGGAACATTTTTGTGACTAAAAAACCTGAGAAAGTATCACATGACAGAACTGAAATAGTAGACCACTTGTCATCAATGGGAATTTAGTTTGCCAGGTTTTAATTTTCCTTTTATTCCTCTATGCTCCTTTGTTGGAGATTTACAGGTTGAGGACCATGATTCCAGGTAGAGAGAATAGCAATCCTAGAGGCTCCATGAGACTCCTGAACTCTGAGACATGTTCATGAGATGCTCCATGAAATTGAATTCAGGTTGGCATTTGGGGGCCCAAGCCCCAAGCAAAGTTGAGAGATGTTTTCTGTCTCCTCTAACACAAAATTATTCCCAGATACCGGCATGCACCTACATACATCAGCAAAGGGAGGCCGAAGGAGCATGGCACAGGACAGTAATGGCACCGTCCATCATGCTGAGCCTCTCTGCAGCAATAGGGAAACAAAGCTATGGAACAAGGGGAGCTATGGGCAGTAAAGACAGCTGGTTCCCTCCTATCCCCAGAGACAAGGACTCAGAGGAAGGCCCCAGAGTTGTTACCAAACGTGACTTTCTTTGCTGTATGATAAGAGTGAGGGAAAAGCAAAACTGTAATCTGTATCCACATTTGGAATAGATAAGGCACACTGTTCCTAATATTTAATTCATTTTCTTCTTGTGAATGAGCTATTCTTTCCAGTTACAACAGGAACCAGAAAATGGAGCTTAACTTTTGTTTTAACATTTATTAGAATTAATACAGGGTCTCTAGTCATCTTTGATCCCACATGGTACCAGTTCCAAGTAAGCCAGGCAATGTGCAAATCTTCAAAAGGGGGACAGCTAAATCTATCAGTTGCTTAAATAAAAGAGGCAGAGTTTCTCAGCCACATGAATGCCTTGTCAAATAACTACTCCAGCTGAAATTAGACCAGAAGTAAGTGGGTAATATCCATGGTCATAAGTTAAAATTCTTGTAATCTACACCTTATTTAGAACCAAGAGCGTGCACCAGTTAGCTACAGCAGCAGCAATTTCTATGTCCTGAATAACAGTGACCGATGCTCCACTAGGGGATAATATCTAAGGTGTGTTCCGCAGTGACAGGCCACACTCCAAGGTCTTACAGGAACTGGTTCCAGTGGGAACTCAGAGCTGAGATGACTGTTTAAGGACTTATGCTCCCCTTTCTTTTAGTGCTTCCACTCCAGTGAGGTCCATCTGAATGAGAGAAGATAGCCCCAAATCTCAAACTAAACAAGAAGTTAATAGCTTTTGAGTTTGAACTTTATCCGAGTTGAAAGTATTTTGCTGTTACCTTTGTAAATCTGCACTGGTGCTGCAGAAATGCCTGCATGCTGCCTTCTCACAGTCTACAAAGAGCACACCAGGTTCTCAGGAGACCTGGACACCCAGGGCCAGTGCAAGTGAGAAATCTTACCCTCCTGTACTCCTCTTAAGCGTCGTGGGGATTTCTTTACCAATCGGACATGAAAGATTGAAAAGTTGGTCATATTTCAACATCTGGTTCCCTTCCTGGAATGATGAGTCTGTTTCTTGAAAACAGGAGCATCTTTTCATAAAATCACTGCCTCTGTAAATAGCTAGGTAGAGGACATTTGCCATGCAGAGGCTCTACTTGCATATCTGCCCGGAAGAGTGCCACAAACTTGGCATTATGAGTTAGGAATTCACCCATCACTTCTATGATAGGAAATCCTGTATCACATTACATCTGGGAAGGACCACAAGTATATGGTCAGGACTACTAGGAAAAAAAGCATCTCACTAAGTTTTCCAATCAGTCCATAGTCTGTCTACCATCAAGTGCTTCAGTCCCAGCAAGTATGATTATTCCAAAGCCTAAATGACAAGCACACAGCTAAAGCAGAAACCCGATTCTTCTTTTAAAAAGTGTTTAGTCTGTTCTACATTTAATAATAGGTTGCTACCTTATTCGGTTTCAGAGCTGTGTTTGAGTTATATGTTTGTCTATATTTCATTTTCCTCAATGGGAAAAAAATAAAGGCAAGGTGACAAGCCATCAATTAAAAAAAAAAAAGGAAAAGCAGACTTCCCATCATATACCAGAGGAGAAAAATATGAGTCCCCTAAGCAAATTTTTTTTCCTATTGGTCTGACAGTCTCAGCTACGGTATCACTAAAGGACTCTATAAAGTAATTCTACATCATTTTGTATTAAATTGATACTATAAAAGCCTCACTAATTCAGACCAGTTTTAAGAAAGATCAGTTTGAATTAGTGACCATTCTAACTATAGGGTATTTTTTAAAAGGCAATGCATTTTTATTATTTACATGACTCAATTTCAGCCAACAAAATGTAGCTTAATGGAATTCCTCAAGAATGCTGTTCAAATCAGTAGAGAAAAGTATTGGAATTAGCCTATCTATTTTAGTAAGAGTTGGGGTTCTCAAAAAAGGCATTTCTCTTCGAGACTTTTAATATTCTTTTTATAGTCATATTTACCCCATGAATTTTTCAGCAAATGCTTTCTTTAAAATATTCTTATACCTTATCTGAATTTTAATAAAGTCCTAATTGAGTTTACATTAAATGAATTTTAAAATGCATAATCCTTTATAAGAGTTATAATCAGTAACAACTGACAGAATTCCGAGGAATTCTAGACAGGCTTCTTTGCGATAAATGTGCCTTTTATTGAGTGTGAATATACAATAGGAGCACTAGGATCCTTTCAGTAACACTGACATAACTATTTCCCTACATCTGTCCCAAGAGGCAGTGCTACCACGGGACAAACAAAGGTAACTCTGGTTTTTAAACAATAGCTGTGGGATGCTTAAAATTGACCCGGACTGGGGTGATCCAGGTCAGTGAGACACGCTCTCACACTCTTGAATCACATGCTGGAATCCATTTATTTCAAGCTAGAGAGCTGGTAGACTAGAGAGGCTGTGAGTCAACTAGAAAATGCTCTGATAAAGGCATCTCTTACAACACATGGTTCCAGAAGACATAGATATAGACTTAAATAATTCAAGTATACTTTCCACACCTACATACTCACTATTAGCCATGGCTTACCCCTAGGTGTTCCAACAGCAATTAAGCCACAATTTTATTTCATTTTAGAGGAGCCGAGCTGGTAAAAAGGGTTATTAACACTGTGAAACCATGTCTCTGCTGGCCACATGAACAAAGGGATCAAAATTTGCCCTGAATAGTGGAAGCTAAAGCTTAATGTTTCCACTTAGTCACTCATTGCCTGAGTTCTACTATACTCTTTGTCAAAAGGGATTGGTTTCCAGATTAAACAAACTGGAAGCCAGTTTTTCATATATAAAGGAAGACTGTAGATCAATGACGTATTCAGGTGGATTTTCAAAATTCTATTTTGCTTGACCAACTAAAAACATGAATGAGAAGCTGACATGTCCAAATGCCAATGCAGTACGTCCCTACATACAAAAGAGTTCTGTGCCAAAAGTGCGTTCGTGTAAGTCCAACAGAATTAGCCTAGGTACCCAACTAACACAGTCGGATATATCGTACTATACCGTAATAGGTTTATAATACTTTTCATACAAATAATACATAAAAAACAAACAAACACAGTACAGTAAACTACACTAAAGCACAACCACATGCACTCACGTGACAACGTGAACTAACTTATGTGACTGGACACGCTAACGAACGTTTGCATCTTTGAAAGTTCGCAACTTGAAGGTTCGTATGTGTTGCTACAATCTCCTTCTAAAAATGTTTGACCAGTCTCTCCATTTGATGAGTATTGAAGGGATAAGTCAATAATATAAGAAAAATCAGTTCATAGATTTATATCCAAACAGAAATCTAAGGCCAAAACATACTAAAAATAATATGTGTACCTCACCAAATCTATGTGTACAGTGAGAAAATTATAGACAGATAGGGACTTTGGACAAATTGCTTATCCTCTTGATCTTGTTTACTCATATGAAAAAAAAGTGGCCAGGATTAAATGACAATGTATATAAAGCAGGGGGAATATTACAGGCATAAGATAAGGCAATAAATGGTAGCTATTTCTATTATCATGCTGCCCTCTGATGCAAGCCATCTCCACCACCCTCTGTTCCATAAAGATCTGATTAATTTCCATAATGAGAAGTCACTATGTAACTTTACCATCAATGGAAGAGAAAGAAGCTAAGTATGGGACATACTTAGCGTGTATGTGTGTGTGTGTGTGTGTGTGTGTGTGTGTGTGTGTGTGTGCGCGCGCGCACGCACAAGAGAGACAGAGACAGAGACAGAGACAGAGATTTATTTACTTTTTATATCCCAGTTCATTCCAAAAAGAATCTGGAGTGAGATATGTCACCTTTCCTCTGGCTCCTCCCTTAAAATACTCTTGGATTATTAAGTAGGGTTTATAGCAAAGAGCCATGAGCAATGGATTCGGGTTCTGAGATTGTCTGGTTGATCACAAACAATCTCTTGGAGACAAAAGTTCTACTTCATTGAAAACATTTTGCTTTCTCCACAGTAAGTATTAGGTTTAGAGTCTGGAACTAGAGATAGGCCCTACTTCTAGACCTAGTCCAGGTCTCAGTTGGGTTCTGAAGGACTATACTGTCATTTATATTAGATGCTCTGCATCAGACGGTGATAAGGAAGATGGGATGAGGAAGCCAGTCTCTCTTGCCTCTCTTCCATGTGTCAGCGCAAGATACAGTCAGCTGCACTGCATCTGGTCTTGGGGTTTTACCACTTCCAGCCCCATCATATTCAGAGGTCAGGGACGAAGAACCCCTGAGCCTGGAGTGCTGAACATCAGGTCTTGGCTGAAATGCCACTCATCTAGAAGAGGCCTGTCCTGACCTCCCCTGGGGAGCCTGCTGGCCGCTGGTGTCACATTATCATGATTTATCTTCATCGGAGCACTTCTCCCTAACTGATATTTTCTTGTTTATTTATCTGGGGATTTTTGGTTTTGTTGGTTTTTGGGTTTTTTGTCTATTATCTCTCTTTCTCCCTACCCCCAACAGCATATAATCAGTTCCATAGAAGAGGGAACTCATCTGTCTGGTTCAATGCCACATCCCCAGCACCCAGCACAATAGGATCCTTGCAGGCCCTCATTAAATGTTTGTTGACTAAATGAATGGTGATGAAGGGGCAACTTCAGACCCTCTTCCCACACCTCAGCTGGTGCCTGTCCTAACTTCTCTCTAAGCACAGCCCAGTTGCCTGCAGCATTAATCGGGCTGTGATGTCTGGTGAGGGAATTGACTAGGCATTTAAAGGCATGGTCCCCTGTCCCTTTCTCAGGTTTCCCACCTGAGTGTGGATCAGGTTTTATCTTTTGGGAAAGGCTTGCAGTACTCTTGAACTTCATCTTCCCTTTCATGAAGCAAAATCAGTCATCTTCTACGTCAATATTTCTACCGTATTCCCCCAACACACAACATACACACACAGAGTTCTCATTTAGTATATTATTTGCTTATTATTTGTTCAACTACAAAGTTGTACTTTGATTCCTATTCTGTTTTTTTTTTTTTTTTTTTCCTGTACAGACCCTGGGAACCCTGTAAAGAAGTGGGGGTGGGGATGTTTGATAGGGCAAGATTTAGGAATTTCTGGATACCTAGACATAATACCATTAAAATAGACCCAAACACCATCCTCTTTGTCTCTAATACTGAAATTTGATCATAATTTGCAAGCCAAACAGATCTGGTGTCATGTGGTAGCTGGTAATTTTGCAACCTGTATGTGGACGTATACTGTCTTCAATGGATTCTCATTTCAAAACTGGCACCTAAAAACCTTTGCTATCACAACTTCCCTCACCATGAAATTATCTTCTATCAGACGGAGAATAGTTGAAGGGAAAGGTTCATGCCCCTCGTCACATCAGGACACTGGAAATGTACCACAGAGCCCAAATAAGGATGGAAGGACCAAGGTGGGAGGGAATGGAAGTCTTTGCCCTCAGAATCCAACACCACCACCCCTATTCATGTCCTTACTAGGGACATGTACTGTCCCTTTAGAAGGAGGGGTTTTATGTTTACTGTCTATCAGTAAGAGCAGACTAATGTTAATAAAACACCATGACCGTCACTTTTATTATCCTGCTTTGTGGCATGTCAAAGATTATTTACAAAAAAAAAAAAAAAAAAAGATTATTTACAGTCATTTTGAGTAATAAATTCTACCTGGCTTAAATAAAATGGACTTTATGGCAAAGCTATAAAATTATTTCAGATCTTACAACTCTTTGGACATTTACCCCTCAAATGTATATGTGTGATATCTTAATAACTTCCCTAACTATAATATTTGCAATTAAAGAAGGATGAAGTGATTTTCCAAAATTTAGGTTAGCTAGACACCCTGAAATTAGTAATAAACATACCTACTATACTTTATCTCCTTAATATATGTTAAACTCCAATTCATCTGAAATGAAATTTTGGGTAATTGAATATTGCTTTAAAAAAATAGACCAAATATTGCTTGAAAAAAAATAATAGCCTTGAACATTTTTGCCCTGATGAGGCTTTCTGATTTAAGGTTTGATTTATACTATTTTTATTTTTATTGTTACTATATTTTGAGCTGTACAAAATTATTCATCTTCATGAGAGGCCACAAAATAGGTTTAAGATACATTAAGAAATAAAATTCTAATGAACATATTTTTAATAAAAGCAGATTCTGAAGCTTTTGATAAATTTAAATCTGAGTAAATTAAGATACAAACAAATAAAACTTCAGTCATATTGACAATCACAATCTAATATGCTAAAACTGAAATGATGTTTGAGATAAATATATTTTAAAGACTTTCCTGGAAAAAAAATGCAAAGCACAAATACTCAGCAAATAGCATATTACAATTCAGTGTGGACAACACTGGCATATGACATGTAGTTGACACCTCAGCCTCTGGAGCTGGACTGGACAGCTCTGTATTCTGTTCCAGCAAGAAATTTCTAGGAGACTACAAACATGCAGAGTGGGTAGCAAGTTTAAAAATTTAGCACAGGGAACTATATCCAATCTCCTGGGATAAACCATAATGGAAAAGAATATTTTTTTAAAAGAATGTATATCTGTGTATAACTGGGTCCCTCTGCTGCACAGCAGAAATTAGCACAACACTGTAAATCAACTATCCTTCACAATTAAAAAATGGTTTAAAAAAATTTAGCACTTAATTTCATTGGGAGTATGAAATGGCCTCATACCAGCTTCAATATAAAACCTGAGAAAGCAAAATAAAATATGCCCTTATATCATTCATGCTGTTCTTCCTCATTTATTTCTCCCTTCATTTTCTTATTCTGAGTTTGACATAACAAATTAATAAGAATCTGGTAAGAACTACTGAAAACCTTCAAGAGTTTCATCAAAAACCTACAGGAAATCTATAGAAACGTTCCCACATCTTTAGCTACTTTTTTTCAGACCTTTGGATGGGGCTCCCTGTAGGGCCATCCCAGCAGTCTACCTGAGAGATACTATGCTGGTACTTACCTCTATAGTGATCATATCGCTACATAATCACCATTCCTTCACACTCACCTCCCACTTCCCTACCCCCAGGCAGCCTATTTTAGGGATCCTGTTTGGGAGAAATAAAGGGTGAACTTATTACTTGAAATATTGGGAATTCCACAGTCTAGAGCCTTGCTACTTTCCTATACATGTTCATCGTTAAACTATAAGGTTACACCACGTGTGACTCTATAGAACGTAATAAATGATAAAAACAAAAGAACAGAACACCCTTCCTAACCCTTCTAGGCTTTCGTAATTCTTAGAAATTTGAGTTTCTGCATCTCTGTTTCTAGACTTAAGGAAAGACAAAGTTATTTCTGAAGAGCCATCTAGTTCAATAAAAACAAACAGGCTGAGAGAGAGGTGGTAGAGGAGGGAAGGGAAGAAGCTGCCTTTGAACACGAGAGTCTTGCAAATCACAGCCCATCTGCACCACTAACAAGTCACGGGCCAGACAGTGAAGACCTGTGGACAGTCCCATCACCGGGAGTATTTGATCATACATATAAACTGATGAAGCCTGACAAAGCAGTAGCTGGTGCAAGTCAGAGGGTTAGGACTGCAGGATCAAGGGCCCTATTTTTTTGCCCTGTTGGTGAGTTTGGGAAAGTTGCTCCCTCTCCCACGCCCCTTCATCTCTATCTGTAAAATGTGGGTTGTAATAATAATCTGTCTGAAAAAACTCTTAGGGTATTTACTAATAAGAGCGATAATAAAATACTTGTAGGGCTTCCCTGGTGTCACAGTGGTTGAGAGTCCGCCTGCCGATGCAGGGGATGCGGGTTCGGACCCCGGTCCAGGAAGATCCCACGTGCCGCGGAGCGGCTGGTCCCGTGATCCATGGCCGCTGAGCCTGAGCTTCCGGAGCCTGTGCTCCGCAACGGGAGAGGCCACAACAGTGAGAGGCCCGCGTACAGCAAAAAAAAAAAATACTTGTAAAATTTAACTGCCATAGAAATGCTCAATTATACGAGCCAGTTTTGCCTGTGCAGTCAGTTTCTCTTCTGATATCATTTAAAACATGTTCATGGGCGTATTATTTCTTTCACGATGCCAGGGAGACAGTGGCTTGAGTGAAATATTTCTAGCCTGAGAAAGGCAACAGGAAATGCTTCAATTGCCCTGCTAGGGTTTATGAAACTCTTGCACTTACATGCTTTCATTGGATCACAATAAGCCTGTGAAATAGACTGGGCAGATAAAATCATTCCCATTTAATAGAAAAAGAAACTGAAGCCCAGAAGTGTTTACCAACTTGCTCAAGGTCATCTGGCCAGGCTAGAGTTCAAGTTTCCTTACTCCTTGCACTCTTTCTAATTTACCACACTACCTCTCAAGACGGGACAGAATGGAAATTAATTGATGGATTATCATTATTATTTATTTATGATCACATTTGCTGAGCACTTGTATTTCCACACATTATCTTATTTAATTTCCCAATTATGAAGCAGGTACTATTTCTTAAGGAAACCTTCACTGACCAGCTCAGTCCAGAAAGAGAGCTCCTTCTGCTAAAGCCACATAGCATTTTTCCTTACAATGCTCACTTGATATATATCATGGACAGTCCTCTATTTTAGCTAAGTTTTCACACACACATTGTGATGTCCTCGAAAACAGTAATCATATCAATCTTCGCACCTCCACAGCACTCAGAACAGTGCAGTGTGCATTACAGATGCTCAATTAACATCTGTTGCTTGAGTAATTACAGGTATGTGATGTTAAAAAATCCTTACATGGAGCCAAGTTTCATAGTAATAAATATTTCACATTCCAGAAAACAAGAAGTCAGAGCTCTCCAATTATTTGAGTGAACACTACATTAGCGGATTACATTCCTGCTTACCATTATTTTAAGCCTCAGCTATACTTTAGAAATATAAATTTTCAAGGTGTAGAATTTGCCAGTGGAAATCATCCTATTCTATAGAACAAGTACCTCACATGAGGCTGATCTGGATCACCCAAAGCGTCTTTGCCTGATGGCTCCTTACCTGATAACATACTGTCTGTTTTTATTGAGGGAAACTTCAAAGTCATTTCATGCTTGTGCCTATGAATCATCAGATGGTCCTCTGTTGGGAAGCGCTGTCAAACAAATAGAAAAAAAGGGAGAGGGGAGAGGAGCTATTCAGTTTTGTAATATATATTTCACCATCATAGAGAAAAAGACTCATTCAGCACTGCAAACATGACAAGGAAAACAAAAAATTAGTTCTGAAAAAGTGTGAAAGCATGGTAAGTAAAATGACAAATTATTTTACGCAACCACATATGCATTCATGTCAAACTTTGGAAAAGAACTACACGTCACGCTTAATTATTTGCCATATATATCTACAGATGTACCCCATGACATTTGCATAGTATGTTTCTGTTTATGAAGACCTTGCACACTGATTATCTCATTAATTATAATTATACATATGATTTATAGTAACAGCAAATTATTTTGAGTGTTCTATACTCCATGCAGTGTAGTAAACCAACACTTTATTTTTAATTTTCAGGGAATGATATTATGGTTGTCAAAAATGCTGCGCCCAAATATTTTCAGCTGTCTGGCTTCTGGTCATATGGTGGAATTGGATTTCCTGGCCCTCTTGTGGTTGGGTGGGGCCATGTGAGTAGTTCTACCCATTGAGTCATGAATGGAAGTGACACGTCATCCAGATGTGAGCATCTATTTCTTGGGGCAAGACCCTCTCCCTTTTAGCAAAGAGATTCACAATACAAGGAATAGTGGCCCCTCAATCATCCTAAATCTCTGAAGAATTACGAAGAGCATCTCTGAATTCTGAAGGATTATGAAAAATATCCTGCCAATCTATAACTGAAATGTACGCTTGGGCAACTGAAATAAGCCTTTGTTGTGTCAAGTCACTGAAGCTTTGAACTAATTTGTTATTGCAGCAATCCCAGCCTATCCTGACTCAGACTGGTATGTTTTAATAACTGAACTTAACAGGGTATCTGCTTTATCAAAGTCAAATGAAAATTCAACAAAAGACAATAAAGTCTGCTGAATATTTCCGAATCTTTGACAATCTAGAAAATCTCTCAGAGCGTCCCAGCTCCTCAGGCTAGCCATTATAAATTTCAATTACCATTGTATATTAAGGTAGAAATCTTTTCTGCAAACAGCATAATTTGTATTCACGGGAATGAGGGGATTCACTGGGCTAAATCCTTTGCAATATTCTAAAAGTAGTTCTTCAAATAAATATCACTTATTTCTTTGTCATTTGTATAACATAAATTGGAGAGTACAGAAGTTGCAACACATGCCAGATCATGCCAGATTTCTGAATACACAGAAGTCTTCATGACATGTGGGTTTTTCCTGCAGGATCATCTGGTCCTCTATAACACTATAGTAGAATGACTGCATCAAATAAGTGACACTACCATATGTGGCTTAGACACAGAGGTTGAATTTCGTAGTCTTTCTGTCAAAAGCCTTATTATAATTCTTTTCTGTAATATATACCAAAAAACAACATGGGAATAGCCTTCATTTGCAGTCATTTTGTTAGCCATTTTTGGCTCCATAAAATAATAACCTAAAATAGAATATAAACAAGAATACTTATTATATACTACTAATAATCTCCATGATATCTCATATTAATTATAATTACCTTCCAAATAAGACAATACAGGATATCTGTGATTTTTTTTTATTTGGTAGGAAAATAGCAAATTGTAAATAACCAAAAGGTATAGTCTGCAATAGATACAGAGCTGAGAGAGGCCACTGGAACTTAAAACGAGGTAAATGCAGAGGGCAAAGGAACAGTGAAATTAACATTGGACTTTGTGAGATCAGAAAGAGCAAGAGAAGCTTGTTTCTCCTCACTTTTGGGACAAAGCTAACTTATAAGGAGCCGTAACACACACACACACACACACACACACACACACACACACACACACACACACACACACACACACACACACACACACACACACACACACACACACACACACAAAACCTCCCAGGTATTATAGGCCATTCCTAATAGAGCAAAGGTTCTTTCCAATGAGGGAAAAAGGGGGTGGGAGGGGAATCCATCCATCACTTCCAACACAGCGCAAGCACTCATAATTCATATTTACTCCCCTTTCCAATTCCCAGCCATCTTTTCTTCTCCATGCAGGTCCCAGGCTATGGAACATCGCTCAAGTAAATGCCATGATGGACTGATTCCCTAACACCCCACCAGGAGACCCCTGGAATCACTGGCCAACCACCATACTTTCTCAATTCTAATATCTCTTCAATTGAAAGATGCTCATATTTTTATAATAGCTTATCAAGAAAAAGAAACACTTCCACATTAAATAGAGACATCAAGTTTTAGATATATCTTTACATTTAAATTTAGTGGGGGTTGAAGGAAGAGGCTTGGAATTTTACCTTAAAACCAAGAAACTATGTAAATTCTCAAGTCTCATGTTTCTCCAAACCTTTCCTCAGTTCACCCAGCCTTCTCAAGGAAATGACCTGCTCCTTCACTGAAGTTCAAGGTCATTTGAAATGCACCCCTTCAACATTTATTATCACCTCCATCTCAGAATTTACATTAACTTCATAGGTCCTATTTCCATTCCCTCCTGTCTCTGAGGAATGAGCATCGCCCCCCCCCACAGGATCCTCTACACCCCTGTAGTCTGGGGAAGGGCACTCCAGCTGTGGTCCTTCAAGCCAGCATGCTCACTCCTCCTTGCCCTTGACTAAATCCAGCCTGGCGAGCCTTGACTTGATATATGTATACGTATAGCTGATTCACTTTGTTATAAAGCAGAAACTAACACACCACTGTGAAGCAATTTTACTCCAATAAAGATGTTAAAAAAAAAACCTTTTCTCAAGCTGCTTCCTTCTCAGGCTACCATTATATCACTCTGCTTCCCGTCACTCCCTAGCACTCTTGAAAGGCTCCTCTATGCTGGCTACCTCCACTTCCTCACTACCCACTCACTCAATCTGGCCCCCACCCCGACTCCTCTCTCATAGGTCGCCGGCAAACAGCCAACTGCCAAACCCAACAGCCCCTGCTCAGGCCTCTCGCTGTGCCAGCTCTAGCAGCGTCGGACACCAGTGACCACACGTCTGTAGCATTTATTTATTTATACCCTGCCTGATTCCAAAAAGGAGAAAAGATGGCTTAGAGCAATACCTAAAATACAGAATGGGGGAGCATCACTTAGAAGTAGGTGATTCCCAAAAGGGAAAGGATCCAAAAAGAAACAAGGCTAAAGCCAAAATGCAAGTCACTGGGCAGTCACTCTCAACCGGGGGCAATTTGGCCCCCAAGGGGACGTTTAGTAATGCCTGGAAACATTTCTGGTTTTCGCCACTGGGGAGCGCTACTGGGATCTAACACATAGAGGTCAGGGATGCTGCTAAGCCTCCTATAATGCACAGGGAAGCCCCACACACACACAACAAAGAATTATTCAGCCTCAAATATTGGTAGTGCCAAGCTTGGGAAATTCTGCCACACAGTCCAATGTCCTCTGTGCACTTCTTTTCTCTCTGACTTATCCAAATGCTGGATGCGGCTAAATACCCCTTTCTTAAAGGCTCTCCTCTACCATCATTCACAATCCTGGACTCTCCTGGAACCCTAACTTGCCATGAACCCTCTCTGGCCTTTGCTAAGTGTCTTGAGGATCCCTTTCCCTTAAATGCCCCTTCCACAGAGACACCCCCATTATCCTCCCCAAGTAAAGTAAATCCCCCTAGGATGGTCTTCAGGGTGGCCTGTGCTCTTCCTTCATGGAAAATTGCAATTCATTAATTAACTGATGAATTGCTCATGTGGTTCCACATGTAATGCCTAGGCTAGAAGTTCCGTGAAGGCAGGGATACACGTGTTTTATGCACAGAGCAGGCCCCTCAAAAATGTGCTGAATGACTGAAATTGAATAAA
This sequence comes from Grampus griseus, assembly GCF_964374135.1. Taxonomy (NCBI): domain Eukaryota; kingdom Metazoa; phylum Chordata; class Mammalia; order Artiodactyla; family Delphinidae; genus Grampus; species Grampus griseus. Next base: position 47,436,105 of record NC_139003.1, read on the forward strand.
ACTTAATGTCACATTTTTACAGCCAAAGCAAAGCAAACTGCTCAAGTTATTGGATTCTTTCTGGCTACTGAGACTCCCCCTTAAGGAAACTAAGTGGAAATCAGTTTTAACTTAGATAAGGCAATTTTCTGCATTCACAATGGAGAGTCCTGGTCTAGCAGAACTTTTCCCAGTACTTCAACCTATCTGTGTCTTCCCAGTGTTTCCTATTTCAAAAGGACCTCCAAAACCAGCTTGCCAAAATATAGTTGAAATTCAAAATAATATTCTCTACTGCTTTCCTTATTTATTAGGTAAAAACCAACATTCATATAAAAGCCCCTGGAGAATCTGCCAGAACACAAGCAAAGGAGGCTGGTTTCTCAGCTGGTGGCTGATGTCAACAGCGGCATCGCGAGGCAATAACATTTCATGTTTTCATGACATAGTCCCTCCAGGAAGCTTCCAGAACCCTCCTCAAACTCTCTGGGGAGATACAATGAAAAGGGTCCTTAATGGACATCACCTCTCACTGACTCCCAGACATTGCTCTACGCTGTGCTGCCAACCCCACAACATAAACAGGCAAGAGAGTGGGGCTTGATTCCACCTGAAACTACTGGGCACTTCAGAGAAAGAGAGCATAACTACCCACATGCCTGTGCTCTGAGTTCTAAGCTTGTCCTTTATCCCATAAAATGAAGATCTTGGCATGAGAGCACCATGTGTGGTCATTTTCCAACGACTGGAACTTGGAGATATCCAAAGGGTCCAGTGTAGAAAAAGTCACCATCCTGTTCCAAAGGAAAAAGGTCAAATTCTGATTTTAGATGATGGATGTTTCCAGTTTCTTTCAGAGATGGGTTCTAGTACAATAGTAGCAGCAGTCACCATAGCAACAGTGGGCGTCAATTGAGCACAACGTGCAGGTCCTTTACTAAACACTCCACACACAGTACCTCATGTAAGCCTCACGTCTAATCCACTTGATGGCAACCATCAGAGGCTAAAAGAGGGTTAACCCAGCATAGCAGGCCAACTTCCTCTCTCAAAGTTTAGATAAATGGAAAAACTATGGGTTCTAGATGAGTCATAGGGGGTTTATTTTACTCAAACGGGAAAACAAAACAAAATCGAATTCAGTCTCTGATGGTGAGCTATTTTACCAGTAATCCAAAGGCCCAGAATTCAAGTGGCTATTGTCAAAAAGAGCACCCTCTTTCCCCCTGTCTGAAATAACAATCCTGAACATCTGGTGGGCAGGATGCGGCTGGCTCGCTTCCAGGGGAAAGTTATGGATGGAAATGGCCAACACTGATGTATTTCAGAGGCTGTGAGGGAAATAGTTCAAACTAGTCAAAGTGGAAAATGATGATGATGATGATGGTGATGATGATGATGATGGTGATGATGGTGATGATGATGATGATGGTGATGATGATGGTGATGATGATGGTGAGGGGGACTTTGAGAATATCTTGGTGAAGAAGAAAAGCCAACAACAGGCATGACTGCCAAGTGAGAGTTGCCTCACTGTGGGGAAGGTACTGCATCCCCTGCAGGCCAGAGTGGAGGACCCCCCTACACTCACCTGGGAGCAGCCTGGGGCACTGCAGACAAACGGCCTCTCCTGCTCCAAATTCATCTTGGATTCCTCATAAATCTGAAGGGTCAGGGGGAGAGAGGAAGGAAAACAGAAATTCATGAGTATCTCCTGCTTCTACCTGAGAAAGGCAATGGCTCGGAGCCCCCTCCTATGCCAATTCCCAAATTAGATGAAAAAAACATAACCATGAACAACAGGTCCTGCCTTGCTCAAGTTTATTAGGCTCTCTGCAGTCCAAGTTCCCACTGTGTTTTCTTGAGTGCATATTCACTGCACTCTGAAGAAAAAATGCCAACAAAGTGCAACCAAAAACAATGTCTATTGCAGCAGAAATTCTGCCTAGTGGGTGTTATTATCAGGTAAAATGCCACCTGTGCAAGGCAAAGAGCAAGAGAAGGGTAGTTACTGGGCAATCATCAGTGTGAGAACCAACCCTGAGCATCAGGTCAAATGATTCTCCCATGATCACCCCACTGAGATTCAGTATGAACAAGGTAGCCCTACAGCCAGCTTAGCAAATGACCCTGGCAGTGAGCCATGGTCTTAAATTCTCTTTCATCTCAGGCATTTGATGATGCCTCAACAAAAGCTATCCAAGTTGTGCAGAAGTGACGAGAAATCAGCAAATGCAAAAAGCATTACCTTAAATATTTCATTAATTTGGTTTTACAGGCTAATTTGAAATTAAAATCAGATTAAGGTGACTGCCCCTCTGATCTAGATAAGTTGTCTGGAATAAGGTAGCTTTGCAGGGAGAAACCTTATGTTGTGATCTCAGACATATGTTAAACTATAGTATGGTCTTTTCTTATGCAGGGGTTAGGTTCTAAGGTAAGTTCATTAGGCAAAAATTGAGCGTAATCAAACATCTTTGCAGATCTTCCCCCAAACCGATAAAAGTACAATATATATGATTGTGTGGTTACTAATCTATACAGTAACATAAATTTTTTTTAAAATATCATAAGGAATACTATACAATTGAAGTTCCACAATTTAAAGAGTTTTCTAAATCATACTTTTCTTTTTGCCAGTTTTGAAACTGAGTTTAAATAAGCTCCATGTGCTGCTGGTGGGACACGGCTTCATTATAGAACTAAAACCTACTGTTTTGTCTCCGAAGAAAGGAAGTCCTGTGCTTCCTTAAAATTCTACTTGTAGGTTATTCCAAAGGAGTCTTAAGTCACCTTCACCCTTGAAAGAGGAAACTCTGCTTCACTCATGGAATAGTTACCCTTCATCCAAGAAAACTTTATCATCTTGCAAAAAAAAAAAAAAAACAATTCTAATTTGTACATCATTACAGCCTTCCCCCAAACACTAATATATCCACATATATTCTTTGGGAAATAGAGGCATACTTTCACTTTTCTGAAACACAAAATGAAAACACTTGCCTTAGATAACACTCCTAGTCAGATATTAAAAACAAATTTTAAAATGTAAACTCTCTTCACATCACTATTCCTCAATTTTCACTAAGTAATGCCCTTTTCACTCTCCATTTGGAATGACTAGTCACCTATCAAGGCAGTAATGTCGAATAATTTTACAGTTTTCCTGTATCAGGCATATTGGTTAAACTTTTTTACTCTATTATATTTAGAAGAAGAAGGAAAAAAATGCAAGTATCTTCCGAAGTTTTCCACTTGCCCTTGTCTGAGGAAAGTCATGAGCAACTAAAATGACTTCTCACATCTCATTATTCATGTGATTTTGCCATCACTTATCATAGAGCATCCCTCCTCCCCGCTGTGAATTCTGATGACTTACTTCTAAGCCTCCAAATAAAGAGTGACTTTAAAGCTGAGAAAATGATTTTGATCCAAGATAGAACAAACAGCATAGTAACTGGGTTATTCATTAATATTAAATATGCCTTGTTTTTCTAGTAAACTTTTTAAAACACTTCCCTGGAACTTTTCTGTCTCTGGGTCCATGATCTGCCTGACCATTACCAGGTCACTAAACTGCTTCATGCCTCAATTTCCCCTCCTTTAAATGGGGGTATGAATATCAATCTTCAACTCCTTCATTCCTGTATCACACCAATCAGTTAGGGAGCCATTTCCAAATTATGGAGAAAGGTCTTAAAGGTATTTAAGTGTGTGTGTTTGGAGGTGGGGGGAGGTTTTGTGGACAAGTGTTACCGGAACCTCACTCTAATATTAACTATTCCTCATGTATAATGGAGAAGTTGCCATAAAGTAAGTCTTTCTTGGACATCATTTAACAATTTTGGTTGCTAAAGTGACCAAAGAATGCCAATATTAGTCATATTATTAACCGATATTAAGATTACATGATGGTAAAATGGGAATGTTCCAAGAAAGTTCCATATAAATACATGTATGGTCTACATCTGAAAGAAGTAATTCGTGATAATAATTAAATTAATGTCCAACCGATAGAAGTGGTCAAGATTGGAAGTGCTACTGCTGCAGTTTAAAGGGGATTCATTAACAAGCCAAAGTGAAGAAAGAGACTGACCAAGCCTTGCCACGTCAGTATGAGGAGGAAGTATTCTTCTACCATAGTCACAACTCTATCCCAAACCTGAGTCCACCAAAATGCGACTTTTCCCATAAATTCAGGCCCTTAATGGTAAGTTTATCAATTCTGCTTAACGTCAACATGAGCTACCTTATCTTAATTATGGGTTATAATTTGCATACGAACTGCAGCAAATATCATGGAATTATATGATGCTAGTGATAGGAGACTGAACAACATTCAGTCACAAAAAAAATTTCAGTCATATAGATTTACTCTGTCTTATTGAGCCTTCATAGTCTGGACGCCACACTTAGAGGAATAGGATCAATTAGACAACTACTGAGTCTGCCTTCAAATAGTTTAGAGTTCATTATGTTCAACCGAGTTACCAGTCATTGTATTATTTTATTATTAAAACATATATGAATCTGTACCAATTTATCACATGCTATGAATCCCATGGACCAAATGCTTTGGCAACATACTATCGGAATAAGTGTCCTGAGGTAAAATGGCAGCTGCTAAAATAAAATACATTTTAAGTGATGAATAAGGTCTGAGTGGGTGTATGTATATGTGTGAACCTCAACTGCTTTATTTTGATGCTCTGCGTTCCCACATTTAGCCCTCTATAAACAGCACACCCTTGCTCATTCCTCCTGTGTGGGTGTTGGGGATAGTTTTACTAAATAGTACCACTCTACCACGCAGGCTTCATTACTTTTATCAACCAGTATGATCTGGTCTGATGTATTAGTCAAGAGCCATGATCTCTTTTTATGGTCTATTATTATGGTTCTTTTCTAGCACACATTGTAATAATTATTCTCTCAAGCAGACTTCTACTAAAGCCCTGTGTATATTCTTTTATCATCCATCACATGGGGGGCAAATTACTCAGACATGATTTTAGCCAGGCTGTTCTGCATTTGGTCCTCAGAGGTCAGGCCTCATCTTCTCATTTCCCATTCAGTTGTTTTACTAGCTGGGATGTTTTAATGAACCAGGTTTTGCTTGGCAACCGCCATACCCCAGGCTGCACTGCACAGAGCTGCCATAGTAGGCGTTCAATAAATATTTGTGGGATGGATAATGAATCCTGAATCACCACAATAAACCGTCTCAAACAGCTTGCTTTTTTCCTACTCCTAAGGCAGTGGTCCTCAAACTTTTCGGCCCACAGCCAAGTTTTCAGCAAGGCAAGAGTTTGTGCAGGCCAATAATTCCACCTGTTCCCAGTTATGACCAGAGAAGAAATCTCACCAGGTTTAATGGAAAAAAGTCAAAGTTGCTTTTGGTGAAAACAACAGTCTAGTTTTCATTAAATTTCACATGTAAAGGTATGAATTCATTATGAATTCAGTCTGTTAATATTGTCACAGATGCTGAAACCACTGGAGTCCAGTCTATTAACCATGTGTGGACTGTTTATGGCACCCCGAGAGGGCCCTCTGAGTAACACCCAGTGCCCCGTATCTTTGGTTAAATACAGTAATAATTGTGGAGGGAGCTGTCTAATCATTTCAGAGTTTCTTTACAAATAGTATCATTTTTTGTTCCTCCTTTTCCAAAGTTTAGCTTCAATGTTCACTTAGAACAAATGCCTCAAGAGTCTAATCTCCCTTCAGAGTTTTGGAAAACAATACAAAACCCTAATAACAAACCCTAATGGTGTATTAAGCGAGTAGAGCTTTTTCGTAGTCGACAAGGAGATGACAGGTTTGATTTACAATTCAAACTAAACTGCCACTGGATTCAGCTGGCCTCTCAATGAGCAAGAATCTCTTTCATTGTTTAGCGTTTGACCCTACAAATTCCTCCTGGTCTAAAATGGGAAATCTTCCACAATGGCTGATGCAATCCATTCAAATGCTTTGCCAGGCATTTAGGTATATACTTGGAATTACTACTTCATGAAGGGCAAACACTGCAAAAAACAAATGCTACAAAAAACTTGGATAGTCTACACAAAACACTGTAAATACGTATTTTCAACTTAAGAGCAACAACTGAGCCCAAAGGGAAAAAAACCTACATCATCTGCTTTGCTAGAATCAGCCAACAGTGATGCTTCCCCATCTAAATCATAGTAAGTCATTACCGATTCTTAGTTAACAGCAAACTCCGATCTCAGTGTAATGGCCCAAATTTCCCCCACAAGAGCAAACACATTCATACAGTGATACGGGATTTGGAATAGTAAGACACTAAAAATGTTGTTTTAATCTGAAAATCTGGCATGCACTTTTATCAACACCAAAAGTTCTGGGAACTTCAAAGCCACAACTGTATATATAAATGAGCACTAATAATAATATTGATATCCTCATCAGCTCTGGTATTGTTAATCTGGACATGAATGCATTAGAGATCTGAAAGGGGGCTTGCATTTTAATAGCGATGTTAACAACCTCTGTCAGCCTTTACTGCCCTACAATGAGCGTGGAATGAGTCTTCTTGGCAGGACTCCTGTGAAGCAGATCTTCGCTACCCTGTTGAGCTTACTAGACTGCAGAAAGGGTTCTAGAAGAGGAAACAGGTCCTTCCTAAAATGCCAAGGTTAGCCGACAAACATCTTGAGTTCATCACACTGTGTGAGATTCCAGATCAGTCTTACTTTGTTTCTGGAAGCAAAGATTGTTTATTATCTAAATTAGTTAAGGGTATAGCCAATTTGTACTTCATGTCTCTGAAAAAAAAAAAAAAAACACCAAATATTTCTCTCAATGTCTTGGTCAGAAACGCAAAGAGCCACACTCAGTAATAACCCAACACAAATTCAGCAAAAGCACACATTAAAGTATTTTATTCTAAGATGCCTGATTCTACTTTAAAAGCCAGGGTGCAGGGTCATTCTCCCAACACGTGGCTAGCTATTGGAAAGGAATTATATATTTAATCTGAAGGATATGGTACCTTTCACTACTTTATTTGCTCATGTGTGATACAGAGCCATTTTAGTAAAACATGGTAAATAGGACCATTTACAGAGGTATTATTTAAAAAATAATTTTTAAATTATTTTAAAATTCTTTAGAATTATTTTAATATTGAAACTTCAAACAGAAAAATAAACACCCTTGAATCTCAGTCCAAGAAAATCAATTATTTTGTGAGGGGGTCTTAGTATCCATCTCTGCATCTGTGTCTCTCTGTGTCTTTGTTTTTCTGTGTGTATCTTCTCTCTTGAAAACTCTATGTCTCTCTTTTTATATGTCTGTTTCTCTGTGTCTTTGTCTTGTTATGTATGTCTTTGTCTCTCTTTGTCTGTCTGTCTGTCTCTCTCTCTCACACACGCACACACACATACACACACTCATTTTATCAGATGTGCTCTTACTAGCTTTACTGGTAAAAAGATCTAGTAGGCTTGTTTCCTGTTTCAGTGTTATTCTTGAAGTGGGCTGCAGCTAGAATCTGAATTTCATTGGGCTATTATTATTTGCAGCTGTGTGACCTTTTTAACCCCGCTTTTAAAGTGACATTTCAGCCCTCAAGCTTGAAACGCCTTGAATGCTGCAAAGTTTTCAAACTAGAGATTTATACAGGGAACAAGACCAAGGGTGGGACTCTACCTTCTCAGCGAAAATTTCAACAGAACTTGGCGAGAATGGGGGTGTCTTGCTGGGCAGTTTACAGCCAGAACTCTTCCCTGGGAGTCCTCAGCTCTACCCAGACCACTTGCAGCTAAACATTGCCATCCCATTCAAACCAGAATATCATTGTCCTTAAAAGATGTCCACCATTCACTGGTATCCCCAAAGTTCAGAGTCCCACAGCCTGAATCACAGACCTCTTTAGGGTTGTTTCACAGGTTGCATCACGCTTAAGGGACTGTGCAAATGTCCCTTCGAACCAGGCCCATGGTTCCCAGGAGGAAGGATTTCCAAAGAGCTTTTGTCTCTGGAAACTCACAGGGCCTTACTTCCCGGCCCTCACAGGAGAGAGTGCTGGGGGCTCACGTCCTCTCGTGTACTTTAGCAGAGGTTTGTGGTTTTATTTATGTGGCGTTTATACTGTGTATGAAAAAACATTCCAGTGGGATTGGGTTTTCATATGTTAGATTCCTCTGTCTTCTCTCTCTCTTTTTTTTTTTTTTTTTTGTTTTTGTGTTAAGTTTTCCATATGTTTCTTTGGATATGAGCCCTCTTTTTAAAGTTACTGGCTAATTTCTACTTATGTTTCACACAATACTGTCTCACAGCTTTCCTACCTATGGGTTCAGAAGTTCAGAACATACTTGTTAAGCAACAGTGCTGGACCTTAGAGGTGCAGCGTATTAGTCTCTGCAGGGTATGTGTCTGTGCCCAAGGCCGTATGTCTAAGTATGTGTTCCTCTTCCTGTTTCCACCTTGCACAATACATTTTTGGCAGGACACACCTCATTTCAATGAAAAGTTTATTTGACATGCATGTGGTTAACAAAACACTAGCTTAGAGATTCTCAGGTTTTGAAGGAAATATTGAATGTAACAAAATTACTTGGCTTGTTTCTAATGAGACTGAACCCAACCTCAGAAGACAGGCTGAAAAGCAAACTCTTCCTTTTACCTACTCCCAATACGAACAAACTGATGAGAAAAGAAAAAAAAAAATTGGAATAAGAGGTGACCAGGGGTTCAGTTGACCTTGTCATCTGTACCTTTCCAGAAAGTCTTCCACTGCAATTTAAAATAATTGCCCTGTGAAACCCTGAGAGGAAAGACTATGATAGCAAAGAAATTAAATGCAAAACCAGGTATATTCTTCATTCTGGTCAAAAGCAGCTTGCCTTTAGAAATTGAATAACTTAGCAGAAGAAAGAAAAAGTTCTTTCTTTCCCTTTTTTGCTCTACTATAGTAAAATTTGACTTTAAAATTGTAACCCGCTCCCAAACGGGACCACTTTGCCTCTGGATACTTTTTAAGACATTTTGAGTGCATTTGGTTTTTAAACTGTTTTCATGTAAAAAGAATATCTTCGAATATTCTGAAAAATTACAACTTTCTAGTCTTGGCTTGCTTTTCACACATTCAAATGATTTTTATTGGCTAGAACTGTTTTCCTGGTATCTTTATTCTATACAAGTATCCTTGCGTCTCCAGCAACAATATATGTTTGGTCCATGTGAGGTATAGGCTGAAGTCATCTTTAACAAAACATCTGAGAAGTTTCCTTCTCATGCATGAATCAGAGCTACAAAATGTGACACTGTGTATGAAACACAGTGGTGATCATGCCAGACCTCTCTGCTCTCTGCAAGGCCTGGTAAGAGGCTATTTCATCTTAGTATTAAATCTTATGATTACCATCACTGACTTACTAGTAAAAGACATTTGAGAATGATGGTATCAAACTGAGTGTTTTTTACCTTTTACTCCAGAAGAAAGCTAGGCATTCTCAAGTCCTATCTAAAGCAGCCAGCAGTTGTGTTCAGAACTTGCCCCATCTCACCGTGTCAGTTGAATACAAGGGTAAAAATACATTCAAAGACTTGATTCAGATTCCTACCGCACTATGCGTCAAATGTCAAGCATGTGAACATTTGACAGTACTAGCAGGTCACTTAAGGGCCACGTTTAGGTAAAAATCTTAAGTCATCTGAAGATTCTGTCATCATTCCAATAAAGTTCCCTCTGTAAATACTAGCAGGGACTCCCCTGGTGGCACAGTGGTTAAGAATCCGCCTGCCAATGCAGGCGACACAGGTTTGAGCCCTGGTCCGGGAAGATCCCACATGCCACGGAGCAAGTAAGCCCGTGCACCACAACTACTGAGCCTGTGCTCTAGAACCTGCGAGCCACAACTACTGAGCCTGCGCTCTAGAGCCCACGCGCCACAACTACTGAAGCCCGCACACCTAGAGCCCACGCCTCGCAGCAAGAGAAGCCACCGCAATGAGAAGCCCACGCACCTCAATGAAGAGTAGCCCCATCTCGCCACAACTAGAGAAAGCCCGCGTGCAGCAACGAAGCCCCAACGCAGCCCAAAAAAAAATAATACCAAAAAAAAGTATATATATCTTAAATACTAGCAAAAGGCACATTTTCATCGGCTTTCCTAGAGAAGGCACAATTTCCTTGCATGGCCCAGCAAGAGGATTTGGAAATATGTGAAACCAGTTTTTAGTTGCCACTGTTTCTGGGAGTCACCACTGTCATTTAATAGGTGGGGTCAGGGGTACGAAATATTCCATGACGTGCAGAATGGGCAGCCCCGTGCAACACCAAAGTTTCCCGACCCAACAGCTAATAGTGCAGATTTTGCAAGAATAATCATAGTATTAGTCCCACTGCCCACTGGTTTAGAGGTAAAAAGCAGATAAGAGTAAGAAAATAGTAAGAGTGAGACAACGAAAACAAAGTCAGCATACAGCAGAGGAAATGAAAATAAGAGACTAAACACATACCCACCTCTTTATACTTTGCACACAGCTCTGGAAAACGCAGGCAAAGTTAAGCCTAGGATGAGGCTAGATTCAATGCCAATAAAAACTTTATGAATATTCAAAAAAGTATGTGAAATTATCATTCTCTTTCAATGTGAAGGAGGGCTGGGGACTGTTGCCAAAATTTAACTAAGCATAAGCATACGCTTTCAATCCATAGCGGAGACAGATGAGTAAACTAGAGTAGACTTTTTTAAGTGAATTACCTCGTTTGGCTACTTACAGCCCCACTCTCCAGTTCACTTACCACAACGTTCTAAGCCATGTTGACGCAATGGTAGCGAAAGAAAGCCTTGGCCCAAGGTGGAAACGGCTCTTGTTCAGATGCCCTTTCACTCCTGATAATTGCCTTGTTAATTTTATATTATTGCTGAGGACAGCGTCACCAAAAGGACCATGCTTTGTCTGATTTTGGTTTTCTTTTCCTTTTAAAATTTAAGCGGAGAATGTCACAAGATTTCAAATTGTTTTTATGTTACTGGTACCATCAATCATCAGCTCATAGGATACTTATTAGGGGAACACTGGCCCCCTAACCCTAACCAACTTCAAAACTTATTAATAGGGCAAAAACTTACTAATAGGCATATATACACACACACACACACACAAATACATACATATATAAATACACATACATACACACACACACACACACACACACATATATACACATTTAATTTTTTTTCTCTTTCGGCCTAAGTTTTCTAATTGATAGGTTGCGGTGTGTATGTGTGACACACATTACAGAGATTATTTCATCTCTATAAACTAGCTCAAGCCTCAAAACCGATACCTAGTCCTAAACGTAACCCAGAGGAGGCTACTGAGCTCCAAGGAGGTATAAGAGGAAAACCCGGGTCTGCCTCGCAGCCCAAGTTCACCACAGTTAAGGATCATTAAGCCTGTATTTTAAAAGTGCAGAAATCAGATGTATTTCTGAGAATCACTAAGTCGTTTCCACAGACTAGAAAAGTCCTTCATGTCTTTCTCAACTTCCTATTAAACAAAAGAGCCACTCACTAAAGCCTATAAACCCACTGAAACATACTGGAAAAAAGGACACAGAAAGAAAAGGCCTTTTCCTTGAACCACCACCCACGAGAGGTTACACTGTACCAGACTCCAATTCATCAGAAGGTCCTAGCTATTAACAAACAAACGAGGGGCCAGCTCCTTCTCTCCCCAGGGCTCGGCCCCCAGACAACAGCTCCATTTTTCAGTCAACACTCCCAATCAGCATGGAAAGGGAAAGGGACTTTTTTGAATGCCCCTGCTCCCCCAAACCTAGGACCTTTCCCTCAGCTTGACTGTGGTCTCTCTACTCAGGAGGTGGAGGTCAGGGCCTAGGAAATACCCTGAACCTGGACTCTTCCGAGAGGAAAAGTGAAAGCAGGCAGGGGCACGAAGCACCCAGAGGGGATTTGGAAGGAGGCCGGTCAGACATTTCCATTGAAAGGCTGGGTAAAGGGGAAGCAGAGAGCCCCCAAGCCCACATGGGTGAATTACAGCTGTTCAACGAGCCAGTTCTAGGATCTTCATAGCGCACTGTTCAGGGGCAGCTTCAGGGAGAGTGACCTGTGGACAGTGATTGATTACCTGTCGCCCAGAACTTGTTCCAAAGTGATTCAACCTCGGCATGCACTGGGACAGGATCAGAAACCGAGGACACTGGTCTCATTCATTCATTCCTTCCTCACACAGTCACCGGGCACCTACCAAGCATTAAGCTCCATGCTAGGAACAGGAAGGCTCATAAAAATAGCCCCTGCCCTTTGAGCAGTGACCATCCAGTAGGGAGGTGAGGCATGTACAGATGTCTATGGTGGAAGGTAGAATTTTAAAGGCCATAAAGTAGTTTTAGCAAAGTGCTATGAGAGATCAGGGGCCATGAGAAAGCAAGCCTGTTTTATTAACTACGTCAAATACCACATAATCTCCTTTCACAGCTAAACATTTCTCACGATCAGCTATCAATTCAAGGAACAAACACACACACACCTTGAAGCGATCTTTTAATTGTACTAGAAGTAAGGTTTTTATGTTTGTTTTAATTTAGGCTTTATTTTACTTTTAATTCTGATAAATAAGACTACATTATTTGCAACAAGCTTAACGCTGTGGCCAGGGGACCAGATTTTATGTTAGAAAATCAATAATTGAATCTCAGCTCCCTTGCTTACTAGTGTGTGATCTTGGGCAAATTACTTAACTTCTTTGAACATTACTTTTCTCACTACAAAAAGAGACTACAGACAATACTGGCATCATCTGCCTCTGGGGGTATTGGGTGAACAAATGTGCTTTAAAAAGAACTACATAAACTGTAAAGTGCTGTGAAATGTTGGTTACTGTTTCTATCAGTCACCTTGTAGTAAGCACATAGAATTGCTGAAGTACTGGATAGTGCAAAGAGTTATGTCTACATTTGACAGCCTGTGCAGAAAGATTAAAGATTCTGAAAGATGTTGGAGAGGATGATCTTTAAAGAGATCCTGATCTCCTACGCTTCTCTGATAATCTAGCAATTACCAAGCCAAACCTTATTTACCAGCTTTTTACTCGTAGGCTCCCAAGTAGAATTATTTTCTTTGTCTTCTAATTGAGATGCAATGTCAAGAAATGCTTTGGAGTCTGGTCTGTGTTCAAACCTTAGCTCTGTGACATACCAGCTGACATATAAGCTTGGGTAATGGGTCACTTGACCCTGGGATAAATTTGGCTATTGCTGGCTGAGCAAGCCAGGGAGCATCAGACATCTCGCCCTGGGCTTGGAGGAGCCAGAACTGGAAAGGCACATGAATTTGTTTACCTTCCTGGAACACTGCTTCCAACCACAGAAATGAAGGGAAAGCTCTTTGCTAGGCAAGTCCACCCCGACAGCTTGGCCACGCTGTCCTTACCATCCAGACTCCAGTCTCACTGATGGTAGGAAAAAAGTGGAGTTTGGGAGGCACCTGGGATAAACTGAGAAACTCAGTGCCTTCTTATCAGTGGGTACTTCTAGGCTCACCTGGAGTCATTAGAAATAAGACTAATACAGATTAATAAGACTAATATAAGACTAACAGGTAAAGGGGGGGTCAAAAGGTTAAAAAAATGCAGTTGATGTAAAACAGACACAGAAATTTTGATCATATTTAAAATATTGATTTTATGTATATATCAATATATACATATATATGTTTATATAGGTGATAAAATAAAGTCTGAAAAAAAGAAATAAGACTAATACAGATTATGACATTTGTTTACATCCACTCTCCACTTGGGCTACCAAAAAAGAAATTGAATCTTCCTTTTGTTATTAAATTTTCTTTAGCAAGTTATATTATCCTTTATCATCTTACTGCTTATTCTTGTTCTTACTCTTCCCTATTTTTTTCTTTTCTTCCCTCTCCTTTTCATTCCCAAAATATCACATGTGGTATTTAATACAAATACTTTGAATAAGGCAGTAAGAGTTTAGCAGTGAAAAAAGCAAGTCACAGCACAAATCAAAGATCTGGTCAATAAGACCACTTGGGCAAATGGGGAGCTCACATCTCAATAACAGCAACATTTCCTAACCCAGGACACTGGGTTGTCCAAGATGATTAGCCGAAGACCTCTGTGCCTCAAAGCAGATCACCCTCCCAATGCAGAAAGGTCTGTACGTATGGAAAGCCTGGCAAATTTTGAGGGGTTTTTTTAATGCTTGGGAGTAGTGAAAATTTTATTTAGTGAAACTATCTCTTCCATGTACCATCACATCCTATGTGTCAGCCATTTTTAATCTCAGAAAAGCATTTTCCGTCAAGGCTGAAAGAAAGCCTTGATTAGATACAGCTTTGATTTATCTTCTCCACTAAGTGCCTCTGTAGGGAACACAGCCGGATAAAGCCATTCAAATATGAGTTAGAATGGCAAAATTCTCAGTCATTTCCAAAACCTTCAGTTTTCCTATCCACCTTTGTGATCCCCACATTAAAGGATTTCTGGCACTCTTGACGTGATGGGATTATTTAAATAATGACATCAAGCTAATGTTTGTAAGATGCTTCAAGGAACTGAACACAAGTTGAAAGTAGTAATATCATCGTTATTTCTTCATCTGTCCTCTACTATTTCCAAAGAAACAGAAACAACCACTTACACAAACACACACACACACAAAAATCCTCCGGACACCCAAGTTAACCAATGTCTCCTTTCTTCCCAAACCGCTAATCAGCCAGCCACTGGGCAAACAGCTCAAGCACCAGGCAAGGAAAACATGTTATTTTTCTGGGCAAGCCTTAACTTCACTGCCTACAAAACACAGCCCCACGGGGCACATCCCACACATGGTGAGATTAAGGCTCCCCTCTCTCACTGGAAACCAATAGTTACCCGTCAACGCCCGAGGAAACTGAGGTCAGGATTTGCCAATATGCACCCTGAAGTCCAAGCTCATTGATTCTCAAGTTTTCCTACACAGACCAGTACTCACATCCAAACCATCACTGCAAGACTTCTCCCGCTACTATCACTCAAAGAAAGTTCAAAAAGGAGTAGCATAAGAGAGAGCTTCTCTCCACGGAGCCTCATCCCCCAGCCGCCCAACGCCCTGCAGACTTCTCAGAATGAGAGAAATTGCTCAGTGTCAGGGCCGGACAGTGAGTCAACCTGGTGTCTACATGTCCCCTGAACCAGGCGATTCAGTGAGCTAAGGTAAGAAAAGGAAAGCAAAACAAACAACAAAACCAGGCTTCAGATAGTCCCTTAAAAAATGAGGCTGTCGGGAGCCAAATTCAACAGTGCACACAAGCCACTTCAAGGCACACCCCACAGCACTCATCAGAAATCTTCAAAGTACGAGTGAGGCTCCCCTGCCACAGGCCAGGGTCATGGACCCAAAGGTGACAATGAGACACTCCCAAGAACATCTGGACAAATAAGCCGGGCACAGGGCCTTTCCAGACGGTGGACAGTGGCCTCTGTCTTCACTCATCGGATGACCCCAGATTCCTGTCCCAGGGCTGGCTGCTTCCAGCACAGATCTTCACTCACCCAAGCCCAGTGCAGGGTTCAGGTTTTAAGGTGGCTGAAGAGTCACTCTCTTTCCTCATGTCCCCTGTTTGCCTCCAGAAGACTTGTCAGTCTTCCAGCAAATGTCTCGTTAGGTGAGAGCAGGAGACAGATGAGGTCCCTGTTCTCACGGAGAACAAAAAAGAAAGTAAGCAAAAACCACTGGCACACAAATCAAGTAAGTGACCAAGAAAAACAACTGCACATTTTGGAAAGTCCATTGCAAGATATAAATAGGGCAATGTGATAGAGAAAAAGGTGGACAAGGGGACGTATTTAAGGGAGAGGTTGGCTAAGGCCTGAACTAGGCAAATGAGCTGTTTGAAATATGCAAATGAGCTCAACTATGCAAATGAACAAGAGAGGGTGTTCCAGGCACAGAGGACCCCAGAAGCAAAGAGCTGGGGTGTCTGAGGGACTAAAAGGGGACTGGTGAGACTGCAGTGTGGTGGGCAAGAGAGAAAGGGGTCAAGGGTCACTGAGAAGCAGGCAGGCCTCAAATCATCCAAGAGGAGGATTTATTCTGAGTAAAGAAAAGCACTAAAGAATTCCAGGCTGGAGAGAAAGGGACTTGGAACAGTTAACTTTTCTGTTCCTCAGTCCTCATATAAAACACGAGGATCATAATAACTTTACTTTGGGGTTGTTGTGAGGGTTAAAGACATCCCATGATTAGGACAGAGGCTGGAACACAAGGCAGATGCTCACCTTCTCATGAATTAAACAACACAGCCTATGTCATGCATAAATAAGTATTTAGACTTCCCCCAAAGTAAGAAACAATCCCTGTGACATAACTAACACAGGCCGACAGTATGAGAGTCTAAACACTGACCTTGGGATTAATTCTCTCAGTCACCACTTTAGCTCTAGCTTAAAGTCACACTGCCTGGTTTCAAACCATGGCTGTGTGACCTTGGGAGGTAACTCAACTTCTCTGGGCATGTTTTCTCATCTATAAATGGAGATAAAACTATTTCCTAGGCTTATTTTGAAGATTTATTTATATATATAATATAAATATATAATATTTTTATTATATATGGAGAGAACCTATATACAGAATAGAGAGAGAACCTATATACAGAATAGAGAGAGAACAATTTCTGGTGTATAGTGAATATACAATACTTATTAGATATAGTAATAATACTTTTTTTCTATCAGAAGAGACACTGATTTGCCTTTCAAACAAGACACTGAAGCCTTTTCAATCTCATATAACTAAATTTAGGACAATATCAAGTACTATTTTTTTTTTTTTGCTTTGACTGTTAAATACCATATTTTGGATTTAGTAGTTAAAAGAATATTTTTGAAGCAAAAATAAACAAATGGGGCTACATCAAACTAAAAAGCATCTGCATAGCAAAGGACACTATCAATAAAATGAAAAGACAACCTACTGAATGGGAGAAGATATTTGAAAATCATATATCTGATACGGGGTTAATATTCAAAACATATTACAACATCATACAACTCAACAACAAAAAAACAACCCAATTAAAAAACTGTCAGTGTTGAATAGATATTTTTCCAAAGAAGACATACAAATGGCCAACAGGCACATGAAAAGATGTTTAGCACCACTAATTATTAAGGAAATGCAAATCAAAACCACAATGAGATACCACCTCATACCTGTTAGAATGACTATTATCGAAAAGGCAAGAAATACAAGTGTTGGCAAGTATGTGGAGAAAAGGGAACCCTTAGACACTGTTGGTGGGAATGTAAATTGGTGCAGCCACCATGGAAAACAAAAAATTAAGAATAGAACTACCAAAAGCTCCACTTCTGGGTACTTACCCAAAGCATATGAAAACACTAATTCAAAAATATATATGCACGCCCATACTCATTGCAGCATTACTTACAATAGCTAACATATGGAAACAAGCTAAGTGTCAATGGATATATGGATAAAGATGTGAGATATATATAGATAGACTGATCGATAGATATAGATATATAGATGCATACATACACATACACACTGATATATACATATGCAAACATAGATATATATATATACACGTAGATACATACATCCATACATAAACACACACAGTGAAATATTACTCAGTCGTAAAAAAGAGGAAATCTTGCCATTTGCGATAACATGGATGGACCTTGAGGGTATTAATGCTAAGCGGAATAAGTCAGGTGCAGAAAGACAAATACCATATGATTTCACTTGTATGTGGAATATTAAAAATAAATAAATAAATGAACAAACCAAACCAAGCAAAAACAAACACATAGATACTGAGAATGGAGTAGTGGTTACCAGAGGGGAAGGGGCAGGGGGAGGGCAAAATGGGTAAAGAGGGTCAACTCTGCGGTGACAGATGGAAACCAAAAATTTAATGGTGAGCACGCTATAGCGTATATAAAAGTAAAAATATAATGCCATACACATGAAATTTATGTGGTGTTATAAACAAATGTTACCTCAATAAAAAATATTTTTTTAAAGAAGAACATTTTCATTTGGGTGGAGAAAGTGCATCAAATACCATTTTTATTTCTCAATAGACTAGATTCGTTTTGCTTTGGTTTTTACAGAGCTGAGGAATTATTTTAAATGTAAAGACAGTTTATCCATTGAAAGTTAGTCAAGAAACTTTGGTAACTGACAAATCATGCTTTTATCTTAAGTTGTGATTTTATATACACAGGAAATTTTGAGGGATATATATCAAAACATTAACAGGTTTACAGTGGTTGCAGCTAGGCAATGAGATGATCCATTTTTTGTATATGTATATATTCTTTTTCTTTCTACAATGAACATTGATTGTGTACAAAATAAATCAAAGACTCAGTGTAAGATAAAAGGAATACATCCAAAAGCGTGTGATGATGGCAAGGACGCTGTAAGGGTCTGTGAACCTGCCTTGACCTTTGCAGCTATCTGTTCCATCTTCAGCAAATTTCTAAGCCTCCCTAAATTTTAGTTTCTTTATTTGTTAAATGGACAAAACAATTCTTTTCCACACAGCGTTGTGGTAAAGACTGAATGAGGCATACAGTGACTACTCAATAAATCACAGCTCCATAGTACTCTGTAGTCTTTAAGAGCACCTGGGTTCAAATCTTTTTTCTTTCCTTAATTCCCTGTGTGACCTTAGACAAGTCACTTAACCTCTCTGTGCCTCAGTTTCCTCATATTTTATAATAATGGCACTTACCTCACATGGATATAAGAGTATATGAGGATTAAAGGAGTTAACATATGTAAACAATTTGGAACAGTGCCCAGCACATGGTAAATGCTATGTAACTGCCAGTTCTTATTACTATTATGAAATCTAAATCTAAAACTTCTGAAAAGCATATGGTTACATAATCATGTAAATATGGTTTATTTTATGGTGACAAAAATAACAAGCAAGAATAGTATGGCATTTTTGTATCATTCATTGGCAGAGACATTAATTTTTATTCATATATAAACTTGTTATGTTTATACGACAAGGAAAAAAATCAAGGTCCTAATTTTTTATTTGATTCCATGTATTAAACACAAGCTATAATTTGAGGACTACCCAGAAAACTTAATTGCCTGAGCTAATTTCTCCAAGGAGCATTTTCTCTGCATCATTCTGTCTTTACGTTTTTCCACCAGCATAGAACAGAATTCAGTAAATCTGCATGCGTATTTGTTAGAGTATGTAATCACACAGTGTGGCAAGCACAGAGGGGAGTCGGGTTGTCCACTTATTTATCAAAAACAATTTTTACTGGAAGCCTAACTTGCCTGGAACCCTAGGTACTGGGGAGATCTAGAGGAAAAAAAACAAAGTCCCCAAGAGATAACATAGCGGTCAAGATTCAGAATAACACAGAAATGAGTTTCATTCTCTCCCTATCCCTCTGCTCAAAATAGGAGTATCCTCATCTACAAAATAGGAATAATAATAAAAACAACTACTGCTACTACCTCATTGGCTTGTTGCGAAGCCTGAATGAAAAGCTGCCTGTAATTCATTTAGCACATGGTAAGCTCTCAATAAATGTTAACTATTGTTATGTGGTCTTCAAGGGAAGCAGACAGCAGCTGATAACTACATGTCTATGTGAAAAGTTAGATCAAGTTTCAAGGAAGACTCTGAGAGCACAGAAGCAGGAGTGACAATCTACCCATATGAGTCAGGACTCAGGAAAATGGAATTAAACTATTATTCTTAGCACCTTCTATTCCCCCTTCTAGTGCCTTCCCAACACATTGACCATGATCCTTGGTTGGGCATATCTGCCCTTGTCTAAGACAGATAAGATCCCATTCTCCTTGTCTCTAGCCCCAGACCCAATCAGAGCTTACTCTCATCCTCATCCAATTGGAAGGTCAAGGTTATCTTGTCCAACTACGCGTGATGCTTGAGTCTGTTCAACATCCCAAAGAACTCATCAACCAGATGCAGCTGCAGGACCTGCAGTGATGGTGACCTTGTCCCCGTGAGAGACTAGACACCATCTTTAAGATGTTGGGCAGCATCAGCAGCTAGGTCTCGGCTCAGGCCTTTGAAGCAGCCTGAGACAGATAAACTCCATCCCAGAAATGAGCTCAGCATGGCATGCCTGTGGCTTGTCTGCCACAGCAATTCGGGACTCCATGTCTATTCTGCAGGTAAGCTGCGTCACTCAGAAACTCATGACTTCTGTCCAGGGCACTGAGCACCGCCTCACTCTGTTCCCAGGCTCTGTGCCCAGACCTACTCTCTGCCACAGCTTCTGGAGTTCTGACCTTTGAATTAAACTGCTCCTTGCAGAAGTATGTCATGATTTTGTAAGGCCACCTGCCCATCTTCATGTGCTCTCATTGTTTAAGAACTTCCTCCTCATAGGGAACTAAACCCCATCGTCCTGTAACTTGCAGTCACTGGGCTCATCCGATCCTAGGGGCCATCCAGAAGTATAATCTTTTTTTAATGTGGCAGAATTTCAAGTATCCTCAGGCCAATCAAAACTGCCTGGCACTCCCTACTTTTCTTGGAGGGACCAAATATCTCCAAGTTGCTTCTGCTGTCGCCCGTGAGATGTTCTTTCACTAATCCAACCTCTTTCCTAGGATGCAGCCCTGGCCAACTTGACATGGGCATTAGGCTGATGACGGCTTTTCTCTGCCATTGATCCTAGGGAACATTTGCAGTAGCTTCAAGACAGTAGCCCCAAGAAATTAGCTATGTTGGAAAATTCTGGCTAATGGGTAGGCTGTTGATGTGATCTAGGGTGACTTCTATACACTTCATATCACGCCAAAAGAGCAATTCCTCATCTGTCTACAGAAGGAAACTAAAGAATTGCAAGCATCACCAGGAGCAGTAACCCATTTTCATAAATCCTCAAAGAGATCTTGCAAACAGGCGCTATATCTGAAGTACGTATTGCCAGAGTTGTGGCCAAGAATGCAAGCAAGCAAGCAGTAGACAGCACTTCTCAGAACCAAACCTGAGTAGTATTAAATCTTTTCCTTTCCAGATGTGTGAAAGGACAGAAAGAAATAAAAGGGGGGAATAAAAGGTTGTACTTGTGTGTTGCTGCCCTTGCCCTGTGGTTCCAGGACTGGAGTCAGTCTGCATAATGCCAGAGACAGTCCTAAGGACCCTCCCTCACAGAGAAGACAGTTCTTCTGGGTGGTTTTCCTCTGCCCCTCCAGATCCATTGTCTGCACCCCCATCCCATGTCCTAGTAGGCTGCCCTTTACCAACTGCCCCCAAATCTCCTTAACTGGAGGGAGGAAAGGGAGAGAGGTCAAGGGTCCACTCCTGGCACTACCTCTCTGCTGGGGTTCGGGTGGCAGTGATTGTGTCTCCACATATGGTAGGCAGCCCCTTTCCCACAGCCAAGCCCTCCCCAGTGGGTTCTTCCCTTGGCTCCCTCGCCCTTCCAGGTCTCCTGTTAGCCTGCCCACAGTTCTGAAGTAGTCCCTTCATTATCCCTGGGAGAGTGCCATCTATTGCTGTGGGGACCCTGACAGATACAGTGGTCTATGTCCAAGGAATATTTAATCATGTTCATATGCCTAGAACCACCGTGACCACTAATTCTCCTAGATCACAGCCCAGATTTACAAGGCCTTGACCTAGGGACTCAAGACGATTTCAGAATTCTCTGGAGGAGTCAATGGACCAGATACACGTCATCCAACCATCCTGTTAGGGTAGCTCTCAGAATCCTGGACAAAGAAAAGTCAGACCATTCAGGGCATATTTGGAATGAGGGAGAAAAACTTGTTTGGAAATGTTTTCTGATTAAGTGATGTTGGTCTTACGATATGAAAAGCTAAATCAAAAGGAAGGCAGGGAAGGCTACAAACAAAGATTTATTGCTGTTTATTTAGTCTTCACCACAGCCTTACTGAAAAGGTATTTTCTTCTAATTTACAGATGAGAATTTCTGAGGTAAATAACTTCCCCAAGGAACCCAGCTAGAGAAAAGGGGAGCCAGGAAACAAACATATCTGCCAACCCCGATGCCTGCTGTCTTTCCTCCACCCTAACCACTTTTTTCTTTCAAGCCTGATTGAACCTTTCCCCAAATCATCAGTGAACCCTAGTAACTATAACCAATAATAGATATGACATTATCTGGAGAAATATTATCACTCTCAATTTTCACGAAGTACCAAGCTAAAAACTTCAGAGCTTTTGTTTTTCCGTCATATACTTAGGATAAAAGTGATCAGGTAATAACTAGATGGAAATTTCTAGAAAGACCACAAAAGAAACATAAGAACCTATTTATTTTAATAACGCTTTTTATAATTGAAGATGATGTTTATGCCCTCCAGGTCTGTTTTTATTTCATTTCTCCAACTTTCCCAAGTCTGGTTTCTCGGTTGTCCTTATTTTGACTGTTTCTGCCCCGGGAAGGTGCTGCAGGTTCTGTGAAATCATTGCCTTTACAGCTGTGCTTGCTACCTTGCAGAGAGGCAAGAGAAATAGTCTCTCTCCTTTCTTTTTAAAACCTGACAGTCACACTTTCTCCACTTCAAAGCCACACCGTATGACCTCAGCGGGCTGACATAAATGGACACTCAAGCAAGAGATCATTCATTCAGTGGCTTTTTCCATATGTGGAAAAAAAAGAGCCATTCGTTAACCTTTGTAGGGTTTAACAGTTTACAAAGCCATTTTCCATACATTAATTTAATTTGGAACTTAGAATGATTAATGAGAGGGATGCATTTTTTTTCTCATTTTGCAGATGGTGAATCTGAGATTTAGACAGGGAAAGTAATATGACTGAGGTCACACCACAAGTAAAAAGCAAAGCTAGAACTTGAATTTGGGCCCTCTGACCCTGAATACTAGGATATTCTTAGAACAGAGCAGAACAACCAATTTGCCAGTGTTTCTGCCCCTGCCGGGGGGGGGGGCAGGGGTCAATCTACGTGCCAGTGAGTCCTGAAAATACATTTATGATACAAATACACAAGTACTGCTCTAGAAAGCTCCAGGCCCTATGGGGTGTTTCCAAAGATGGAGTACAAGTTGTCCTCTTACCTTGGAAGCTGGAGAAACTACATCGAGCACCTTTCTAGCACCCTCTGCCCTGGATCAAGCTGCCAAACCTTCTGTGCTGTATCCCCACTCCAAGCCCCTAGCATACCCCCGCTCGACCTAAGCTTAAGGCATCCTCTAGAGAATAATCTGGGTAAATTCAAAACATCCTCCTGTCCTACTCTCTACCTCTGCAGTACGTACTACAGTCTCATGGTTCCTGGAACTCTCCTGAAGCTGCACGAGTCCTGACATCTCTGCACTCAACATCCTGTCCTCAGGACCCCCTGACATTCTGTATAAAGAGGTGACTTTGGAATTCCTCCTCTCCCAAGACTTGAACAGGATGGGACTCAGTACCTATTCCCAAAGGATTCTACTGTTAAGTGTCTAGGTTATCTGGGTGCAGTTACTAGTCCCACCACATACCAACTGCATAACCACTGTGAGCCTCTGTTTCCAGATAACATAGTACCTACCTCAAACTGTTACTGTAGCACATGAAACTACACATGTAAGGTAGTTAGCAAAATATCCAGCGCACAGTAAGCACTCTGTGATAGTTATAATCACAGGCCTGTACTCTAAGGCTACATAGCTATGTCTTGCAGAAGACTTTATTTTCAAAAAGAATAACTTTTTTTGTAATAACTTGAAACAAAAGTGCATGTGTTATGAAAAACTGTATGTAAACAAGTTTGATAATCTAGATGAAATGGACAAATCCCTAGAAAGACGCAAACTATCAAAAATGACTCAAGAGAAAATATCAGTAGAAAATCTGATTAAACCTATAACAAATGAAGAGACTAAATGAGCAATTAAAAAGAAAAATTCCCACAAAGAAAAGCTCAGGCCTGAATGGATTAAGTGGTGAATTCCACAAATGTTTAAAGAACTAACACCAACCCTTCCCAAAATCTTCCAAAAAATAAAGAAAAGGGGACATTCTCCAACTTATCCTATGAAGCTATCATTACCCTGATACCAAAACCAGACAAGGACATCACAAGAAGGAAAAAATAATATGCACCAATATTTCTTATATAGATGCAAAAATCCTCAACAAAATACAAGCCAACCAAATCTAACAACATATAAAAGGGATTATACACCATGACCAAGTGGAATTTATCCAAGGAATGCAAGGTCGGTTTATCTTCTGAAAATCAATCACAATAACACACTAAGTTAATAGAATAAATGGAAAAAAAAAACCCACAATTATCTCCGTAGACACAGAAAAGGCATTTGACAAAATTCAACACCCTTCCATGATAAAACATTCAAAAACCTAGGAAAAGAGGTGAGCTTCCTAAACCTGATAAAGGAAATTTACCCAAAACACCCCATAGCTGATACCATATGTGATGGTGAAAGACTGAATGCTTTACCCCTAGGATAAGGAACAAGAGAAGGATATCACATCTTATCACTTCTATTTCACTAGAGGTCTAGCCAGGACATTTAGGCAAGAAAGCAAAATAAAAGTCATCCTGATTAGAAAGAAATAAATAAAATGATCTCTAATCACAGATGACATAATCTTGTATGTAGAAAATACTAAGGAACCTACCAATTAAAAAAAAAACTATTAGAACTAATAAACATGTTAAACAAGGTTGCTGGATACAAGTCAATATACAAAACTCATTTGTATTTCTATACAGTACGATCAGAAAATAAAATTAAGAAAACAATTTCACTTACAATAGCATCAAAATAATAAAATACTTAGTAATAAATTTAACAAAAGAGGTACAAGACTAGTATACTGAAAACATAAAAGTATCATTGAAAGAAATTAAAGGATAACTAAATATATGGAAAGACATTTCAAGTTTGTGAATTGCAAGCATTAATTTTGTTAAATGGCAAGTTCATCTTCAGATTCAATGCAGTCCCAGTCATGATCCCAGATGCTTTTTTGCAGATATTGACAAGCTGACCCTAAAATCCATATGGAAATGCAAGAGACCCAGAATAGCCAAAACAATCTGGAAAAAGAAAAAGTTGAAGGATTCACACATCCTAATTTCAAAACTTACTACAAAGCAGTAGTAATCAAGACACACAGATCAATGGAATAGAGTTAAGAGTCTAGAAATAAACCCTTACATTTATGGTCAGTTGATTTTCAAGAAGGATACCAAAACCATTCAATGGAGAAAAAACAGTCTTTTCAGCAAACGGTACAGGGACAACTGGATATTCAGGTGCAAAAGAATAAGGCTGGAACCCTACTTCACACCATATACAAAAATTATCTCAAAATGGATTATAAAACTAAATGTAAGAACCAGAACTATAAAACTCAGAAGAAAACATGGGCATAAATCTTCATGACCTTGGATTTGGCAATAGATTTTTAAATATGACACCAAAAAAGTACAAGCAACAAAAGAGAAAATGAGTAAATTGGACTTCATCAAAATGTAAAAGTTTCATGCTTCAATGGACACGATCAAGAAAATGAAGACAACCCATACAGCGGGAGAAAACATTTGCAAGTCATATCCTCAATAAGGATCTAGTATCCAGAATACATAAAAAACTCTTACAACTCAACAATAAAAAGACAAATAGACCAATTAGAAAAAGGACAAATGATTTGAATACACATTTCTCTAAAGAAGCTATCCAAATGGCCCAGAAACACATGAAAAAATGTTCAACATTATTTGTCACTAGGGAAATGCAAATCAAAACACGACATACCCACTAGTACAGCTAAAATCAAAAAGACACATAATAAGTATTGATAAGGTGGAGAAATCACATTCCCTCATATATTGCCAATGGGACTGTAAAATGAGGCAGCTACTTTGGAAAACAGTTTGGTAGTTCTTCAAAATGTTTAACATAGAGTTCCCATATGATCTAGCAATTCCACTCCTGGGTCTACACCTAAGAGAAATGAAAACATATGTCCACACAAAAACTTGTACACTTGTTCTTGAATGTGCATAGCAGCATTATTTGTAATAGCCAAATAGTGGAAACTATCCAAATTTCCAACAGCTAATGATTGGATAAACAAAACGCAGTCTATCCTCATGTTTAAATAGTATTGGGCCATAAAAAGGAAGAAAGTACTGATACATGCTACAACATGGATGAACCTTAAAAACATTATACTACGTGAAAGAACCCAGACACAAAAGGCCACATGTTGCATGATTCCATTTACATGAAATACCCTGAATAGGCAAATCCATGCTGACAGAAAGTAGATTCATGATTGCCAGAGACTGGGGGGGAAGGAAAAATGTGCAGTGACTGCCAGTGGATACAGGTTTTCTTTTGGGAGTGATGAAAATGTTCTAAAATTAGATAGTGTGACGGTTATACAATTCTGTGAATATATTTTTGAAAACACTAAACTGTATACTTTAAAGGGGAAATTTTATAGTATGTGAATTATATCTCAATAAAGCTTGTTTCACATACACTTTAAAGTCTACAAGTGGGTTCACTACATTTTACCCCAGTTTTTCAGTTTGAAAAATGGCAATGTATTTACAAGCTAAGCTCTCTAAGGCTACAAGGCCAATATCTTCTGAAATAAAATCAGGACACATTCTGATGCAAGAGATTTCTGCTTTTTAATTTATTTAAATGAAAAGGTCTACACATTCAATCACACTGAACTTATTTACAAAATAGAAATAGACTCACAGACATAGAAAACAAACTTAAGGTTACCAAGGAGGATAGAGGGGCAGGAGAGGATAAATTAGGAGTGGGGGATTAACATATACACTCTACTAAATATAAAATAGATAAACAACAAGGACGTACTGTATAGCACAGGGAACTATATTCAATATCTTATAATAACCTATAATTGAAAAGAATCTGAAAAAGAATATATATATGTAAAACTGAATCACTTTGCTGTATACCTGAAACTAACACAACATTGTAAATTAACTATATTTCAATTAAAAAATTTTAAATGCTTAAAAAAAACAAAAGAAGAGCCATTTAACAAATCATCTGTGGGGAAAGTGTTACAATGACACGGAAATGGAGCTGTCACAGAAAATCCTAGTATGGCCTCGTATGTCAGCCATCAGTCCACATGAAATACACATACTTCACTACTCAAAAAACACACACTAATTTCTAGACTCTAATCATGATGAGTTCATGGAAAATTGTGACTACCAAAAGGCATTTATGCAGGAAAGTAAGTATCACTCATTTTCTACCCTAAACTCAGAGTACGAACATTTAATGAGCACAAACGCTAAAACAAATATACAACCAAAATATGCAGTAACCAGAGCATCTTGCGTTGTTGATTGATGTCTAATATAATAGGTGCTCCATAAACAATGGTTGAATGAATACATAGATTTTTCCCTCATCAAACCACAAGTGTTCTTTCTCTTTGGTGTATTTCCTCTGTCTATCTCCTCCCATGATTATGTCTTTGCTAACACTGGGTATTTTTATAGGCTCTCCATTTCTTTGATACCCCTTCCTCCTCTCCTTCCCTTTCTGTGCTTTCTTCTCCTTTTTCTACCACTCCTCTCCTCTCACAGCTCTCTCTTTCTCTCCTCTCTTACCACCCACATCTGATTAATGGTCAAATGCTCTCAATTCTACATCTCTTAAACCTGTCCACTTTCCATTCCCACTGCCACCATCCCAGATAAAACCATCTTCATCCTTAACTGCTTTCTTGTAACAACTCACAGTAAGAACAGCTAGCCTTTATGACGCACTTACTGTGCAAAACAGCTCTCATTTCATCCTCAGGGTAACCTTCCTAAGTAAGTGTTGTCATTACTCTTTGTTTTCAAAATGAGAAAATCAAGACTCAGACAGGTATTAACAGTTGAGTCTGTTGCACTCCATGGCTTTCATTCTCACCCATCATACCACCCTTCCCCCAGCCCTGCCGTATGGTCAATGTGGCTGTCTGGGTGATATTTCTAAAACTCAAAGCTAAGCATGGTCCTCCCCTGCATACACAACCCTTCATTGTCCTCTAGGGTAAAGTATAGACTCCTTAATAAGGTTCTGCGTGATGCTGTTCTTCCTTAACCCTCCTGTCTTACTGCCAACTCCCAAGAGTCCTTTAGAAGTCACCTTAGCTGTCACCACCTCCATGACAGACACCATATCTAAAAAATTAGTTAGGAGACCCTTTCATGGGTTTCCTAGCCCCTTGCCCTTACCCCTGTGAAAGCCATTGGATGGCGGAACATCAAATCATCAGAGTTAAAACTCCAGGCTCCTGAGTCAGACTCTTGCTGACCAGGTCTGCTGCTTACCAGGTATGTGATCTTGTGCAATGTACTTAACCTCTTTGTGCCTCAGTTTGCTCATCTGTAAATTAGGGGTAATAATTGTACTAGTAGGGACCTTATTGACTTGTTATGAAGTTTAAATAAAATAACACATGTGAAGCAATTAGATATGGTAAGCACATTTTCCTTTTTACCTTCTCTCTTTTACCAATTTTTATTTATCTCTGCTATTCCTGCCAACTTTCATTTCCTTTATATAAAACTGCATATTAGTGAGTTTCCTTACAGTTGTAAAAGATTTAGTCCTTTGCAAAACTCTTTTTCCTCAAAGCAATTCTGTGAAGTAGGCCGGACAAATTATTTTATAGAGACATCAAATGTCTTCATCACATGAATGCAGTGGGGCAGTTGTAAGGGGCAGATAGTGAGGTTTGGCAAGAGCGTGAGCAACAGAAGACACATCAGCAGTGGCAGGAACTGCAGCTGGAGGAAAATCATTAGTTTCACAGTTCCATTCTACTCATCTACTTCTCTAAGCCTCATTTATTCATGTATAAAATGAGGATAATGACACATACTTTATAAGATTTGTAGTGAGGGTTAAACAAGGTAACATATATGAAGCACCTGTTCAGTGCTAGGAACGTAGTAAACACTCAGTAAATATTAGACAGTGACAACCGTACTTGACAAGAGCAAGGTCACTGCCAGTCAAAGGCAAGGGCGGCACAAACCCAAGTTGGACTACACACTTGCTACCGTGTCAGCCCACCTTTCCACGTGCACAGAGCCTGGTCATGTTTTCAGTAGAACGAGTAGGTCCATAAACGTGTATCCTGCCTGCCCTCTGCTTCACCTGGAAGAAAAAGAGGGGGATGGGCTGGGGGCAGAAGTGTAGAAGAGGGGATTTAATGCATCCCATGATGACATGACTCCAGAACCTAAAACTGCCCCATGGGCCTTGCCTTTATGGGTGACCTAATGAAAAACATCAGAGCTACATGACTCAGATCTAACAGCTAGTCTCACTTTTCTGAGGGTCCAGGCAGAAGGAAAAAAAAAAGCCTCTCTTCTTGATTCTTATTTTCTGTGCTCTCCCACTCCTCCAAATCAGAAGAAAGGACAGTCAAGATGCAAACTCAAATTCTGCCTGATAAAACAGGAAACCTGGATGGCTGCATGAAGGATGAGAGGGCTGGGGTTTGCAGAGGTAATTGAGAGGCGGTCCCTCGCTAAGAACGTACCAGGCTGAATTTTCCAGGAGGATGTGAGTAAAGCCCAGTTCATGGGGAGGGGTCAGCGCCAATGAGTACGGTCTGTCTTGGCAGGGAGGGTGACAGGGTGTAGGTGTCCTGTCATCAGATCTGCACGATGTCGACTCACCCCATTACGTCAGCAAGAATCGCATCTCTCAGGGAGTGTAAGGACGAGGCCCGTTGGGGTCATCAAATCCCACAGCAAGGCATTAAAATCCTCTTGCCTCTCTCCTTCACAGTCGGTTCTTTCAGGACTCTCTATGGGAATTGCATTCCCATGGGCCACTAGGTCTCAGGCACCTCCTAAGTATTTAACTTATGTTAAAATATTTTATTCCTGCAACACCCCTTCCAGGCATGCAAAAATATCCATATTTTACTGGTGACTAAGTTGGGCTCAGAGAGGTGAAGTTATTACCCATGATCACATAATTAGTATTTAGCAAAGTTGAGATTCAAACCCAGATCTGCCTGAAACCACAGCCCATGTTTTGTTCTGTTTTGTTTTTTCTTTTTTCACCAGAATACACAGCTTCCAGAGTAAGTTCGTGATCCCTGTCTCGACACAGCCCTTTCTTGCCTGCCTATTTTGGGGATTGTATAACCTCAGTATTAGTAAAAGGCTTTCTTTAAATGTTGCTGTAGACTTAAATGCAACCTTACACAGGCTTTCATTGCTTTATTACATTCTTGAAACACCACCCATGCCACTCACATTGCAATCCATTACTTAATGAGTACTACACTGTCAGGCATCTTGCTTGACACAAGAAGATATACAATAAATAAGACACAGTCTCAGGCCTTCCCCCAAGACCCAAAGCTAAGCCTGACCTCATGTAGGGGTTCTTAAAGGAGCTATTGCCTGAATCTGAGGCATGAATCATTTGCCTCATGGCTAGTGTGTCCTAATCTTCTACGCCAGTTAAAAAACCTGGGCTTCTACATGCCCAGAGAGCAAGGCTCCCAACTCTAGGTTTCTTCTCAAGGGTTCCATATTGGCTCCCTGTTCCAGTCAGGTAGTAGAGGCAAGCGCCCTGCCAGGCTCTTCCAAGTCCCCCTTCCTGACCTGGAGTCCTGTCCAATGGTACAGAATCTGATGGAAAATCACCATTCATTCTATGGTCTCAGTCTGTCTGCTTGGTGAGAAACCTCACCCGCCCCCAGGTTGGGTTCCCATCACAAATCTCTCATCAGGACCACACCAGTTACAGCCACGGACACTAAGCTAAACCTTTGCTCAGGCAGGCTGGCCTGAGATTCTGTTCTGAGGCCGGGGGTAAACCCAGTTCTAAGCCCACCTACCACCAATCTCACTTTTGCAAGTGACCAAGGTGTACCCAGCTGAGTCCCAACACAAGACAGAAATGGCCCCTCTGTTTCTCTGTCTGAAAGCCCATCTTCTACAAACATAAGTTTTTCTGGCACGGTCCACTGGCAGGAATTTCAAATTCATTTTGTTTACTTTTTGTGTAGCACCTTCTCAAATTTAAAAACAAACGTTAAAATTATTTTGAAAGAAGACAGATGGGAACTACTTTCAGGTCAACTACTCTCCATTTCCACAAATGTGTATTAACCGCCGGTCACAGGCAAGACACAGGGGAGGACTTTGTCCCTTGCATACTGAAGAAACGTACTACTCAGCATATACAGATTTAGATCCCTGAGATTAGTAGGCTAGTCCAAAATCGAGCAATCATAAAATTCAGAGTCCTAGTGAAAAGCTTTACTGGACAGCAATTGTTCTGACCAGCCAAACGAGAAGAGAGTGCGCCCCTGGCCCAGTTCTATAAAGAGAGGCCAAGAATAAAACAGCTGAGGTCTGCCCACGTGCAAAATGGCAGATGCAACATCCATATTTAGGAAAGACCTGCTGACGTGTCTCTCCGCTAAAGGGACACGATCTTTAGAGGTTTTTTCATTTACTTAAGAAGTCCACAGAGACTTTGGAACTACACCACTATCTAGGGCTCTCTTCTGGGGAGAATGATTGTGTTACCAAAAGGGTCTTTAAAAGCCGCATCTTGCCTCAGGGTGCAGTGCCCCCATCAGCAGGCAGTCCATCACAGTGAAGCCCCCTCAGCTAAGGACCATTGTCACATGGCTTCCAGGGCCCAATCCATACCCATAAGTGAGAGCATTAAAAACAGCACATGAGAGATTTGTTTTCCAAGAGCAAAGGAAACAAACTAGGAGACAATTCTCCAAAGACCGAACATTCACAACCAGCAAATGCCTGCTGGAAATTTATATGCTGTGAGTGTAAAAGCAGTGAAATTCAATAATCTCCAAGCCACAGATTTGTAACTTGCACTTATGTAAATATTTATGGATTCTTTGGGGGAAAAAAATCAATCCTCTCAGCCTTTCTCTTTAGTACACGCTTCAGAGGGAACTTTTTTTTTCCTCTCAAGAGGAGGATGTAAACTCTAGCTATTGCTTAGAAACATTAAGTCAGCAGCCTGCCTAAGAATAATCTGAGTTCCATTTATGATTTCACACTAACAGATTATATCACATTCTCTTCCCAGCACCAGTGAAAGCACAGAAAAAAAAAAAAATGTGATCGTCCCCTCTGTGGTCTGGCCTCAGTGAGACTGAGAGGTTAAAAGCTGACCAGGTCAGTACCACTTCTCACATAGTAAGAAGAGAAATAAAGGTATCAGTCATTCCTCCAACATTACCGAGACGTAAAATGAGTGCAGTTCTCCACCTGTATCTGCCACGAGCACGTGCAGACCTTTTGCCCACATCATCTTGGTCAGAGCTATTCAGTAGCCCATTAACCATATCTTTCCTGCTTTCTTAACTCTCTAATCCCTCCTTCACACTGTCCCAGAGCGATATTCCTAGAATCCTGGTTTTGCTGTGATTGGCCCCTCCTCAATGCCCATCTGAAGCGTCAAAGCCCCCAAGTGCAATCTATGCTCCTTAGTCGGTTGATCAAGGCGCTTTGCCATCCATCTCCAACTTTTATCCCCTGCCAGGTTCAGAGCTGCATAAATCCTACATATCTACCATCTTGAATCTCTTGCCACTACCCAGGCCAACCACAGAATTTTAGCAGTTAATTTACAAATAGCATTTTTCTCATGCTAAGTCAGCTGCACCCTCTCTCCCTTCTTTGTTTATTAAAATTTGTACTACCTTCTTGTACTTGGTTCAAATGTCCCCATAAAAAAATTTCTACTCCCTTCGCCCCCTTGGTTTACTCCCAGATCATAATGAACTGGTCTGTCTGCTTGCCTGATACCCCCCAGACAGTAAGCACCCTCAATCTTGTCCATCTCTGTAGCTCCTTGGAGTTCAGCCTAGAGTGTTCCACATCGTACGCATTGCAAAATATGTCTGGGGATTGACATATGCCTACTAATAAGTGAACAATTGTAATGCCTCAACACATGTAACTGGTGACTTGAACAGGCTTCATGTGCAGCTTTACCTCCCCCCACTTCTTCTGCCAAAGGCTATGTTTAAAGTTTCTGTTCATCATCTGATTAAGAGAACTGAAGGTGAAAGAAGTACTGTGTTAATGTATTGGGTTGGCCAAAAAGGTCGTTCAGGTTTTTTCCATATGTTACAGAAGAACCCGAATGAACTTTCTGGCCAAGCCAATACATTAGGGGGGTGATCAGACGACACTGCACAATTATAAGGCAGCCCCATTTGAGGACAAGTGAGGTGGTATGCGGAAGCCACTATAAGGTCATCCCTTCAGCATCCACTACAGAAAGGGATGTGGAGGTGGGTACCAGTATACACAACCCTCCATGGCTGACCAGCCCTATGTTAAAACACATTCCATTACAATTAGCCAAATCTTCCACGTGATGAAGATACCGCAGAGATAGCGAACCAGCTCTTTTACATTGCAGAACAACACTGGCATACTGGAATCTCAGTCCTTTAGAAAGGAGTTTTAGGTGCTTAATAGCATACCACAGGAATAATGTTCACTCCAGTGGGATCTGGGGACCTGAGCCACAGACACAGAGAAGAAGCAAGCGTCATAGTAATAAGGGGAGGGTGGAGCCACAGGCAGACCAATCAGACAGACCATGACATAAACTGGCCCGGCTTACTAAGCTCAGGTGGTGGTGTGGTATGCACAGATGTTGTGAGGTGGCAGTGGGAGGCAGCACAGCCAACACAGATGAGGAGGGAAACTGGAAGACACAAGTCCTGGGAGAAGACTGAGAACTGCTGATAGATGGCAGAGAGGCGGGGACTCAGATGCTGGCACCTGTCATCACAGGTGCCTCAGGAGCCCACATTCAGGCTGATCTGATGTCCGAGAAAGCAGTGGCTGGGCCACTTTAGCTACAAATACACAGCTTAGGAGAAAAGTGATGCGGGAACCTTCACAGGAATAAGAACTGGAAGGGAGTCTCTTTCAGATAGCAACTAGCCTGGACTGCATCCTCTCCCAGCAAAAAGCTCTACAAAACCTCCCTCATCCCTGCAAGGTGAGGAAGGCAGCATTTTAATTTACAGAGATTTTCTTTTGTTTTACGCCAACTGCACTGGAGGAAACTTGTACTTCTAGCAATTTCGTGGGTGATGACATAGTAAATGGCACCAGGAATAGCTAGAGCAGTGGCTGGTAGCAGGACAGGCCCTAGCCTGAGGTTATTCTGAAAATTGTTGGGTGCTTCATTTTGGTTTTTACTGTGACTGGAAGGGTGCTATGAGCATTTATTTAGTGGGTAGGGGTCAGGGATACCAATCATCCTGTAATAGACATGAC
Source organism: Grampus griseus (assembly GCF_964374135.1). Taxonomy (NCBI): domain Eukaryota; kingdom Metazoa; phylum Chordata; class Mammalia; order Artiodactyla; family Delphinidae; genus Grampus; species Grampus griseus. Next base: position 47,470,441 of record NC_139003.1, read on the forward strand.
ACTCCTGCTGAACAGATACTTGCCCTGCACCCCCCCTCCCCCAGAGCACAAATGCCATTCATGTAGAAGAAAAATATACTTAAAATTATCTGAGAAACTCACTCAATTTTCTATGTATAAACAAAATGTATTTTTACTTGATTTTAATATATGCTGAAGGTTTTTTTTAGAAAGGCAACCTGGAAAGAGAAAATTGTATTTGGTTTAATTCGGAACTTTAATGAAAGTTGTTTGCCATTTGAGAACATCAGAGTTGCCAACACAAGGCAATACATTAGTTGCGTTCCCGTATTCCTGGGGAAATCCTACAACAAGGTGCGAGGACTTGACCCTTCGTTAAGCCCTCCAGTGGCATGGCACCTGGCAGGTGCCTACTGAAATACTGTGCTGATTTCTCCATTTGCCCCACCCCACCTTGATCCATCCTCTGCCTTTCTCTGTCCTTTCTGCATCAGGACGCTGAGCCCTGGGGACTGCATCCCCCCGCTCCCTGACCCTCTGTCTTCTCTCATCCAGCCAATGAGAGGCAGTGGCAGGAGATCCCAGGGTGAGAGGTAGAAGAGACTGGGGTATTCACTCCCCACCTCCCTCCTTCCTAACCCTAAGGGTGAGGGTATGGCTGCCTCCCACCTTCCAGCTCCAGCTCTAGTGGGGCTCCTGTAGGCCTAGGGGTGGTAAGAGCTTCCAGCTGTCCCTGGTCTCTGGGTCCCTTACTCTCTTCAGTTGGTTCCCTTAACCCCGAACCTCACATTCATTCAAGTCTTTTCAGTTTAAAAAAAGCTCTTGTTTAATTGTGTTCTTTCCTGTCGGGATCTTGATTGATATGAATACATATTATTTTATTGAAATTACCTTTCTTTTATTTCTCTATTATATTATATTTAGGGCATTTTTGGTAATCATGTGTCTGGGTAGGCTTTTTAACTATAAGATTCACTGCAAGGGCTTCCCTGGTGGTGCAGTGGTTGAGAGTCCGCCTGCTGATGCAGGGGACATGGGTTCGTGCCCCGGTCCGGGAAGATCCCACATGCCGCGGAGTGGCTGGGCCCATGAGCCATGGCCGCTGAGCCTGCATGTCCGGAGCCTGTGCTCCGCAACGGGAGAGGCCACAACAGTGAGAGGCCTGCGTACCGCAAAAAAAAAAAAAAAGATTCACTGCAAGATTATAACAGTTTATTATAAAATATCTGTCATAAAGAAGGATCATTTTATCCGATGAGGCTAGAGATGATGAGGACATGGAAATGGGGAAACATAACTTTGAGTAACTGCAGGCAAAGAGCTGAGGTTGTGGAGTGATGTTAACATCCATGATAGAAAGAAATCACCAGTCCAAGATGGGCTGGAGTGGCTCAGAGATGGACTGACAGATGAGGCAGGAAAAGCAGAGGGGAGGAGTCGGGACCTATTTCCTTGCCAAGAGGAGCTGGCAGCTAATGCCAGGACATGCAGCAGTGACACCTACACACAACTTGCAATTGCTATAAATGTATGTCTGCTCTATATGTATACACTTTAAAATACATGATCTGTTTGGGAAACCCTATGGAAGTTAGTCAAGAATGTGAGCTCAGAGATCTTCACAAAACCCATCAGCGTTTTTAAAGGTAAGCCAAATGTACTGTATATAAACCCAACCCATATTTACATTCAAGTTCCCAGGACCCAGGACAGGAAGACCAGGTTAGCAACACTCTCTGGAAAGTGGTACCCGAATAGGGATGCTCCTGTAGGAATGCCATACTTCTGTGCACACACAACCTTGATCTTCCTTGTCCCACCTCACTGTATATCCACAGCACACACACATACACATAGACATCATGCCACCTCTAGGTAGATTCAGATACACTCCTTTGTAAGCTATAGCCTCACAACCAGCTTCACCTAAGACTAATTTTCCAGGCGGCGGGAGGGGAGAATACACACACACACACACACACACACACACACACACACACACACACACACATACACACACATATACAGACAGCAAAAGGACAGAATGGCATCCCAGGAAAGTGGCTGGAATCTAGATCAACTGTAAAAGACCAGAACAGCCTGGGCCAAGCCTTGGGCTTGTTATGCCCAAACCACAGAAAGGCTTACAGAAAGCCAAATACAGATGGTGTTAACTTTAGGTCTGAGGAATGTTAGATGTCAGCAACAATATAGATTAGCTACTTTCCAATAATGATATTTCCCTTGGGATAGGGATTCCCTATCAGGGACCCTCCCAATCATACTCTTATTTCTGCTCTCCCACACCCACTCCACACACACATACCACAGACCCCTACAGTTTTCTAGATTATAACTAGTGCTAGGGTACTTGTGAAGCATATTAGAAGATTTTTTTTTGCCCAAATCACTATTTCATCATCAGCAACTTCTAACACCCCATCACATCAAAAAGAAAATTACTGTTTCAAAAGGACTTACAAGGAAGCAACCTATACACCCATTGACAGATGAATGGATAAAGGAGATGTGGTGTATATATACAATGGAATATTACTCAGTCGTAAAAAAGAATGAAATAATGCCATATGCAGCAACATGGATGGACCTAGAGATTATCATTCTAAGCGAAGTAAGTCAGACAGAGAAAGACAAATATACGCTATCACTTATACGTGGAATCTAAAAAAAATGAACAAATGAACTTATTTACAAAACAGAAACAGACTCACAGACATAGAAAACACTTATGATTACCAAAGGGAAAAGTGGGGGAGGGATAAATTAGGAGTTTGGGATTAACAGATACACACTACTATATATAGAACTTACTGTATAGCACAGGGAACTATATTCAATACCTTGCAATAACCTACAGTGGAAAAGAATCTGAAAAAAGAATATATATATATATATATATATATATATGACTGAATCTCTTTGCTGTACACCTGACACTAATGCATTATAAATCAACCACACTTCAATAAAAAATTAAAAATCATTTTAAAAGAACCATTTAGAGTGGGAAAAAAAGGACTTATGAACTGCAGAGAACATATTTATAACCCATCTTCAACATTTTGCCAAGACTTGAGACAAATCTAGAGAGCCAGTTTTCATCTCCTGCTACCCCACATTGTCTTCTCCCATTTAAGATCCACAGAGAGAGAGAAAGGGATACAAAGCCAGGATGAGGTGAAGCATCTGGCCAAGCAGATTCAGCTCCTGTGGCAATCCATTATCTGGGGAAAATTATGGTTTAACATCAGCCATTTGAGTTGCTGCAAATACTTTTTTCTAAATCTATGTTGGCTGTTTCCTAATTGCATATTTTCTTCAGCATAAGAAATTGCATGCTTGGTAAATTATCTATTTCAATATTCCACATAATATACAAATCAAGTATCAGAATGGTAATTTAGAACAGCAGGTATCACACTTTCAAACTGGGATAATTTTTGAGATTTTCCAGGCTCTTCCTTAAGTAGCTGTTTCTACTGATGTATTATATAAAACCCTCAGATACCCACTAATTGATTTAAAACGCAGTTTAGGCATATTATAAATACCTTGGGCTTTCTATGATCTTGGTCCAACAGAAAGCATCAGAATCATTATTATCAATCACAACAGGACCCATCAAACAGCATTTATTATACTGACATCTTCCTTTGGGAAGAAAAGGCCAAAAATAAATAAATAGACAAAGAAAATTAAACTCATCAGCAATATCAGTTGATTCTCCAAAATAACTTCTCTTATGATTATAGGGCACATATGATTTCATTCTAGTTGTCCAAAAGAAGGTCAAAGAATCAATCTCATCATTGACTGAGCACACCTCATAGAGCACATCTTCAAATTCTGCGTTTCTAAGTCTAAGAAAACTCAACAGTATTTGACTCCATTTCACTGTGACGTGAAGTGTGGGATGGAGCTAGAAGAAAGAAGTAGGGAAAAAATTGGCGGAAAGCCTGACAGGGACCTTCTCAGGAGAAACTGACTGTTATCAACCTTCGTCAAATGATTTTCAACAACCAATGAAACATTAAAAAAAAGCCAATCATGACCTTGATGTCAGGAAAATTCCTCTTTGACAGGCCCTCAAGTTATGACATTAAGTTCCCTAGAGAAAATCGTAATACATTATTTGGCCAAGCAACAAACAGAAATTGCATAGTCTCAATATGTAAATGCTATCTGTTGGTTTTCAACTTTAGAGTTAACCAAAGCACAGAAGCCATGACTGTTGTCGCAAGACAGAATGGAATGGAAAATCACCTGAACAAGGTGAAAAGTAACTTGGAGCTGACAAAAGGTGGAGTGTGGAAGGGAGTGGGGTAAGGAATGAGTCCTCAAAGGGCTCAGAGCTCCGTTGTAGGAAACTGGCTGAAAGGTGACAGAACACAAAGTGAAGGTGCAAGTTACAATTTAAAGGTACAGTTGACCAAGAGGAGTAGAAGTAGTAATGGAACACTGAGAGAAGGCAGCGGGTAGAGAAGAAGCAGGGCAACGGAGCTAAATCCCCATTTTCAAACAAAAGATGCTGTAAAAATATGATAAAGAAAGAAACATAGATGTAAGTGTATTATTTAGAGTTTGGCAGTCACTTCCAGGAAAAAGAAAAACAGAACCAGGTGCAAAAAATGACCTCTGGTGAGTGGCCAGGGGAAAGGATGGTTTTTCAACTTGAGTTTTTTTGCATGTGACTTACTTTGCTTCCGTGTGCACATATGACAAGCGAGAGAAGGAGCAGAAACTTAGCCAAGAGGAAGAGCAGGAAAACTCCATTTTTAAAAAGGTAAGAGTGTTTGCCAAATGCTTAAGAATTGGTTAAGAAGCCAGAGGTTCACTTCTACCTCAGTCAAGGATAGGTGTGTGACCGGAGAACAGAAGGAACCCTGAAGAAGGAATCACAAGGCCTGAGTCCCAGCCGTGGCTCTGCTCCTAGCACTGTGACCAGAAGCAAGTCATTTGAGCCCCCCACCGTCCCGGGCCTCAGTTTCCCACGTCTGTAAAATGGAAAGGTTAGACTGGATCATACCGAATGCTGCATGCTCACAGGGCCCATGTAACTGGGTTTGCATTCAAATCCTGAAAATAGAACCAAATAATTATGAAAGTAACACTTCACATGTTGGTAGTTGGGTTTGGTTTTTGTTTTCAAGATTTGAGTGTAAATGCAGTGATAAGCCCTACTAGTTTACCAATCCTGCCCCCGCCCCAACAAACCCCACTCCAGATCCGTCAACCCCTCAGGCCCTAAAGGATTCAGGGCTTGCATATTCTGGAAGTCACAGCCAGCGACCACAGTCAAGCCATCCAAAGAATTAAGCAGGCTAAAGGCCCACTTCAATATCTGAAGAGTCCCCCAGGGGGCACACAAAGATGGTGGCAAAATCCCACAGCTAAACCCACCAGCTCCATATCACTAACACTGAGGGTTCCTGAGTCCAGAGGGAAGTGGAGTTTAGAGAATGAAGGTCCTTGGGGTCAGGGAGCTTGTCAGAGCCAAATGAACTCTGACATGTCCAACAGTAAATTAAGATCTAGAAAAAAAATTGGAAGCAAATATAAATGAAACCGCACATACACATCCCCTACCCGCCCAAAAACGTTCAGTCACTGAAGTGGTTTCTTCCTGCTTCTTGTCTCTTTCTTTAGTAGATTCTGATCTTCATAAACATTGCTCCAAGTCAAAAGAAGAAGCCAATGGGAAGAAGAGAAGGCCTGAGGTGTACCTGAGGTTGGCAAAGAATCTGGGACAGTTATGTAATCAGAAGCCACCCTTTGGAAATGCTGGGGAAACGAAAAGACCCTTGAGTCATCGACTTCTCTATCTAGCGCTCTCAGCTGTGAAGTCACCGACCACCTCCACCTCTGCTACAGACACGCACAACCACCCACTCCATTCCCCCAGCAGGTGTATGTGTGGGGTCCACGTCCCAGTGACGTGCTGAGGGAACATTCTCTGGTACTGCTTTCTCACCACCACCAACATGGCTAAGGATCACTGAGCTTGCGCTCAACTGAAGCAAATGACTACATGAAGGGACAAACACCCTAAGACGTGGAGTTGGTTGGTCCACATTTATCCCTTTGTAGGTTTGTAGTGACTGAAAGAACAAACACGTATGAAGAGAACCTTCAGAGTTAAAATCCCTCTGGAAAAACCTTATCTTCCTTTCTTGGGATTGGCCCCAGTGAAACACACCACGGTAACCTGTCAGATATGAAAGGGAAGACTTGTTGAAGAGGGATTATGGAAAAAGGAACTAGCATTTGTTGAGCACTTACTATTTACTATATTTCAAAAGACAGATACATGCCTACGTGCCCAGCACTGGGCTTATAAGTAACGATTGTTGACATTCACGGAGCACCTTCCAAGCCCTGGGCTACGTGTGATAGCCTATTTAGTTCTCACAAGAGCTCTCTGACGCAGGTGCTGTCATGATTGCCACTTTCCAGGTGAGAGGTTAGTAACTTGCCCAAAGTCACAGAGCTAACAAGGGACAGAGACAAGACTCAAGCCCAGCCTGTCAGACTCAACTTGTCCAGCCCAGTGGGAGTATGAAATGACCTTGCCTTTGAGGAGCTCATGCTTCAGCAGAGAAGCTACCTCAGCACACTCTCTGGCACGTAGTAGGCACTCAGTAAATGACTCTGTTTGAACCCAATGACACCTTCATGAAGTGGGTAAGACGATTGCTATTTTATAATAAAGAACTGTGTGCAGAGATATCACCCAGCAATTAAGAGACAGAGCCAGGACCAAGACCCAAGGCTGTCTAGTTCTTTCGTGCTCTCTGCTCTCAGAGAGAGGCGTGATGAAGACTTCACACCCTAGCATACAAGGAACATTTGGTTCATATTTTCACTGGTGTCATATTTTGGAAGCTGCCAGCAGTCACATTATCCTGCCAAGTCAGCCCCAAATGCTCCAGTGTGTGTACAGCTTCCTGGAGCTGGGGGGTGGGGCAGGGGACCCAAAACAAACAGATCAAGCAAAAACAACAACAAGGAAACTGGGGGTGGAACCATCAAAAGGAACGAAGCGGGAGGGGGAGAGGGTCTGCACTGAAGGCTCCTTTGGAGCCACATGTGTTCAGGGGCATCTTGCATGGTTCCCCCAAGGAAAGGCACTCTGGCTGCTCTAAGGGCTTCCTGGGGGGAAGGGTGGGGAAGGCGCAGAACCAAGTAATTAGGAAAGTAACACATCACACATTGTTGGGTTTTTGTCTGGTTTTGTTTGTTGAGGTTGTTTTGCAACTGCCATGAACAGACCTCAGATATTCGGAGCAAAGCAGCAAACATTTCCTCCTCACCCCATCAAGTATATTCAGAGAATATTAGCTCCTGAGGCCCACTTTCATTCTTAAGTAAAACTTGGTTCCAAAGATTCTTATTTTCTTCTTCCACTTGACTTTGCTGCTGAGGTGCACAAAGCAATGTTCTCTTTCTGCAAGCCTAGTCTACAGATATACAGAGGCTGTCCGAAGAGAGAATCCATTTGCAAGATAAGTGGCTCTAGAATCATCTGCTCTGAAGGAGGCCTGGCTCCATCACAGAGAGTTTGTGTATAAACTTGCTTTCTTAACTTTTAAGATTAGGAAGCAACCCTTGACAGTGAGGGCCTCACAAGGAAGAGTCATGGCCCCATTCTGCTGAGATTTTGGGGTGGCAGAGTTCTCTCCAAAATTCCTTCCTTCAAATTCTTCACTAATTAGATTTTCTCTGGCATCAAAGGGAGTGAAACAAGCTCAGGAAACAGGGCCAGTCGCTTCAGGTGCTGAGAAGTAGGCCAGCAGGAGAGGATTTCTCACTGTGTTACGCTAATCCATGAACACAGTGACGGGCCTAAATGTGAATCAAGGTAGGCTTCTTTCTCTCATTTTTTCTTAAGGTACAGTTTCCCCTCTGATGGAGAGATGCCAGGGGAAGAATGTCTCCCCTGAAGTCTCTTGGTTAAAAGGGGCCAAGGTTGACCAGTTCAGTTTTGCTTTGTTTCTTCACCACAGTGCAAAGCTAGATACCAGCCCTCTTCATTAATCCGTGTCCACTGTTATTCTTTTTCTAGGAAAACTGACAAACTAGCTCTCTCAGGGGAGCCTGTGCTGACAGAGGAGAGAAATTACAGCCTGGGACACCTTCCCATGGGGTGGAGGAGACATCTTTGTCTGCAAAGGATGCTTCTGGTCAGATCACTGCCAAGACTTTTTTCTTCTCCCCAGATTCCAACTTCATAATCACTTAATATTTCCCCATAGATTGATTCAGGCACATGACAAGAGGAATCCCACAAGCTAGCATGGGCACTACCAAAACCTTGACTTCATTTCATGGCATCGTTATACAAACATAAAATAACACTGATTAACCGGGGGAGGGAGCAACAGGGGAAAAAGAACCTTCTGAATTTTGTACAGAGACCAAATTATTCCAAGTTCCAAAACTAAATTTTCCATAACAAAATTATTCACATTTAACTTTCTAATCACCCAGCACCGCTGTCTTCCATGTGCTGTTAACTATGACATCTGACTTCTCTCAGGCGCTGCCAATACCATGCCCCCGTCTTAGGCAACTCTGCTGCATCTAGGTATCTAGGGCTGGGTCAAGCTGCAGAGGGAGAACCTGATGGCAGGAGAAGCATGTGTCCCAAAGGGTCATTATCATCTTAAGTTAATTACTGTTTTATATCATTGGTCATTAGGTAGGGAGGCACGATGCATAATGACTGAGGAGGTGAGGGGTAAGTGGGTCAGGGAACAAGTTAATAGCTTAGAGCCTATGTTGGCTGCCCCCTCCTCTACTGTTTGGCGGTGTGACCTTAATACATACAAGGTGCTCAATAAATACTTCTGGTATGAATGAATGACTAAACCTCTCTAAGCCCAGATTCCTTGTCTGTAAAATGGAGATAATTGTTGGGAGACAACTCTCCATTAAGTCTCTTGCCATTATGTTTGTCTTACAAGCAGAGGCACTCATGGCTGGTACTTTTCCAACATGTTTGTATAGCGAACAGTAAGATAGATGTAGTGTGTCCATCTGGAGCACGGGGCAGGTTTGCTTACCGTCCAGTATAATAAAGATAATGTCTGTTTCTGGAGCAAAGGTCAGGCAAGGTTTCTTACCACAGTATTAAAAGCAATGGATCTCTAAGCTTGGGGTTAGCTCCTCAGCCATAACATAAACCTACATAGGCCAGTGCACACCACCCTGGTAGGACCTGGGGGCCAAGGGAAACTGATGCAAAGATGAAAGTGATGCTGCTTGCTGGCTGTCAATAATAACTTTATTTCTGACCCAGGAGTTTCATAACTTTTTCCAGCATCCATGAAACTGGCAGGCTAATTTGCTAGCTTGCAAGTAGGGTAAAATCCCAGATCTTCACGGCGCTTGACAATAACAGTCTCTACCTCATAGAGCTGTTGTGAGGATGAAAGGCAATGAGCAGATAATGAGCTCTGTAGTGTCTGGTCCAAAGTAGGTATTCAATTAAAATTAGCTTCTCTGCTATCGATGTAATGAATGATCTTTTAATATGTACATAATCAAACAGCATAATATTATATATGCATTCACTCTATTCAATAAGAGAATGTAATAGAAAATGTAAGTGATCTTAACCACATGGACAGACTTAGTTATAACTCAAGATAAACTTTGATATTGAGTCAACATGACAGGGATTAATATGGCTTCAACCATATACTATACAACCTAATGGTTAAAACTCATAAAGGGCTAGATTTACATTCTAGCTCTCCCACAAACTAGAAGACCTTGGGTAAATAACATGGAGTAGTTTTACATTCCAAAATGTAGAAATTTAAAGTATCTACTCTTTACCAAATAACATGAGGATTAAACAAGACAGTAATTTGTAAGATGTCTAACATAGCACGTGGCACATGATCAACATTGACTAAAGGCTGAGTATCTATTATTTTATTCAAAGGATAATAACATCAAGAAAAGAGATGTGATTCTATTTGTGGAGCTATTTGTGTTTTCCAAAGTATTTTCATATGAGCTCTTTTAATCCTCTCAGTAATTCTGGGAGGTAGACAAGACAAAGATGGCCTGACTTTACAGGTGGGAAAACTGAAGCGAAGGGAGGTAAAGTGACTTTCCCAAGATCAAAGATCTAGCAGGTGGCAAGCATTTTAATTTTTTAGAGTTTCTTTCAATGTGCACAGCCACCAGAGATTATCAAAAGGTAAAGATCTCTCTATACTTCTGAGGAGCAGAGCTCACACTTTACCAGGAGTTGAAGAATGCATTTGGCCCAGCTTAACAGCTTTATGGGCTTAGAGCTTTCAACCAAATGCAAACTTTCGGTGTGTGTGCGTTTAGGTTTTGCCAAGAGTAGATGGCTTTCTATTTTTAAAAAGGAAAGGAAAGAACACTAGAAGGTATTTAAATCAAGCTCTAAAGTCTTCTTGAACATCAAATAAACTCGTAGAATACAACATTTTGATGAGTTAAGTATAAATGAATCAAAAACATATGGACGAAATTTCCCTTGAAATACACAAAGGTCTGAAAATTACGAGGGAAAATGCATTGATAAAATATGTTTGGGATTTTATTGAAACCAAAACATTTACAAAACGATTACACATCCAGATTCACCCAACCTCACTGTGTTCTTTATAATGGCCCAGGCCAGCCTCCTTAGACCTCCCCAATGACAGGCTGCCAACTATTTCCTTCCTTGCCAAAAAAATCACTGGACTCCAAACCACCCCACAGCAAGGTTTGGATGCTGTCTTGTGTGCGGTTGATGAAACACCTTCAGCCCAAATCATGTGTATTCCAATTCTCCTGTATTTTGAATTATCAGCCTTGATGAAATGGCTCTGTGCACCCATCGTATTGAAGGCCTTATTATACCAATTTCCGCATAAACGGTTTTATAAGTGGCTATTAAATTAAGCTTCCAACCTGCAATCCTAAAGTTAGTAAACCATCAGGTTACTCTCCAGGCTTGTAAAATTAGCTAAAGATGAATTTAAAAGCCAGGGCAGAGGCTGGCACAGAGGAATAGGACTACAGTATATCATGCAACTACGGGCACCACTGCAGCGGCTTCTAGCAAGCTGGCAATAAGCATGTGATATTAACTGAAGCCCTTAATTTAACGAAATGAGATCAACCAACTAGTAATTAACAAATTATTCTTAAACAGACTTCGCTTAAAAATTAAGTCGAACTACCATTTTTCTATAACTCGTCAGGAAAACGCTGACTGGTACTTAAAGTAAACACAACTTAAGCAGATGGTGAGCTCTCACAGAGCACCAAACCTATACTTAAATAAATCAATGTTGTCAGACTCTAGTGCTACATGGCTACTCAGCAGAATTCATGGGCATCTTTGCAGGATTTGGAAATGATTTACTGTCACGTGAAGATGACAGCTGAAAGCTCTAAGTTTTCCTGCTGGAATGTTCTACACCCCTGAGACAGGTAAAGTCTACTGGAAGGAAGTGTTTTTCAACTGATATCCCAGAAATATGTCATAGAAGGAAAGAGGATCTGACCCATCTGAGTACAGACAAGTGCTTCCGTGTTTGTTCATTCACTCATTCATTGTCTCATTGAAGAAATAAATCTACTAAGTGTTTACCTGGTGGCAGGCAAGTTGCCAGGCCCTGGGCCCACAAAACTGAATGATACTTAAATTACCCACAAATCACAAAGGCACAGAAACACCAAAATAATAATGCCACTTGCTAAATTCTATTACTAGACTGCTCTAGAAAGCACTTTGCGAATCCTAAGAATGAAAGAGGTTACTCCATCTGAGGGATTTAGGAACACCTTCAACTTTGTATGTGCATCTTAGAGGAGGGGTAGTATGGCATGGGGGTTGAGAGTATAGGTCCAGAAATGATGGGCTGTACAGGTTCAAATCCTGGCTCCACCACTTATTGGCTATGTGACTTTGGGCCAGGTTCCTCCTCTGCAAAATGATACTGATAATGGCAACCAGCTCACTGTAAAGCTCCAATGAGTGCCTGGTACATAATAAGTGCTGTTATCTTAGCCAGATTATTATAGGAACTTATTCAACGAAGACTGAGCAGAAAAAATATTACAGTTAGCAGAATAGCATGTGTAAAGGCAATGGTTAATGAAAGGTCAGGTAGTTGCAAGTATGATGAAAAATTCAGTGTAGCAGGTTCCTAATGTATGTGTGGAGATGAATCAGGTATAGATTAAGGTCATATTGTCAATGACTTTATACACGAAGCCAAAGAGGTTAGATTTTTATTCCCATGGGCAGTTGAGACCCAACAGGGGTTTGATAGAGTTGGCTTTGGTGTTCCAGATCATTCTGCCTGCAGTGTGGGGCCTGGGCTAAATAAAGGGTTGTGTGCGTATGGTCCACACGTGATGTGGAGACAAAGCATCATATAAAGGGTCTGGTTTTGTTTGTTTGTTTTTATCACAAGTAGAACTGTCTGTGGTCAAGGATGACAAAGGAGACACTGCTCTCTTTGGTTGCTTACCAAGGAAAACTGTGGGACACACCCAAAGCACAGCTATTCCCACATACTTACCCTGCTCTCCAAATTTTGGGGGTATCTAAATTTGCTTCTTCCCTCACCCCACAAAATGTCAGACCTGGATTTCAAAACTTGCTGTTGGGAGCACACTGGCAACACGTCAGTTTTATTAGTTTTAATGGTGTTCACAAATCACAGAGCGTTAGAAGTAGAAGGGAATTTATGGCAATTGCTAAATCCAATTGCTCCCCACTTGGGGGTCCCTGGATTCCTAAGCAGTCTGTGAAAGTAATAACAGAGTTCAGTTCACTTTTCAGTATTTCCAAAAGCTTAACATATATTTAAACATTTAATGATTCACAAAAAAAGCTCTCACAAGCCAAGTACAATGCCAGCTTTACTTCTGGCTGGAAACTTTTTGATTCGGCGTGGTACCATCAGTCAGCTCATGATTATCACCGTTTCTGATTTACCACGATGAACGCCTTCAGTTTTAAAGAAAACGAATTAATTAATACTTACCGAGTAGAAAAAAATCTTTCAAATATAAAAATAAAAGTAAGAAAACACAAAGAGGGCCTTTAGGGTGTAAAGCTGGGATTCAGTGATCTCTAGTCTACCCTCAGCTGCCCTGTCCCAACACTCCCTTAAACAATAACTTGCTGGTTGAGTCCACACCCTCTTTCCCATCCCACCTCCTGCCCACTTTTAGAGTGCAAAACATACTCTTTAGTGTGACTGTCTTTTGGAGGTGAAAACACAAATCAGCATGTTGGGGGCTATCGAAACGTTGAAGGAAACCCTGAACTTCAGCTCTCAGGAAATGAAGGAGTTAAGCAATATCTACTCCTGGATGAAATTCTATTATATAACAGTAAATGTGTCTCTAGATAGTAAGGGCTTCAGGCAGGATTCTTGTGCTTTGTCTCCTTTACACTCTACCCAGTAAACACTTAAGGCACTGTATAAATGATGCATCACCATGCATCCCAACCACAAATGGCTCCTGAATAAAAGCCTTTTTGGATAACTGGGAAATATCACGCAGGGATGAATGCCAGTGTTTGTAAATGCACTCTGAGCCTGAAAGTTACCAGATTCTAATCTCACAAATGTCTATATTCTCTTTTCTGTTCCAGAACAGATTTAGGACTATAATTCCAAAAACAATCATACAAAGAATACTGCGCATGTTAATCATCGAGTGACTGCATTTAAGAAGTGGGATGATATTACACTGCTTATAGTTAACAGGATTGTATCTTTAAACACAGCTATTAATATTACGACTACTAATAACAGCACTTGCAATTCCATTTAGTTAGACTATAGTACCAACTGCACCTTAAGTTTCACGTTGTTACCTGAAGTAAGCTGTGCTTTTACTGTACTTCTTGAAATCAATGACCACTTAAAATTAGGATTCTGTAGGGACCCAGTAAAATATCTGGTGACAGAACTAGAAAGCATTTTGTATTGGTGGAAGGTGGTGGAAGGAAGACCTATGGATTCAAGACTTCAGTGGTATTTTCGTCATACAGATAGCTTTATCTGAAGAAGATGGAATGGTGGTCTCTCTTGGCAAGCTTTACAGACCTTTCCTTGTGCTCCCAACACTGTGTACAGTATGAGGAAAGGAAGCACCCATGACAGAGAGCGAATGCTGGCTTTGCCACTTATTAGCTACATGATCTTGGGTAAAATTTTCAGTCTCTCTGAACTTCAGTTTCCTCAACAGAATAGAGATAATAATACCAACTAAATAAAACAATGTAAGTAAAGTATTTAACACAGTGCCTAGCATATAGTAGGCATTAATCAAATTAATTGATTAATCAGAAACAGTAATAAGAAGTCTTTAGCCGTGCCCCTAAGAATCCTTTCAACTGATCATGCAAGTGGCATCTTGTGAGTAAGAGCTGAGACCTCTGAGGGATGCTGTCACTGAATCAGTGACATCAGACAAAATCGTGACCGAATTGCACCAAACCAAAGAACTTCTGATGCTTGCTGTCCTTCTAAAAGTGGGGGAAGGACAATTAGGGACAGTTCATCATTTGCTCTAACATAATCTTTGCGTTACCTCACCAGCATAGTATGAAATTACACTCGGGGACTTTCATATAGCAGAATAAATGCAGCCTGTTCTCCCAGATTCCATCAGCTTGGTAACATATCCTTAAATCTCACAGTCAAATGCTGCAAAAGGCTAGGCTGGTCCCATTTATCAGAGGCAATGATTAGTTCAAGGAGAATCTGAGAGAATCCCGGAGTCTTTCTTCTACTTCGGAACCTAATCCTAAAATTCAACATTTGATTATTTCCTAGAAGAAACCTGCAATGGAAACTCCACTGGGTAGGGAAAAATGATAATTGCATCTAAGCACAGGCAAATAATTGGCTATCAGGAGTCTCAGACTCTTTGTACTTGGCATATTTAAGATACTATAATTCAAGTCTGAAGGGGAACTGAATGGTTTTCAATTTTGCTACCCCTCCAGAAATCCATCTTCTTCAGATGTTCCTGCTACCCACAACCAAGGGAATAATACACAGATGAGTAATAAACTGGTGCTGTTCTGTGCCTACTCCCCAGGCCACAGAAAGAACAAAAACAAAACAAAAAACCACCCTCTGCTGTTCTCTAGCAAACACACAGGGAAGCTAAACACAAGCCGATAGATTGTTTGTAGTGGGGATGAGGTCTCAGATATGCTTCAGAAACATCAGAAAACATGGGTGATGAAAGGCCATATGCGCAAATGCACACACAACGGACACAGGCTACAAAATAAGACCTCTGCAGCTTGAGAAGCAAGGGCACGAAGCATTGATTTTCACTGGAGAGGGCATATCAGGTTACAGGAATGCACACATTTAATTTTTATGAGACTGAAGGCTCACAGAAACAACAAAAAAATTCCCACTTTGCGACACACTAATGTAGCCAGTAAGGGCAACTTTAAAATAAAACAAAGGGAAAGGCTTAATTGTGTTATCAAAAGGCCTTTGAAAATAAACTGTAATGCCACAAGCCACTCAGACATGTTCTGTGACACTTTTAGTCTCCTGGCAAGAGAAAGGCTGGAGCCAGGTCACATCCGCAAATCCTCTTTTTTATATAAATAAGTATAGATGGGATTACTCACCCCTTTCTGCTTTCTCTAAAGAATAGTTTTCGTTTCCCAGGTAAATCAAAGACTCACCAATCTTCCAGCTCTCAGCCCCAACCCAAGAAGAGAAAGTAAGCAAGGCAGAAATGTGGTTTCATACCAGAGCATCTTCTTCCAGCCAAATGTAATTTACAGCAGAGTGTCTAGTTCATCTGTCACACGAGAATTACATACCCTCGCCACTTACCCTGAAAATAAATATGCGCTCCTCATTCAGGTAAATGAGATCGTTTCAGAAATAAACTGACTCCCCCACTAAAACCTGCCTTCCGCAAAGAAAATAAATGTTTGAGATGTTTCTGCTGATGAAGACGATGCCACTGACACTTAAATTTAAGAGGCTGGTTGTATGGCCCTTGTTCATATGAAGGCCAGACCAGAAGCAGCTAGAGGCCACGAGAGCAGGAAACATCTGATAATAACTATGCTAAATCACCTCTTAGCTCTTATCAGCAAGCGAAATCTCCCAGGCAAAAATGGAGGGGAAGAGGTCAAAACACACATCTCCACTGACAATCATACATCTGGAAAAAAACCAACCTTACAAAATGACGCTGAATTTTTACTAGCCCACACAAAGCTCTTAACCATAGAGTTCCTTTCACCTGAACTTCACAACAGCCTTGTAAATTAGAGAAGGTATCATTTTCCGATTTAGAGACTGGGAAACTGAGGCAGCATGCAGTTACCTAAGTGTCCAAAAACTCACAGCTGGTTACAGGTTGAGTCAGGGTGAAAAAAGCCAGGTGGCCCAAGTGATAATTCCAGCATTCATTCAATCCCTCTGCTTTTAGAGGAATTACAACACATGGTCTCTACTCTTAGGGTGCACATGACCTAATTAGAAAAATAAGACGCTCACACACTAAATCAAACAACGCCATTGAAGAAAAATCACCAATGCTCTGCATAAACCCTTTTCACTCTTTTCAACTCAGAGCCATATTAATTTTCTGAATTTAACAAAAAGATTCTTAATCAGTCAACACACATTTTCGAACTTAAAACCGCACAGTAAAAGTCAGGGCCACTGGTCAGAACGTGTCCCATTTGTTAAATTATTTACGCCCACATGACTCTCCTATTGAATATCTAGGTAAACTATAATAGTCTTAGGTATAATTATTTACCAATGACCAGATTTTATGGTTCACCTTGAAGGAAAAAGAAGTTAACGTGGTTTAAAAACCAACAGTCTCAAATATTTAGCTATTTTTATTAGTGAGTTACAATGATCTGTGGCGATATAAAACTTTATAATTAAAAATTTTTTTTAACTTTATAATTTTTTTGGCATTCCCTCTTCTTGGAACTTCAAAATTTCTAAATATTTTCAACAGACTTTCAAATTTCTACATTTTAAAGAATTCACTTAGCATGGGGTAAAATAAACATAAGGAAGCCAAGAAACTATTAATATTAGGCAACAAAGTCTCCACAAACAACTGAATCTGGGTGTTGAATTTGGGGCATTTGATTGAAATTCCATAAAAGGAATGAAGAATTAATGATCTAATAGTTGTAATAATTAGTAATTATATTTTCAGAGGCTCTAAGAAGAATTAATTAGAGCATACCTTTGAGGTATTATTATCTCCATTATAAAACGAGGAGCGGAGATGGAGCCGGGATGAACCAGTTGCCTCTGGCCACAGGCAGAAAAAGCAGCGAGCGGGCTGTCGGATACCTGAAATTCCTGAGCCCCACGGCCTCCTAACTAAGCCTGCTCACTCTGAGCTGGCATCAGGAAGTTCATTCTTTACATGACATAAACAAGTAGCTATCTTTTTTCTTTCGTTGACTATTCCTCTCTCTAGAGCTACTGACCCCCTTCAGTTCTCCCATGTGATTCTTTTCAGATTTGGTTTCCTTGGCAAGCTGCCACCTAAAAGTGTAGTTGAATCAAGTGAGATAAGTAGAAGTCTGGATCTTGAAAAAAATTTTATTACAGGAGAAGGAAAGGGAAACAGGCAGAAAAATATAAGGAAGATTCATGTAACTGAACCAATAACAAGAAGTGACATTATTCTAAAAGTAAACTGTGTTTATATATTTACAAGCTCAGATACAAACCACTATATCAGGAACTAAGAACCACAAAAAATAAATTTAAACCTTTTTATATGATAGAAGTCTATGGCTATATTTATGCCTCTAAATTTTTAAGAGTGCATACCCTTGCCATATTAAAAAATGTAAATTTCAATAAGCGAAACATTACTACTCTAAAAGAAAAATGGGGACTTTCCCGGCGGTCCAGTCATTAGGACTTCGCCTTCCAATGCAGGGGGTGAGGGTTCGATCCCTGGTCGGGGAGCTAAGATCCCACATGCCTCGCAGCCCAAAAACCAAAACATAAAACGGAAGCAATATTGTAACAAATTCAATAAAGACGTTAAAAATCACCCCCATCAAAAAAAAAGAAAAAATAAACTTTCTAAAACGGCCAAATGGCATAGACAGACATGAACAGACAATTGACAAACTGCCAGTAAATAAATGGATATAACGTTCAACGTCCCTTTTAATCAAATAAAAGCAAATTAAAACAATTTTGACCTAACAAATTGGCAAATATCTCTCTTTTAGTGACTACCTAAATCCTGGTTAGAGGTCACGTTTGACAGGCACTCGGCATAGCCTTGATGATGATGAGGCAATTGGTACAGGCTGTTTGAAAGCAATTTAATAAAATGTATCAAAATCCATTTGTTGGATTAATTCCTTTGGAAAAATGAGAGATGTAGATGAAGAGTTACGTGAAAGAAGGGTCATCAAAACGTATGCATTACCAAAGAAAAATTCAAAATGGACTAAGCATCTAATAATAAGCAGAATGACTTAAGTAAATTATGACAAATAGAAGATTATACAGTCATTAAAATCATATTTTCAAAACATACATCATGAACTTGTGGAAATGATCATAAAATAACGTTAAACAGAAAACAAATCCAAACACAAAACTGCAAACACTCTATGAATTATAGCTACACGATATGGATGGATAGACATAGATTATATGAAGGATATACATCAAAATCACCAACAGTGATTGTCTTTGGTTAGAATTTTCTTCTTTACATGTTTCTGTATTTTCTATGAGTTTTTTTCTTAAATCAGAAAACAGTACATTTATCTCTAAAATTAAAGAAAAAAAAAGCCAAGAGAATCCTTGAACTTCAGATTTAGCTGGCATTTTTTCACATTTTTGTTCAAGCCAGCTAAAATTCATCTTGACTCAGAAAGGAACACACCAGCAAGTAGACTTTAGCATTAGGATTGGCCGATTTCCAGTGTTAAAACTTTGGAACTTTCCTTTCCTAGTTACCCTTGCAGGAAAAAGAGATGCCCTATTGTTCCTCTTCGGGGTATTTTTCTCACAAGGTCAGCTTCAGAGGGAATTTGGAGGAAAGAGAATTTACCAAGACCACTATTTTAAATGGTGTGCTCTAATTTTACAAGCCCACATGACACTGCCAAGCTGCCTCAGTGCCTGCCGGCTTAGAAAAGAGCTCCAGGACTACATACAGGCACCAGCCATAAATGACACAACCGAAAAATGATTGCGGCTTGTTTGAGAAAATATGCACAGAACATGCCAAAAAGACTCCTACACTGGATGTTTTTCTGAATGAATTTCTTGTAAGTCCTGTCACGTGAAACTAATGTAATACTAGGAATCCCTATGATACGAGGACCTCATTCCAAATGCATCTACCACATTGCTTTTGCCATTGGCTGGTCGAAATACACAACACTTCACCTCTGTGTTAAATGAATTGCCTAATTCAAACATCCTATTATAAAGTTTCAGTGCTTGTTTTATCTTTGCCCAAGCATGGCTTTAGTTAATAGATTTCAGAATCTTTCTTTGAAAAACAGCTCAATGCAATAACAAATGCAATTAGAATCACATACACAGAAAAAATCATTGCTGCTTGCAGTCACCCCAAAACCTGCAATGGCTCTCCACTGCATTTAGATTGAAATCTAAACTCCTAACCTGGCTTAATACACCTCACCTCCAGCGTCATCTTGTAGCATTTAATCCCTTGCCCACTACACTCTGGACATACTGGTCTTTTTTGCTTTTTCTCAACCCTGGCAAACTCATTCCCATAGCACTAGGTCTCCTCTGTATCTTAAGAGAATATTCTTTCCTATGACCTCCAAATGATTAGACTAGCTTGTTTTCAGGTCGGGGTTAAAAGTAATCAAGTGAACAATGGAAACAACTTAAATGTCCATCAACAGATGAATGAATAAAGAAGATGTGGTATATATATACAATGGACTACTATTCAGCCATAAAAAAGAATGAAATAGTGCCATTTGCAGGTACATGGATGGACCTAGAGACTATCATACTAAGTGAAGTAAGTCAGACTGAGAAAGACAAATATTATATGATATCACTTATATGTGGACTCTAAAGTATGACACAAATGAACTTAACTACAAAACAGAAAGACTCACAGACATAGAGAACAGACTTGTGGTTGCCAAGTGGGAGGGAGAGTCGGGGAGGGATGGATTGGGAGTCTGGGACTAGCAGATACAAACTATTTTTATAGCATGGATAAACAGCAAGGTCCTACTGTACAGCACAGGGAGCAATATTCAATATCCTGTGATAAACCATAATGGAAAAAAATATGAAAAAGAATGTATATATATGTAACTGAATCACTTTGCTGTATAGCAGAAATTAACACAACATTGTAAGTCAACTGTACTTCAATAAAGTTAATTTTTTCAAAAAAGTAATCAAGTGAACACGTGACTTAACAATCCTGTGAAATGGCAAATTAAAATTAACCTATTTTTAATTTGGTATTCTTGCTTAGAAAAGACTGACCTTTGTTTACCTCCAATATTTAGAAGGTACCTTTCAAATGCTTTCCTGAAAAATACAGAGGTTATAAATGTCCAAGCATGAGCCAAAGGCAGAAACAAAAGAATGAACCAGGATTCTTTATTGGTCACAATTCAAAATCTAGACGTTTCCAACATCAACCTCCCTTGTCTGTCCTAATTATTGTGTCTTAAGGAAGTCATGGTGCTTATTTCTCTTATTTCTTTCATTTCAAAAAGTGTAACATTATTAATGCCATAACTACAGCATCAACTCATAGTATTATTTACAAGTACTGCTATATCGGACAGTCTTTGAGATGTCTCCTAATTATCCCAATCTTATGATATACATGTGTGTAATCTCCTCCCCTGAATACCGGCTGGGCCTATTGACTTGTTTCTAACAAACAGAATATGGCAAATGTGGGAATTCCCTGGAGGTCCAATGGTTAGGACTCAGTGCTTTCACTGCCAGGGGCCTGGGTTCAATCCCTGCTCGGGGAACTAAGATCCCGCAAGCTGCATGGCACAGCCAAAAATAAATAAATAAATAAACATTAAAAAAAAAAGAATATGGCAAATTTAATGGGATATTGTGTCTCTGCAGTTAAATTACCAAAAGGACTGTGACTTCCATCTCTCACTTTCTCCCTCTTAGAACCTTGCTTACTCTTACCCTGCCAACAGCCATACAAAAAAGCTTGCACGTGGAACTTGAGGCCTGCAACAGCCATGTGAGTTTAGAAGTATATCCTCCCTTAGTTGAGGCTCAGGATGGCTGCAGATCTGGCCAACATCTTGATTACAGCCTTGTGAGACCCTGAGCCAGAGGACCCAGCTAAGCCACAGCCAGACTCCTGACCCACAGAAACTCTGACTTAATAAAGATATGTTGGTGGGGGGGGGGGGCTCATTTGATACACAGCAATAGCTAACTAATACAACTATATACTTGGCATTTTCTTTTCTTATCATTAGGATTGTAATGAAAGGAAGCTTAGCTCCCCAAATTATAAGGATAAAATCAGGTCGCATGGGGATATAGGATATTCAGAACTAGAAATAATTAATCAGGATTTATTCTCAAAGGGAATAATAACTATATTTGGTACATTGATCATAATAGCCACTCATAACGTATATAGCATTTTTAAATCCAGCTGGTGTTTTCACATTCAGAGGCATTTGCTACTCTTGAAAAGTTTATGAAGTAGGTATGATTATGATCTCTATCTTACAGAGAAGGAGACTGAGACTCAGTAGATTTCATGACTTCCACGAAAGCAAGGACCTTCTCTACCTTGTTCACCGCTTCTCCCCAATGTCTAGCACTCAACATATATTTGTTGAGTGGGTCTCTCCCACAACAATGTTCTCTATAAAGACGGTGACTTTTTTCATGAAGTTCTCCAATTGACATACATCAATCAATCAATCTACCAATCAGTTTCTACATATAACTGTGTCACACACCAGTATCGATTCATGGAACCAGTATCTGTGTTTCCCAAACAACACAGCCTCCTCTGAAAGCTCACTCTAGCTTTAAAGACAGTAAAGAGAAAAACCTCTAATTTAATTCTGTTTTTCATATAGGTCGACACCACCAAAAACAGAAACTCAAAGCAAACAACCCTTTCTCGGTAAATCAGACCTCTTCCCTCACAAATGATTATATCATTTCCTATAATCTTCCAGGATGAGGCTGGAGACAACGGACCTTTCCAAGAGCCACCAAAGAAGGTCATCAGCCGACCCAGACCCC
Source organism: Grampus griseus (assembly GCF_964374135.1). NCBI lineage: Eukaryota > Metazoa > Chordata > Mammalia > Artiodactyla > Delphinidae > Grampus > Grampus griseus. The sequence continues at coordinate 47,492,727 of NC_139003.1, forward strand.
CATCACTCCCCCACAACGCTCCCACCCCTCCCCCGCCATGCCTGGCCTCTGTCCCCCAATAAACATGGTGAGTAGGAAGTAATAGGTCTTGTCAAAGGTCATGATAAAATAATCTCAGGCGATGCCAGATAGAGGATTCCATAGAAATGCAACAAAACTGCTGATAAGGAAACAGGAGGTGGGGGGATTTTGATTGGGAGGTTTATGTAAGCCTTAAATTCCTTTTCTTTTCAAAGTTTCACAGTCAAGTGATCCATTCAGTCTTCAACCACAGTCCAGCCTCTACTCACTGTTACCTAATAAAAAAGTGTTTGTTCACAAAAAACACATGGAGCCATGAAATAATAAATTAGTCTACGTTTTAAGAAGATAAGAAAATCATTAGGTACGATTACCCTTGGAACTATACTATATGATTACAAAACGGAGGAACTGCAACGTATCACATATAAGGTAATAAATTAATAACAGTCATACACTCATTTAGCAAATATTGAAGAAGTATCTGCAATGTGCCAGCACTAGATGTTGGAAAAATGGTGATGAACCAATCATGCATGACCCCTGACGTTTCAGAATTTAGATTCTACTGGGACATATGGATTTTAAAGTTTTAAAAATTAAAAATCACTTAAAGGAATATACATTTGAAAACAGTAAATGAATGAAGGAAAAATTCAGGGTAGCTTGAGAATTTAATAGGGGGACCGAATTTAGAGTAGGGAACCAGGGGAAAGTAGCAGTTATCCAGGCTGTAATTGTCTAGACAGAGGGCACAGCATATGCAAAGACCCCGCAGCTGACAAAGGCTTGGTGCTTTCAAGCACCTGAAATTCCACTGTGATTGGGGCTGTGTGCTGTGAGATGAGGCTGGCCTAGATGATGCCAAAGACTGTGATCTTGCCTCTGCAGCCCCAAACCCTTCCCTAAGTGGCAGCATCCCACTGTCTACTGGAAGCCTCCTCACACATAACATGCCCCAAATCAAGTTCTTTGTCTTTCCCACCAAACCTTCCACATCCCATCTGTTGATGGCAACTCTATCCTCCCAGTGTCTCAGGTCAAAAACCTTAGCACCCTCCCTGACTTCTTGCTTATCCCCACACCCAATCTGTCAGCAAATCATTTCAGCCTTTACCTTCAAAATTAGCCATTAGCCAAACTCCTTCTCAAAATCATCTACTCCAAGCCGCCATGGTCTCTTCCTCCTAACAGGTCTCCCCATTGCCCCCCTACCCCCTATACAGTCTGTTCTTCAACCATAACAATGGAGGTCTTTAGAAGTGATGAATTCTCTTCTCAAAACTCTCCAATGGCTTCCTTTATTGCTGAGATTAATATCCAATGTTCATAGCATGGTCTGCAAGCCCCTACATGATGTGGCCACCCACCTCCTTACTGTCTCCATCCCTGCTTTCACACCAGGGCCTTAGTATGAGCAGCTCCCTTTGCCCAAAAGCTCTTTCTCCAGATCTCCACAGGAATTGCTCCCTCATTTCAAAAGCTCTCTACTTATAAGTCACCTTCTCAGAAGTCACCTTCTCAGTCACCTTCTCACCTACTCCATCTGGAAAGATGAAAGAGCACACTGTATCCATTTCCCTGGCTTCATCTTTCTTTTTGGCACTTAACTGCTGTATGATGCCTCTCTAGTTGTATAGAGATGTTGTCTGTTGATGCCCTGCCATACCCATAGAACCTGGGAGAGTTCTAGCAAAAGAGGGCAAAGGTACACAGTTAATGATGTACTTTTTTGGGCTACCACATGGCCATCTCCAGATCACATAAAATTACAAACTCCTAGGAAACTGATTATGTCTAATATTTTACTAAGATCGAGGTTCTGGAGAAACAAGAGAAGGAGAGAGAAGACTGGTCAGGAGGAGGGAGAAGAAGGGTAGGGTTTATGGTAGACAGGTCAGGGTCTGGGGGAGGAAGATAGCCCTGAGGTTCTGTGACAGGCACTGTGGTGGAACAGAATGTGCTGAGAGAAAGGGGGGCAGAAATAAAAGGAATAAAAAGAATGCGAGGGTGCCCAAGACAAACCTTGACTCAGTCATAATCTTGCCTAGGCTCAACTCTAAAGGAAGATTTTTCAACCAGCATAAGGGGAAGGAGATGAAGGTCTTCTTCAGAGTACATATTCCTCTTGCCAAAAGATTGGTCATGTGTTTTTTATAATCATAAAAAAAAAAAAAATTCCACAGCAAACTTAAATGTCAAACAATAGGGGATGGTTAAGAAATTATGGTACAGCAACTCAATGGAATATGACGCATAATCATAGTTTTGAAAACTATGTAGCAACATGAAAAAAATGTCTGTGGTATAATTTTAAGTGAAGGAAGCAGAATTTTTAAATGTGTCTATGTTCTGATTGAAACTGTTTAAAAATTACGTTCATCTCTGGACAAATGAAAAAATCAGTTATTCCCTAGGGTTGTGAAAACCAATGTGATTTACTCATCTCGCCCCATTTTTGGAGTTCTAAAATGCTATTACAATAGTTTTTAAGCTATGGGAACGTCCATCAATACACTTAAAGAATCGCCCTAGGCTGGTCCTCCCAGGAACACTCACCAGACATCAAACATGTCATGCTGGTAACAGGAAATTCATGACAAAGAACAATGTTTGAGTATCCTGATAATCAATTCACTCAGGGTTAATTAACCAGCGACTCTGTGTAAGGGACTATATGTTAGGTTCTGTGAGGGAAATCAAAACTGAGCAAAAGGCAATTCCTGCTGTGATGGAGCTGATGATCCAGGAGAAGGAATTTATGACAAACCTCAAAATAACCACAATATGACTTTTTTTAGTCCCAAGAAAAATATTAACAAAGCACAAAGGAATTAATTAATTTTGCATTCAGTTTTTGGTTTGAGAGATCTGGAGATGAGTGTTTCCACAAGTGAGGGGTTAGGAGACAAGAACAGGTGTTCCAGGGAAGATGAGAGTCTGAACATGGCAGAGAGGCACTCAACACAAATAAGAGTTAATTATGGGTCTGGCTTGAATATGGCGTATACCCACCGGGATGGTGGCTGGCGTTAGCCTAGAGGTCTTAAAACAAATGCTTGTAAAGGCTCTTGAGCAGGGAAATGAGAAATTCAGAGCCATGAAGTAGAAAAATTCATTTAGTAGCCAGAATGGAAAGAGTCTGAGCTCAGGGACCAAACAAAATGGTTCCAAACTCCAACGCCTCCATTTACTGGTTTTGTCACATTATCTGGCTTGTCAGTCAACCTCTGGGCCTCGCTTTCCTCATCTATAAAAAGGATAACTCCAGCTCCTAGGTAGGTTTGTTAGGAAGGATGACATGGTAGATCGAAAGAGTAGGTTCAGTAAAGACTCAATAAATCATTCTGTTCCCCTTAATTCTCAGTTCAGAGAAGGAACTGGTGGAGAAGAAAGACAGGGCAGAAGGGTAAGGATCACAGGACACGGTTCATGTGGGACCTAGAAGAATGGGCAGTGACATGTTCATGATGGCCAAGGGAAAAGGCAAAGTCAGCAACTGTCATGAAGGTTCAAGCTGGGGGCTCAGAGGATGATTTTGGCCCCCACTGAAATGGGTATGTCAGAAGGAGAAATGGTATGAGGATTAGATCATGTCTGAACAATTTGAAAATTAAGGAACAGCAGCAGCCCATCTAGGAAAAAATGGTCAAGGTGAAGCTAGAAGTCAGGATTCATGGCCCGGGAGAGAGGCATGGGCTGGAGACACATGGCATACGCTGTAAGATTTTTAGTAGTTGACTGTTCCTATTACCAAGGTCTGTAATGCTCTTACCTACCTTTCTCCACAGCTCATCTTTATATATCCCAAATATGTAGAGAAATTGTTGGATCAAAATACCGTAGTTGGCATATAGTCTAACTAACTTTAGCATCCTGTATTTTTCTCCATGATGTGTTATCTCTTTTTAACAGCTTATAGAGATATAAAATTCACATATCATACAATTCACCCACTTAAAGTTTACAATTCAATGGCCTTAGAATATTCATTTACAGGTTTGTGCAACTATCACCACAATAAATTTTAGAACATTTTCATCAACTCAAGAAGAAAACAGGGCTTCCCTGGTGGCACAGTGGTTAAGAATCCACCTGCCAATGCAGGGGACATGGGTTCGAGCCCTGGTCCAGGAAGATCCCACATGCCACAGAGCAACTAAGCCCATGCACCACAACTACTGAGCCTGCACTCTAGAGCCTGTGAGCCATAACTACTGAGCCCGCGAGCCACAACTACTGAGCCCACGCACCACAACTACTGAAGTCCACGTGCCTAGAGCCCGTGTTCCACAATGAGAAGCCACCACAATGAGAAGCCCATGCACCTCAACGAAGAGTAGCCCCCATTCGCTGCAACTGGAGAAAGCCCACCCGCAGCAACGAAGACCCAATGCAGCCAAAAATAAATAAACAAAATAAATAAATGTATAAAAAAGAAGAAAACCCACTTCCCTCAGTAGTCACCCCCGAGTCCCCAGCCCCACCCTCAGCCCTAGGCAACCACTAATCTACCTTCTGTCTCCATAGATTTGGCTATTCTGGACCTTTCATATAAATGAGTCATACAATATAGAGCCCTTTGTGTCTGGGTTTTGTTTCTCAGCACAATGTTTTCAAGATCCATGCATGTTGTAGTACATAGCATTACTTCATTTCTTTTTATGACCAAATAATTTTCCAACATATAGATATACCACATTTTGTTTATCTACTCATCAGTTGATGGACTTTGGGTTATTTCCATGTTTTGCCTATTATGAATAACCCTGCTCTGAACATTTATGTACAAGTTTTTGTGTGGACATATGTTTTCATTTCTCTTGGGTGTATACCAAGGAGTGGAATTGGTAGATCATAAGGTTTATGTTTAATTTTTTGAGGAATTGCCAGACTGTTTTTCAAAGTGACTGTACCACCTGACAATCCCACCAGCAACGTATGAGGGCTCCCAGTTCTCCACATCCTCATCAACACTTGCTATTGTCTGTCATTTTCATTATAGTCATCCTAGTGGGTGTGAAGTGGTAATCTCACTGTGTTTGTTTTTTTTTTTTTTTTTTTGCGGTACGCGGGCCTGTCACTGTTGTGGCCTCTCCTGTCGCGGAGCACAGGCTCCGGATGCGCAGGCTCAGCGGCCATGGCTCACAGGCCCAGCCGCTCCACGGCATGTGGGATCTTCCCAGACCGGGGCACGAACCCGCGTCCCCTGAATCAGCAGGCGGACTCTCAACCACTGCGCCACCAGGGAAGCCCTCACTGTGGTTTTGGTTTGCATTTCCCTGATAGCTAGTGACGTTGAACATCTTTTCATGTGCTTACTGGCCACTTGTATATCTTCTTTGTAGAACTGTCTATTCAGATGATCCTTTGCCCATTTTTAAATTGGTTATTTGTCTTTTTAGGATGATATGTTTTTAAAACACGAAATTTTGTCTTCTGTGCTTTCATTGTGTAAAACAGAGGTAGCGCATAGGCATAAATTGGCCATCAACAATTAGAAAAGCAGAATTACTTCTCTTCCTGCATTGAAACACCTATGTTCAACTTGATGTGTCTGTTGCTTATGGGAACTGGTGGCTTTTGTCCTTGTCTGTAAATATTAACACATCAAAACAACGGTTGTTAAGCCTGGCAGGGTGACAAACTACAGTTGTATTTCATTCTTTGTTCTCAAGGTTAAAAGTTGGTGCTGCCCTTTTGGCATTGCTCTTTCACAAACTCTGAAGACAAATTCAAGGCCAAACCAAGGACAATGGCCACATCAGCAAATTCATTCATCAGTGTAATATATATACACCTATTTTAAAGTATGGACTTGTTTTGTTGACTTTGTCCATTCCTGGTAATGTATAGACCCCCATCTCTGAAGGCTTGTTCTAAGTTTTTCTGGGGGTCCATCAGAAGTCTATTTTAAACATGTGCTAAAAAAATGTCTGGTTATGATTCCCACAACTCCCAACCTGCCAGCTCCCTTAGGGTCCCAGTACTACTTGCCCTGGGTGCTACCTTCTTGATGGGCATACTTACTGTTATGGGCTGAATTGTGTCCCCCAAATCTCCAGTACCCTAGAATGTGACTTTAATAGGAGATAAAGTCTTTACAGAGGTAGTCAAAGTAAAGTGAGCTCTTCAGGGTGGGCCCTACTCCAATATGATAGGCATCTTTATAAAAAGGGGAAATTTGGACACGAAGACAGCCATCCACAAGCCGAAGAGAGAGACTTGGAACAATTTTCCCACACAGCCCTCCGAAGGAACCAATCCTGCTGACATCTTGATTTTGGACTTGTAGCCTCCAGAACTGTGAGAGAATAAATTTCTATCGTTTAAGCCACCCAGTTTATGGTACTTTGTTACACAGGCCTAGCAAACTAATATACCTGGCCATGCACTGGACTCCCCCTGAGTGCCAGAGCTGTGGTTGTCTTGAGGGGTGAGGCCCCTCTCTCTGACACAAACGCCAAAGCTGCACTGCCTTGCAACCCAACACCTGCACTACAGCTTTTAGTTATAGTGGCTCTTTGAGTTTTTGTTCACAGTTATTTTTTGTTCTCTTCCAAGGACTCTGACACAAGCCCATGGGGCACCGGGCCAGAAACCCTCCCCTCCTCTACCACCACAAAGGACAGTCCAGACTTCATTACTGGGTCAGGCTTCTCCTGCCTGGCTCCCTCTTCCCTTAGAATGAATAAACCCCTCTCCCTTCCCTTATCGAATGGTTAATCAATTCTCCAGTCATATTGATCCTATTTCTTAAATGGCTTTTGAATCTGGCACCATCCCAGCCCAAGCCACTATCACCTCTTGTCTGGACAACCACACTAGAACCCTCACTGGGCTTTCTGCCTCCAGACCTGCATCCCCTCACCCTCCCACAACTTTCTGTTGCAAGGACCTATTTGGTGTCTCTCCTACCGGTTAAGATTTGGGAGGAGAGGGACTGCGTTGGGTTTCGATCATGTATCCCTAGTACCTGGCAGGTAATAGATGCTCGGTAAATAGCTGATAAAGGCAGGAAGGAAGGAAAGGGGGGAAGGGGAGGAGAGGTGTGGGTTTCTATTCCCTTACAGAAACCAAAGGCTCTGTTTTTTCATTGCTCTTAGTTGAACATATCCTTGCACTGAGAAAGGCAATCAAGTCAATACAAAGAGAGATATTTAAATAATGCCAAATGGTGTGTGATTTTCAAACTAAATGATACAGCTTTCTATATACAGGATGCATCCAGATCCGAGCCAGTCTCCAGAAAAGAGACAATCTGAGCCGCGTATCTAATTATTGTCCTCCCTGGATTTTCCAATATGTCAGAATCACATCGCACATCTGTCACCTCTCTGCATTGGCCTGAAGTACAGAAGTCCTCTTTAGATTTCTGTTCCTCCCATTAAGACACTAAAGCTGCTATACCTAACTTAGAACAAGTGGTCTATGCCTTCTGTTTCTCTATCCTGGGAATGGGTACAAGCAAACCTTATCCCTCCTTTTTGTTTAAATCATGGTAAAATACACATAGCAAAATTTACTGTGTTAACGATTTTCAAGTACACAGTTCAGTAGTGTTCAGTATATTCACACTGTCGTGCAACCAATCTCCAGAACCCTCTATTTTTCAATAATAAAATACATAGTTCTTAAGTACATAGTTCTTAAATAAAATCATAGTTCTTAAATAACAAGAACTATGTAAAGGAATATAAGAGTTCCTAAATATATCTCCTAAAATATCTGCTAAATGTTAAATAAAGATTAAGCATCCATTTACAGCCTTCCTTTTAAAGATACTACAGTTTTTTTGCTTCAGGAATTTAAAAAAAAAAAAAAAGCATATTTCCTGGAAAGGGTAAAAATGAATCTTGAGTTAAAGGGTTAATCTGCCTGTCTTAAGAATGTCCCTCCCAAAAGGGCATATCAAGCAATTATGTGTAATTTTTTTCCTTCCCTGATTTTTCTGAGTGCTTCTGAGGCACATGAAAAAAATACTTGTGCTTCTCTGCCAGAACTACCTCCATCCAATGGGAAGGGATCACTGTTTTGTTTTGTTTTTTAATGTTTTGAATGGTTTGAAGATTAGCATGGGTATTTAGCAAAAAGTACAATTTCAAATTACACGCTGCTTCGTGGTGCCAAAACACTGTGCACCATCATCTTTGATGACATCCACCAACACAGCACTAGAATGGTGGTTGTTAGTCATCTGGCTTCACAAAGCTGGAAGATGAAATTGTAAACAATGTGAGCTTAGGCAGGCCTTATTAGAAAAGAAGAGTGTCTTAAAAGATGGCTTCAATTTTTTTAATCTAGCAATATCTTTTAGTCACCAATATGTGTATCTAAATCAATTGCTCAAAAGGAGGAACAATTTATCCATGGGCATCCTAAAAAAGATGATAATCACATTTACAAGTATATATGCCAATAACATCCTGGTCTTCACCGGCTAAGGTTTTTGTTTATATACAAGTTTAACCACCGTAACCACATATATGTGTGGTCATTAAAATTACTTTAACGTTAGTATAATGCTTAGAAAGGGACCCAAAGTGGCCCCTCCCTGGCACTGGTCACAGATCACACTATTAATCCCACCTTGTATCTCATCCACTGAAAATACAGAGGTGTAGACAGAGACTGCAAATGACTAAGTCCAACCCTAGTCATTATTAGGAGAAAACAAAAACCGAATACTCCAAAGCACATGGCTCCAGGTCAAGTATGAAGACAGGACACTGGTAAAACAAGAGTTAAAATGTTTTATTAAAGACAATTCAAGAGCTAGGGCTAAAGTCTATTTTGCTCAATAAATGAATACCTAAAACCCTTTCCTTTCAATACCCAAAAGAGTTTAACAGTTTACATCTTTAATCTCATAGTCTCTCCACAAAGTCCTCTAACAGTCAATCACAAACTAGCCTGAAGAAAGTTTCCCTAGATACCACCAAAAACACAGGTTTGTAACAGATGTCTCCAGCAACTTTTAGAGCAGATCCCATGTTAAGAGGTTGATATACCCATATGTATTTGTTAATCAGCCCAGGTCTGTACATGTAGCCTGAAGCTGGGAAGTAAGAGTTAGCAGAGAAATCATTGATGCAAAAATAATGCATGGAAAAGTATCAGAAAGAACATTATTTATAAATTCAAAGACAAATGCAATAATATACACAACTGGGAACTCCCCACCTGGAAGCCATCCAGAGCAGTGCTTATATTTAGGCACTAATAAACACGAGCTTTTAGCTCACACTGATCACCTTCTAATTAACGAACACAGTATCAGTCTCTCAGCTTCTCCATCTATAAAATGGGAATTAAAGCTGTGTGGGGCTTCCCCGGTGGCGCAGTGGTTGAGAGTCCGCCTGCCGATGCAGGGGACACGGGTTCATGCCCCGGTCCGGGAAGATCCCACAGGCCGTGGAGCGGCTGGGCCCGTGAGCCATGGCCGCTGAGCCTGCGCTCCGCAACGGGAGAGGCCACAACAGTGAGTGGCCCGCGTACAGAAAACAAACAAACAAACAAACAAACAAAAAACTGTGTGTTGGTCTTCCCTGGTGGCTCAGTGGTTGAGAATCTGCCTGCCAATGCAGGGGACATGGTTCAAGCCCTGATCCGTGAAAGATCCCACATGCCTGCGGAGCCACCAGGCCCGTGAGCCACAACTACTGAGCCTGTGCGTCTGGAGCCTGTGCTCCGCAACAAGAGAGGACACGATAGTGTGAGGCCCGCGCACCGCGATTAAGAGTGGCCCCCACCTGCCGCAACTAGAGAAAGCCCTTGCACAGAAACAAAGACCCAACACAGCCAAAAATAAATTAATTAATTAAATAAATTTTTTAAAAAATACTTATAAAAAAAAAAAAGCTGTGTGTTAATGAACGGAGCTTAAAATTCTCCCGATGAATGGTATTACAGAAAACACAAATATTACCACCACAAAATGTAGAGAAACGTGTAGCTTTGTAGCTAAAAAAGGTTTAAAGTCACGTTTAAAAAGCTCATGGTTAGAGAGACATGTACTTGGAACCAGACTGCTATGCAGGGGATAAGGAGAGAGGTTCAGGGTGAAATGACTCACGAATGTGGGAATGCAGAGGCTCTCGGCAGCATGAAGTCACAAGGGACTGTCCCTGAGGTCTCTCCTCTCCTCCACAAACAATGCTGTTTGTTGACTTCAAAAAAAGATGGGTGAGGAGTTTGGAAATTATTATTTTTTATTTTGGGGTTCTTCGCATCATTTACTGAATGCGCAAGCTGGTATATTGTTCAAAAAATTATTAAAGGAAAACATTCTGGTGTGTACTGAGAAATATTGATTCTCTAGTATTTAAAGGATGACAAATAGAAGGAACACTTTAAGTCTGGGGGGGTTACAACTAACATCTTGACATGAGCAGACAGCAAGTTTGGTCTGACACGAAGCTTTTTAAAAGCTTAGAGGGAAGAAACACAAGGGGATCCAGATGTCTCAAACCGAGTAAAAGCATCCCTCCAAAACCAGCTAAAGGCAAGTAGTATCTGGGGCAAAGAAGTAAGCTAGCAAAATAACTGAAATGTGGTGATCTTGACCTCTTCCAAAACGGAGGGTTTCGAAGAGTCTGCGTGCAAACCAAATCCTAAATTAAGATTTCTCAGGAAGCAAACAATCCATATCTGAAACGTACACAAAACCGAGCTCATCTGTGGTACCAAGAATTATCTTCTAAAATATTTAATCTGCACACTTTAATTTGTATTAATTACATTTTCTTAAACATGTTTTGTAGAGTGCAGCACACTAATAATAACCGCTTGTTGCCCTTTGAACTCTGAATGCTTTACTGCAATCCCTTTCCTTAAATAGAATCATGGAATATTAGAGTAGAAGATTCCTTAGTGATCAGTTAGAATTGCAATTCTCAGCCCTGGCTAAACTTCAGAAGCATTTCTGGAGCTTTTAAAAAATATAGAGGCCCAGGCCCCCACCCCAAACCAAGTAAGTCAAAATGGACAGGACAGGGAAGGTATTAGTATTTTTTTTTTATAAACTCCACAGGTGGTTCTGTTGGGCTGCCTGGATTAGAAGCATTGATACAGCCTATAGATTTACATTGCCTGACACCATAGTCACTGGTACATGTGGCTATGAACACTTGAAACGAATTGAAATGTGGGGTAATTATAAATTGAAATGTGGGGTAATTATAAACACACACCAGACTTCAAAGACTTAGTACCCCCCCCCGCTCCAAATCATAAAGTATCTCATCAACATTTTTATATTGATTATATGTTGAAATGATAATATTTCAGATATATTAGGTTAAATAAAATTATTAAAATTAACATCACCTGTTTGATTTTTTAAACTATTTTTAATGTGGCTACCGGAACATTTAAAATTACATATGTGGCTTGCATTTGTGGCTCCCACTGTTGGAGAGTGATGGTCAAGACCAACACTCCTTTATCACAAATGAAGAAACTGAGGCAGGGAAGCATAATGAGTTCGAGGCAGCACTTTGGGGATACCCTCTTCTGGCCTCTCAGGCTTTTCCTGTTGCCTTAAACCACACTGTTGCAGAGCTAGGAATGGCAGAGCCTGGCATGCCACCAATCGGATTTCAAACCTTTCTTTCTTTTGTCTTGCTAATTGTTTCTTCTAAGGTTTGATATTGAAATCTATTTTGCTTATGGAAAAATATCCCCTCTCTGCTGTGCACACACTTGCGATTTGTTATTGCAGGGTTACTCATGAAAGCACAGTAACTAGAATGGATGTTAAAAAATAAATCTAGGGCTTCCCTGGTGGCGCAGTGGTTGAGAGTCTGCCTGCCAATACAGGAGACACGGGTTCGTGCCCCGGTCCGGGAAGATCCCACATGCCGCGGAGCGGCTGGGCCCGTGAGCCATGGCCTCTGAGCCTGTGCGTCTGGAGCCTGTGCTCCGCAACGGGAGAGGCCACAACAGAGAGAGGCCCGCGTACCGCAAAAATTAAAAAAATTAAAAAATTAAAATAAAAAAATAAATCTAGAAAAACATTAGCATAAGGAAAATACAGAGAATAAGTGAAGAGGACTATTAAGGTTTTTAAGATGTAGATGGTCAAGTTCTAGCCTGTGAATATTTTATACTGCTGCAGTTTAATAAATCACCATGGAGACCCTCAACATTCTGAGGGTCATCTTCAGCACAGCATCAGCCCCTGCTCAAAATTTAGAAGTCTGAGCCTATAATATTTCTTTCCTTCCAGAAGGCAATGTTTTTGTGGACAATGCTGTCATTGCAGTGAGGCAAATCAGCTCTTCATAATGGCACACCTCGTCATACCTAGGTACCCTGCTAGAAGTGGTCTTTATCCTCAAAGCCTTCTACCTCTGGTGCATGGATTAGTACCTGGTCATTCAGAAGCCGAACAGCATTATAGTTGACTTATCCTCAAAGCCTTCTACCTCTGGTGCATGGATTAGTACCTGGTCATTCAGAAGCCGAACAGCATTATAGTTGACTTAAAGAAGAAAATCTTGTTTTGACAAAGTAAAATGGTCCCACCAGATCTGGCAAACGGAGATAAAATGTATTTCTTCTAATAATCAGAATTCAAACAAAAACAAAGATGTTTTTTGTTTCGTGTGGTTTTCCCCCCTTGGGAAGCCAGCAGAGAGAGAACTGCATAAAACTGGCTGAAATGTGTTATATTTGAGAAATCATGCAACACAGGGGCTCCTCAGTGTAATCAAAGAATAAAAGAGACCTAAATTCTGATATTAAAGTGTTCATGCAAAGAGCTGGAAAGGAAAACTGTGGGTCAGGCCAAACAACACACACAGTAGATGCATTCAAGATTTCTGCTGAGATATTCTTGTGCTCCATCCTAAATACAACAAAACCTAAACATCATCTTAAATCAAATGTTTGGTGCTCTGGAGCCCCCTATGTTGCATGCATGAATTCTATTAGTTATGATTAGTCAAGTTTTGCCATTCAAACCTCGAACAGCATACTTCCAGACTCAACTCATTCCTTATTCACCTCTAAACACTCTCATATACACCAGCCTGGAAAGATAATATATTACAGATGGATCCTAGGCAAACGCGCATCTGCCAGCGTGAAAACAGCACTTGTTACTCTATTCAACAAAAAGAAATATTATTTATTTTAACTTTAAGAATTTTTTGGATCCCTTCCTCAGAGATGAAAAAGAAAAGACAGGAAGTAAAGGAAGTTACTGCCTTATTCTGAGACAGTCCTATAGACCATTTTTTGTTTTGCCTGGCCTTTAGTCTCAAATGAAATCTGAATGGTGTAGTTTTACAGGGCATGTCTAATCGTATTGGTAAAGAAGAAGAGCGGCCTTCAACTAAGGAGGCCAATATTAGAAAAATCAACATTGCAGATATATAAAAATAACCAGAATAGAAACTATAGGTTGGGCTTCCCTGGTGGCGCAGTGGTTAAGAATCCGCCTGCCAATGCAGGCGACACGGGTTCAAGCCCTGGTCCAGGAAGATCCCACATGCCGCAGAGCAGCTAAGCCCGTGCGCCACAGCTACTGGGCCTGCGCTCTAGAGCTCACGTGCCACAACTACTGAAGCCCTCACGCCTAAAGCCCGTCCTCTGCAACAAGAGAAGCCACGGCAATGAGAGGCCCACGCACCGCAACGAAGAGTAGCCCCTGCTCGCCGCAGCTAGACAAAGCCCGCGCGCAGCAACAAAGACCCAATACAGCCAAAAATAAGTAAATAAAAATAAATTTATAAAAAAAAGAAAAAAGAAACTATAGTTTCTATGGTCAGGGCATTCATTCAAAAGATCTGATAAAAATTTGTCATTGAAAGGTTAGTGATCAAAAGGCTTGAAAAGAGCAAAGCATCCAAAGCCATGGTTATGCTTCCTTCAGGACAAGGGCATTTACGGCCTGACACACGGAAAGACCACCCAACCTGGAGGCAGGGACCCAGCTTCTAGGCTCCGTTTGGCACTCTCCAGCTCTCAGCCTTAGATGAGCCAGGAGAGCCACCAGGCCCGAGATTTTCCTCTGCAAAGTGACGAGCTTGCTCTATCAATAAGAAGACTCCCTCCAGTTCCAGCTCTGCTTAATGCTATCACACAAGCCTACTTCACATCAGAACCCCTAAGCCAAGAGGAACTCTTACTAAGTTTAGTTCAAGCCAAATGCCAACCTGGTAGTTTTCAATCCTTGTTAACCTTAGGGTACAGATTACAAATATGAACCTTGAGGAAGTAGAAGGAAGCAGCTAAAATATGTACTTTTAAAGTGTTAAGTTGATTCTGATCTATTTCTCGGAAAAGATAAATGGGCAACAGAGTGAGCTTGGAGGAATGAAATATGGAAATGTCACTGTAACATCTTATACATTCAGGAATTTACCCTAAACTTTTAGCGTTTTATTTTGAAGGTACCAGAGTCTCAGTAAGAGCTTGAAAAAATTTTACTTTTGTTTCTGCAACAGTACTACCAGTATTACCTGGACACTTGTAAAAGCCTTCTCTCTCTCTTCTCTTTTCTTACATTAAATCCATGATTTGTGATTCCCAACAATGAAATACTAATGGATCCTCAAAAAACACTAAATGCCCATTTTTTTCCCTAATTACAAAATGTAAGAACTCTTTAGTGAAAACATTAAACATGATGTCATTTTTAAAGTGTCAGAGTTTCTATTTAAAGCAATGCCATAAAGTAGATAGCTTATTTAGTTTACAAATAGCAACACAAAAAGGTTCTTTAAGTCTGTTTAGCATATCTAAAAGTGCTTCTTTCTCACATTTAAATATTTGGAGCTGGTCCCCCCCCACCCCAGTTTATTACCTTATCTCAACTGTGTAATTTTCTTAAATAGGATTCAGAGAAATAGTCCTAGATTTAAATTTTTAAATACTAATTTATAAAAGCATTGGTTGATTCCCATAATACAGCTGGTAGTCAAACTGGACAAGATAATGAATTGACTGAGATCACTGTTCCATCTTCATCCAAGAAAGCTGCCTCTAAAAAAAGATCTTAAATTGCTGTAGAAATCCAATTTGGAAGAAGCAAAAGAAGCATATAGATGGGAAACACCAGCCATGATCACATTAATTTTGTGGCTAACAGCACTGCTTTGAAGTGAAGAAGAAGAAGAAAAAAAGATGACTAAAATAATAAGTCCACTCAAATCCCCAATTTTAATCTAACAACATAACCAGAAGAAAACCAACTACAAAATGTGACACAAAATTCACATCTTGGTGATCCAGTGAACATCACACACACACACACCCCCACAAAATAATTTTCAGCTTAATCAGAAGCAAAGAAATGCTAAGGAAACACTATAGGATTGTGGTGCATCATTGCTAAACAGCAAATTATAGCAAGAAATCAGGAGAGCAGGAACCTGACGTTAGTATGAACACAGCCACGGAAAGTCTACAACTGATTGGTTTTGAATCCACAGGTGTGGGAAATAATAGCAACAAATAATCGTAACAAAAATCTTCAACTTACTGTCATTGAAAAGCTATACAGGGAAAATCTAACAAACTACTATTCACTTAACCCCTTATTCGAACAAAAGCTGCGACATCACAAAGATATAAAAATAAAGGCACTGTTTCCACTTTTTTGTGGGAATGTTCTAATTAGCTCTCTGCTCATATATAAACTATATAAGGTCACAACTGACTTCTGATTGACAAGCAATTTATGGATATCAGCAATTTACAGTCAAAACCAGTTGGCTGGAAGATATCAACTGAGTAAACAAGTTTAGTCTGAGTAAAGTTGAAAAATAAAAATCTCAGGAAAGCTTGTGGAAAAGAGAATTCTTACCTGGCATATTATTTCACATGCTTTGTAGCTTCCCCACTGCACTTCCCATGCTCATGAACATTATTTTACCCAGGAAATAATGGTCTTATTCACACACACACACACACACACACACACACACACACACACAAAACCTTCCAACAAAATGCTATCAAGTCCCAGGAAACTACAAAAGCAACATTAAAAGTCAGTGTAAAGTAAGAATTCCATTTGTGAATCTCACCTATGAAACTACAAGATCGTTCTCCTGGAACCAACTACAAAGTTCCCTTTCTGCTTAATAAGTGTAATAAACATCACCTTACCATTATCTGTAGAATAAAATCAGCAACGTGTTGCTTCCTGCAGACACCAAATCAAATTTTTTCTTCCTTTCTTTCTAGTATCTTCTTTTTCCCCAGCAAGATTAGGAAGAAAATAAAGCTTTGAGTATTGCCTCAATAGTTCAGACCTCAAGACTGTGAAACTAGCTCTCAGTAAGAAAAAAAAAAAAAAGAACAGGTCTGGTATTTTACAATCACTTCTGCAGCCCAGGGGTACCTCCTGGACTCCCGTACCTCCTCTCCTTCGGGCTCTAAATTTCTTTTAGTAATGAGACTAATTTTTCCAGTAGCCTTGAACTCCCCAGATTTAACTGACATGGAAAATGTGACTAAAAACTTGTAGAACTGTCTAGCCTCCAACCTTACACAGAATCAACTTTGTTGTAAGTATTGAAGAACACCTCGCAAGCAGCTACTTGCTCCTTCAGACTCCTGCACGACACAGCACAGAACACCAAATAACACTGCGCCATCTAGTTAGCAAGCTGCACTCTCCATTCCAGAAGGGGGGACACCTTCAAACCCTGGGACTTAAGGACTTGTCAGAGTTCAGCTGCTCTAAAGGTCCAATTGTTTATTTAAATAAAAAAAATATCGCTACTGAGATAATCCACATCTAGTGGATATGGGAAAATTTAGGTTATAATGGCACTACAAACTTTTACATCTAACTTTGATTTACAAGATAAAAGCAAGTTTTAAATTAAAAGGGCTTTCTGTTAATAGAGCTTATTATTCTGAAGACGGGGAATGATTTTCTTCGAAAGTTGTCCCTGGGTGCATGCCTATTATCTTTGCTTTTCCCCTTCCACTAATGAGCATTTATCTAAAGAGCCTGTTAATCCTCTGATGTGTGCTTCTGGTCAGAGGTAACAGTTTGAATAAAACCACTAATCACTGATCACTAAATCACTGATCATTAATCACACTCTCCAGTGCTGGTGACCCGGGCCATTTTCCCCTTTAGGTCTATGTATGCATCACAAACAAGGAGTTTAACATTTTAGATGCGCATGTATTGTGTGGAGGTTATACTATTTCATCTCTAGATGTGAATAAATAATAAATACTGCCACAAACTTGGGGAAGGATGTCAATTAGACCCCAGACAGGAGTTTCACAAATGCCTACTCTACAGCATGGCTTTCACACTGAAGAAAGTAGATCTGATTATAACAAAACATGTGTTCTTCAAGAAATTCCCACATACTCAGAATATAAATTTTCCTTTATTTAGCTTTCACCAACTCCAAATCAGAGAGCACTCAAATCTTCTGCACCCCCCACCCCCCATCCAAAAGCCTGTTAGGAAATCTCTTGTTTGATTTCTGCTGCACACTGCAGCGCCCCCATCCCCGAGTTCTTTTTACTTTTATCCCCTTAAACATGTCACACACAGTATTTTTATTTCAACTGCCAGATACGTGGATTCTGACTCAATTCAATGACTTAGTATTTAACTTCCTCTTTAAATATAGAAGCTTAAGGTTAAAACACACGCACCAATTTATTGTATGGTACTTTGGGTTCGACGACTCACATTCCCTCACTTTGGAAATGAAACGTTTAGTCTTGAGCCTTTGGCTAAATTTGGTTTAGTCAGCATCCTCAATCATCCCTCTTCGGATAACCGGTCTGAGGAAGGCGCTATGTAAAATTAAGTACTTTGCTTGCAGCGAGTGTGTTGTTTTCCTAAGTCACCACAGGGACACTGTATTATCATAATGTCTCTAAACATTTCCTGAGATGCCTTTTCTATCAGAGTTGAGCATTTTTGCCCTGGAGAAGCGAGCTCGCTGGTGCCTTTCTTAAATAATAGAAAAGGGCAGATTGTGTGTGCGCTGAGCAGGCACCGCGCTCCGCTCAGCCACCAGAAGCTCTTACCCTCACTCCGGGGACTGTGATCTCCCCAGGGAAAGCAGTAAAAGGCGGAGGCAGGGCCAGAGTGATAACAGTGTGGGCGGGAGAAGGGGTGGAGAAGGAGGGGTCCGGGAGGAGAGGGCAATAAAGATGCCCAGGGAACTGGCGATTGTACTAGTACGTTGGGGGCTGGGGGCGGAAAGCATTGTTGCTTTGTCAGCACTTCTAAGCCCCCAACCCTTGAGTATCTGAAGCTGTTAATCAAACACTTACTGGCCTGCAGAATGACGTAATGGACCTGTATTCAGCCTTTATTCCTTGACACATGTCAGAGAGGGAGGGAAAAATAAAAATCAAACACTCAGCGGACTCTGACAACGAAATCTACAAGCAGCCCACTTCAGTTCCTGGCCTTGAACAAGCCTCAAGTGGAGGCTGCACTCGTTCAGGGAAAGTTGGGGTGGGCTAGATCAGAGGCTTTATCTACCAGATACCTCCCCACTACCTCCTCGAAATAAATCTATAGCAAAGGAAAAGCGGGATGCAGCCGCCGGAAGAAAACATCTCCTTGGTTCCTTTGTGCGTCTTGCCCCTCTAAGAACGTCTTGAAAAGTTTTAAGCGATTCCGTGGAGAATCTGCTGGAGAGGAAGACTCTGCCGCCGGGTCCTGAGAACTGCCACCGCGCCGCCGCGGCAAAAGCGGGAGCTGTCATTTGGGGCAGCGGCGGGGAAGAGGTAATGATGCCAGCGAGAACCGGACAGAGGCAAGAGGCGGCTGGAGGAGTGAAGGCGAGGAGAGCCTCGCCACGCTCGAGCCTTCCGCGCCTGGAGTGAAAGCCAAGTGCCCTCCGAGGACGATGTCCCCTCCCCCGGCGCGCGCGCCCACCACCTGCGGTGGGCAGCTCTGCGGAAGAGGTGGCAGCAGCAGGCTTGGCACCTGGGAGGGAGCTAGCCCCCCGTGCGCCCGCCGGCCCGTCCGCCCCCTAGGTGACCCGGCGTCCTCGCCGCGCCCGCTGGAAGTTTGCAAACTTTCTCCGGGGGTTCCGCCGCATCACCGGGAAGTTGGGGACGCGGGGGGAGGTTCCTGGCTCGCCGTCTCCGCTGCCGCCGCCGCTGCCGCCGCTTGACCGCACTTCTGGAGGGTTCCGCACCTTGCCAGGTCTCTGGAGGCAAACACACACCCCCGATTCATAACTGTTCCCCGTGTCAGGGAAACGCACGCGCGCTCCCACACACGCACGCACGCCGGGGCGGACACGGCGCTCGTTCCACGTTAGCATCCCTCCAGTCGCACGGCGCGGCGGCCACCAAGACGCGCTCCGGGACGGACACGGCGTGGGGTCTCTGGGATAGCCTCAGGACACAGCCGATTCCACAGTCCACCAGCATTTGAGGCCGGACTTCCCTCTGGTCCGCCAAAGTGTTTACAAACACAGATCACCCTCCAAAAAAAATGCATCGCATCTTCCCTACTCCTTGCCCTGCGACCTGCCCACTGGACCAAGTAACCTCGCGGCTGCTGCCGAGAACCAACCCCTGCAAACAAGTACGCTCCCGAGATGGCTCCCGCGGCAAGTGCAACAAAAGTGTCTAAATGCAAAAGCCCCAGATGTGGCCGAGCCGTATTTTTAGGAACTTACCAAACAAGTGTGGAGAAGGCAAGAGCGGAGCCCGGGTGAAGGGACCACGTTGGACTGAGCAAAGATTACAATACATTCTATTTAGAGTGCATTACATCACCCCCCCGGTGACGTCACGTGGGATTCCTGAACTTCTAAATCATTGCGGTCCGTGGGGGAGGGAGGGAGGGGCGGGGCCGGCGCGCCGAGGGGGCGGGCCGCGCCCCGGCCCCGCCCCGCCCCCGCCCAAAGAGCGGACCCTGGTGCACCCGCGGGGGAGCGGCGGCGGCAGTGGCGACCGCGCAAGCAACAGCTTGCAGAGCCCAGCGCCGTGTGACACGGCTCCCTGACATTAGTGGTGTGAGTCAGCTTGGAAACAATCCTCATGGTTTCAGACAGGACCACGGAGGAGAGGCAGGGACACGGGCTGTCCCGTGACGAGGGCCTGGTAGCGTTTGAAAGGTGTGGGGATGGGGAGAGGTGGGGAGGGGGTGCTGAAGAATGCCGGAAGAGACTTTCTCCAAACAGAAATGCAGGACGCTCCCCCTTCCCCCACCAGCAGATGTCCAGCTCCTTTTTGCCTGCGACAGTCGTGACCTCATTACAATGTTCCCTGCATCCTGGCTTCTCAGAGCACTCATTCGACACCCCTTTTCACCGCCCGCCCCGCACCCGCCCCTCTCCACCTCACTTCCAAAGGAATAACTTCTTTATTGTGCACACTCACTTGCAATACACTGCCCCCACCCTTTCCAAGACCCCTGCTTCTCGCGTGTGAGAAGCTGGAACGAGAGTTGCTCCTGGGGGGTGGGGGGGAAGGTGAATCACAGCTAGAGCCAAGTGATGAGACTGATTTAGACTCAGCGTCAGAGCCGGAAGGGCCCTTGGCGATCACTTCCAGAGCCTCGTCTGTAACTCGCCCAAGCTCACAGGCTGGCAAGTGGCAGAGCCAGAGCCAGAATGCAGGATCCGGGCCCCTGGTCTGCAGTATCTTCCCGACAATTCCTTGAGAGGAGGAGTCAGGCGCTTTCATCATCAGCCAAGTCACCATCACCATCCTCAGCTTAACTTCCATTCAGATGTTCTCTCTGTGAGTCGGACTCAAAGGGAAGGCACAGGCTAAATTTCAGCATATCCCAGACGACCACTGTCATCCTCGCGGCAGCTCACACTTTACAAAGCAATTAAACCCACGTGGAACTAACTCCCTTGATTCTCACAACAGCCCAGCACAAGGAGCAGAAATAGGGCAGGTGTTATAATTATCCCCATTTTACAGGTGAGCTAAGGCAAACCCCAGGTTAAGAGGCTGGCCTGAAGCCACTTGATCAAGTGGTGGCACCGGCACCACCCCAACCCCTGTTTTCAAACCTCAAATCCCAACTGGGCTCTTTTCTAGAACCAGGGCTGAGCTTTACCTTCTCACGGGTTAGAACCTTTGCTAAGGATGTCGGGGCTTTGCTTAGGAACAGTTTAGATCCCATTAACAAACAATAATCATTCCTGACATTTATGTAACATCTGACATTTATATAGTACCTCTTATCCCAATGCATCACAACCATGACTGTGCAGTTTGCCAAAGAATCATGACTGGACTGGCTAGAAATTGTAATGCTTTGCCTGGATTGTCACATACTTCTGAGCTGGTTTTGACATACTAAATGGAAGAGCTTTGTGTTTCCTTCCTAAGTGTTTAAACAACTCTCTTCCCTTTAGTGTTTCTTGATACCACAGGGACTGCCGACTGTTCATTTCTCACAGCCTTATTCAGAACTCATCACTGAGTTTGCTATTTGCTGTCTTCCACATGTGCCCCTGAAGGAATTGCAGAAGAAGGGCTCCAGCCCTAACTTGAATCTTAACCAATAAAACGTTAAATGTGACAGCTCAATTACTTGGGTTGACGGAAGGAAGCAACAGCCTCCTTGCCCACATTCCCACTCAATTATCAGGACATCCTTTTCCAGTAAAGCAGGAATCTACCTCCTTCTCCCTCAAAGAAAAAGTGTAAGCCAGACCAGGAGCAAGCTTGAGGCAGAAAAGGAATGCAGCTTGATGTAGTAGTGCTAAGTCTGAGAGTTTATCTTTTTTCCCAGCTAATAGGTGGGGACCAAAGGAATAGAATGGAGAATTGAATAAGCAAAGCTGAGGTGATAATCAAAATATTTAAAAACCTGTAAGTAATTAATCACCATATAAATTTAAAACATTTAATTCCCAGTATTCTCTAAACAGAAGCACATATATATGAGTTTTAATGCAAGTAGTTCACCAGTTTCTAATGCTATCCAAATCAGTTGTTGGTCTTTAAAAACTGCTGCTGATCATTTGTTTGACATGCTGTCACCAGGTAAACAATGCCCCTGTCCGAGCCATGGTTGACAAAGGAACACACATGGAACTTTTCCAGTGATCTCCTCAATAACTTGATAATCATTAGGTTACCTGGAGTCTCAATGAGCAGATAATCTCTCCACATCAGCAATATTGTTCATGGTGCTGACTCATCTGTCAGCTTCTGCAGAACTGACAGCAATTTCATTCACGATGTTTCTAAGCCATTGTATTACAGTTTTCTATATATTCCAGATCTCTGTTACCAACTAAGTCCCACACACACACACACAATTTTTTTGAATGTAAACTGAAGAAGAGAGGTGGTGTTTATAAGTGTGGACTCCAATGTCAGGCTGGCAGAGTTCAAATCATGGCTCTGCTACTTCATTTTTAAATAACCTCTAGGCCTTAGTTTCCTCATCTTTGTAATGGGACTGGTGGTGATAATTATACTAATTCAAAGGAGTTAAGAATTGTGCTTGGCACAGGACAAATACTACATAAGCACTTGCCCTCATTTTTGTCAATGAAAATAATGTGGCTAATGCCATGACAGGAGGATATTCAGTGATTTTAGCAAACTTGACCAAATAGATGAAAAGACAACCTGTTTCCCTATACTTCTCCTAGCCCCACACTAATCCCTGCATGCATCATCTGTACCAAGCAGGCTCTCGCCTGTCAAACCATGCCAACAGAGCCCTCGTATTTGTGGACTTGAATTTTTGCATGCCTCGTGCTCACCCCATCTCTTTCAGGATCTGTCACAGCCAAAGTCCCATGGAGGCTGCAGTTTCCAGAAGCAGGGGTACCTCAGCTGGTGGCAGCCATAACCTGGGGCATTTGCCTGCTGGGGTGCCAGCACCACCTCCAAGAATGCCACCTCACCCACTGGGATTCCACCCATTATGGCCTGGGGGATATGTGGAGACAGAGATCCTTACACTAGAGTCAAGGTAAACTAGCTGGGGTACCACCATCCAGGGTCCTCTCCACTCCCACCCTACCTACCTCCACAGGGTAGGGGCACAGGCAGGGCACAAGCCTGCCCATAAGGTACCACATTCATTGGACCTATGAAGAGCTGGCTTGTACCTACACTGACAAACGAGAATAGGTGAGACCCCTGTTAGACCAGAGGTTAACCCTTTAGTTGCTGGATCATGGGGCAGTCCAAGGAAGAGGCCTGGGCAGCTGGGCCAGTGGGGTAGCCAAGAGGTCAGAGCAGTGGGTATATACTAACCCTATGGAAAAATTTTAATATTTTAACAAGTTTACAGCCTTACCAGTGCTTACCCACTGAATATGAGGCCTGAGGAGAACCATCCCAAGGGTCCTCAGATGGGGAGAAATCCTTTTGCCTCATGCTTTGGATTCAGTCATTTCTCCAACATTCAACAAAGGTTGACAGGCCTGCCCAGTACTGGGGAGGGAAAAAAGAAAAGGGGTCTCCTTCCCAGCTCCTAGGCTCCTGCAGAGGTTCTCAAACTTAGTGGCATAAGAAGCACTTAGGTAACCTGTTAACTCCCTGACTTCCCCAGGGATTTCTGTTCAAGGATCTGGCATTGGGCCCAGGATTCTGCATTTGTGATTCTGAGGCAAGTGTCTGGGGACCCCACTTCGAGTGACTGTGATCTAGTGAATTCATAGACGGGCAGTGACCTGGGACGCCGGGGAGGGAACAGGAAGAGTCTGCTGCCTGCAACACTAAGAAAAAAAATTTAAAAAAAAAGGAAAAAAAAATGACCCCAGGTTCATATGCTTAAGATCAATCCTCTAGCTGCTTCCCATAAAGACACATATAGCCCTAGAGAAGTCTTTCCCTCGTCCCTTCTATACATACACGACTTAGAGGGGCCTTTCCCATTTATTTTTCACTCAAGACTTTTCTCTCCTGTTGCTGAGCACAGGTTCCGGACGCGAAGGCTCAGCGGCCATGGCTCACGGGCCTAGCCGCTCCGCGGCATGTGGGATCTTCCCGGACCAGAGCACGAGCCCGTGTCCCCTGCATCAGCAGGCGGACTCTCAACCACTGCGCCACCAGGGAAGCCCAACTCAAAACTTTTCTTAACCGAGTTAACAGTGGTAATAGGAAGACTGTTGCTGGGTTTGTGATTAAACCCATTGCTATGGGACCACTGGGAAGTTTCCATCTCTTCTAAGATAAATCTTACCCTGGTTTCTTCATTGTCTTATTTGAAGAGATAAATATTTTCAAATAAACGGAACTGCAAAACTCATCCAAAGACAGCAACAACCACAGCACACTGGCTAACACTTACCAAGCATTTACTCTGTGCCAAGGCTTGTACGAAGACCTTTATGTGTGTTCTTTCAGTTACTCCTCACAATAATCCTATGAGGTGGCTGGACCCATTCTCATTTGCAATGAGGAGCTCAAGTCTTAGAGCAGTGAGCAGCTTGCCCAGCTGGGCCAAGGCGGAGGGAGGAGAAAGCCCCAGACCTCTCGAGCCAGTACCAGCGCCATGTCCTATGGAACACAGAGCATGCGCGCGTGCGCGCGTGGGAGCACAGGCGCTTTGCGCAGTAAGCGCGTTCACTGTTCCCTCCCACCTAATTTGCATGTAGCGCTCCAGGCGCTTCCTGACGCACAAAATTCTATTGGACCGGTGATGCATGCGAGTCTGTGAGACGCGAAGCAGCTAAAAGGGAAGCCTTTTTCTTCTGTGGTGAGTGGGATGGGGGTGAGGCGGACGCTGAGAGCCCTGAGAGACCATGCTTACCTTGCAAACCAAAACCTCCTTGGAACTCAGAAAAAAGGCAGAGGCGCTCTCAGACACCCAAAAGACTTAGGAATCCTATCTTACTCTTGTTAGTCCCTGTGTTGGGCAACTAACCACTTAAACTGAACATGATGACATAGGTGGAAAAGGAAGGATAGAGCTGCCCTTACTGCTTTTCCTTTCAGTCTTTCCTTAGAAGTAAACAGAAGGCAGAATGTTGGTGGAACGTGTGCACGTGTGAAATACAGCTGAGTTCACTTTGCGCAGCATTTGCACTGTGCAGGTAAGAACAAAATACGTATGCACATAGGAGCCGTGAAATACAAATTGTGTGAATTCAGTGATTCCATATAGAAGTTAACGTATTTACATTCAAAACTGGCATGCACAATATAAAGATGAATGGTAAAATGCTAATAATTTAATATTTTAATTTTTTGTTACTTTGAACAACATTAAATAGTAAATTTAGGGACTTCCCTGGTGGTCCAGTGGTAAAGAATCTGTCTTCCAATGCAGGGGACGTGGGTTCTATCCCTGGTCAGGGAACCTAAGATTCCCACATGTGGCGTAAGCCCACGCGCCACAACTGCTGAGCTCGTATGCCTCAACTAGATAGCCCACGGGCTGCAAACTACAGAGCCTACGCCCTCTGGAGCCCAGGAGCGCAAGTAGAGAAGAGAAAACCCACACGCCACAACTAGAGAGAAGCCTGGCAACGCAAGGGAAAATCCCACATACCGCAACTAAGATCATGAGTGCCGCAACTAAGACCAGACGCAGCCAAAAAAATAAATAGTAAATTTAAAACACTGTGACAAGTTGAGAGATTGACTATGAGAGAGAGGAAAACCTTTCTACTTAATATCTTTAATGGCACTTTTCCGCAGACTTTTGAACAAGGTGCTCTGCATTTTCAGTTAGCTCTGGGTCCAGGAATTATGCAGCCAGCCCTAAGTACAGCCACATGATTGATGAGATCCGCCATGCCCCCAGATCCACGCTCACCATACTCAGAGTAACAGCAAGCAGAGCAGGAGGTCTAACAGCCTCAACTTTGTCACTTACTAAGTGTGTGACCCTGGCCAGTTTTTAACCTCTCTGAACTTCAGATTCTTCGTCTGTAAAACGGAGCTAATGTTAGCATCTACCTCCCAGGATATTGCAAGGATTCAATAAGTTAATATATGTAAAGTGCATAAAACAATGCCTGGCACATAATAATTACTGGAAGAAATGTTAGATACTGTTATGCCTTAATAAGGTTTTGGAGAGAATTTCATAAAATAATCCATGTCAACTGCTTAGCACCAGGCATGTCGTTTAGAATATGTTCAGCAAATGTTCATTACATAAAATTGCATGTAAGCTGTAATATTGCAGTTCTGTGGATTAGAATAAAGGAATCAATCCCATTTGTCCTCAAATTAAGAGCCTTCATATAAGCCACTTGTATTTGAAGCACAGTTAGATTAACAAATCTGCCCTGAGTTTGTGGGCAACAGAGCAGTTTTACACAGGCTGATGTTCTAATTGAAACCATCACAATTTTCCCTTCCAGTCTTGACATACAAATGCCTTTTTACACCAGCAGTTGTGTAATTATTAACTCTTGTGTGGTTTAGATTTACTGCAGTCACTTCTTAAAATCCTAACAGGTAGAGCTCTAAAATGCTATACTCTTGCATTGGAGGTCGGGGTGCGTGTCAACTCTGAAATGTTGTTTAACAAGGGACAACCTGGTCACTTGGCTCAAGCTTGGGAGACCTCGTCTGGAAGGCCATCAGTTGCTGATGGCTTGACCTATTCCTTTAAGGAATTATCATATTCCCCACATTATAAAATTTCATGTTTTCTCTTGAACTGGTCTGAAAATCAAAAGCTTCACCTATCCCAAAGGGTATTAGAGTGTTAACATCCCTATAAAAGTTACACTTATCTTAATGTGTTCCTCTTTTATTTTTTAAAAGAGAGACTTGATTAAATGAAAAACTACTCTTGTTTTTTTTTCCCCTGCCTTAGTATTAAGTAAAAGAGATTGACACCTGCTCTGAATAATGACCCGGAATAATAGTGCTGTGTCAGCACACTCCAAAAATTTTAGTAATTTCCTTAAAGATCAATGGTAAGCGGAAAGTAACGGTTTTACAATAATTAGGAGTGTTTTATATATAGGGAAGGTTCATTTAGACTAAAACAGTATTGATATCACATAAATTAATATTGAGTGTCACCTCATATGAACTGATATTTCACATACCACCTCTTTTTATATCATCGTTACCCACATGTTTAACTCATGTACTGCTGACGTGGAAGGTTACTCTCATCTCTTTAGGAGCATTTACAAGTACTTTATTTAAATGATTCTCGAAAATTTCAGTAGCTTTTAAACCTAATTGATCTGTGATTCCTCCTCATTCTTACATGATACAGAATATTTAAAACCTGGAAAGTTATTCTCAACCTCATCTGAATCATGAAAATTGCCCACTAAAGGAGTTAGAAAATATAAAGCTTCCCCATTTCTCCCCACTCCCCCACCCTGGTTTTAAAATATTCTGTCTATAGCTTTCACAACACTGCCCTTACTTGACACTTAAAGAGAACATGTACGAACAGTACACTGGAACATTGTGCTCTTTAGAAAAATCATCTATTTTCAAGACTGCTGTGGCTATTTAATGCTATGCCAAAGTCTGAGGGGAAGGAAAGAACAGTATTATTTGTGAGCACTAACTGTGGTTCAAGCCCATGATATATTTTATCTCAGTGAATCCTGACAACTCTGGATGAAAGATGTTATTACTCCTATTTTATTGATGGGCGTATTAAAACTCAGAGAGGCTAAGTAATTTGGCCAAGGCCACACAGCTAATAAGTGAGGCAGCTGGGTTTCTAACCTAGTCTGATTCCAGAATCCCCATTTTCCATCACATCCTGCTGCAATGGCCTTTATTTCCAGATGCTTTGTCTCTCCTTTCACTCTCCTACATAACATTATTTTGTTTTGTTGAGCAACCCACCCACACATATATACACAGAGGTTGAAAGCCACTGTGCCTCTCAGTGATCATTGTGTGGGAGTCATATCCTTTCATAGGCTGAATCCTGTGTTTGTGGGGGAGCAATAGACCTGTTTGATGAAGAACAGAGGGCCCTGCATAGCAAGATCCTGGCCATTATTGGTGATCCAGGCATATCCAAGTCCCATATGTGCTGGGGGGACTGTGGGCAAGAGAGCCAATGGCTGCCCTGAGCATTTATTATGAGAGTGGGCTGCTGAATGAGGCTCTGACCTTAGCTCCACTACGGAGACAAATCAGCAAAGGCAAAGAAGGTGGAGGTCACTGGTGTGGAGACTGGAAGGATACTCAAAACACTGACTGAATTTGCCAGAGGAAGACAGATGCAAAGATAATTAAGATTGCTGGGACCCTATTTATTGCTGTCACTGCAGTAGTTGTTCATCCGTTTCCTTTTATGGACTCAGATCTGGGGGATGCTACATAAAAATAAAAGGTTTAAATTAGAATAACACCTTGAGGGCTTGTTCTTTCTCTCCATAGCCAAAGAGGTCCCTTATGGTCTCTCTTTCATTTTTTTAATGGAAATATTTTTATTATTTCTGCACATTATGAAAGTAATACATGCTTGTAAAAACCTCAAGTAATACAGAAGTGTTTAAAACAGAAAGTAAATGTCTCCCTATAATCCATCTGGAGATAACCACTATAAAAGTTTGATGACTGTCCTTTCAGAAATTGTATCATACATGTAAGCATAAATTCCATGAATGTGGTCAGACTACATACTCTGTTCTCAAACTGCCTTTTCCCATAAATTGGTGTTAAATTTTACAATTTATTGTGACATTTATCTATAGGAATATTATAATATGGCATCATCCTTTTTCATGGTTATATAGGATTCCATTTTGGGGTTTAATCAATTGACTATGAATAGATATTCATATAGTTTCCAGTTTGTTGCTATTATAATCAGTGCTACAATGGATACCTGTTACTTGAACACACATATGTGACTACTTTTCATAGAAATGGTGTTGCAGGTTCACCGGCTATGCATGTTTTGAATGTTGTTCCATATTGCCATATTGCTTGATAGCCTTTCAGAATGGTAGCACCAATTACTGTCTGGCTTACAAGCAGCAAGAGGGCCCCCCACCCCCACACTCTTATCAATAGGGGCATCTTTTAAGAGTAATGAAAGTCTTACATGAGATCTCAAACAGATGTAGGTCTGCCTTATAAGCAGAACTAAAACTGATGGTTTCCACAAAGAATCCTACTACAGATGCAAGAGATTTTAATGACAGAATTCACACTCATAAATCATCAAACAACAGCTAACTCTGATTGTTAGGAATCAGTGTAAGTCTGTCCCACACATCTCATTCAATTAGAATAACCCTGTGAAGCTAATATCACTATTATCCTCTTCCATTCTAGAGGAAACTGAATTATAGAGAGGTACAGCAACTTGCCTAAATGGCTGACAAGAGGTGAAACTGGGATTTTTTTCTGCATTTTTTAAATTGAGATACAGTCGATGTATAATATTATATAAGTTTCAGGTGTACAAAACGCGGATTCACAATTTTTGAGGGTTATGTTCCATTTATAGTTATTATAAAATATTGGCTATATTCCCTGTGTTATACTATATATCCTTGTAACTTATTTATTTTATATCTAGTAGTTTGTACGTTTTAATCCCCTACCCTTGTCTTGCCCCTTCCTGCTCCCCTCTCCCCACTGGTAACCACCAGTTTGTTCTCTGTATCTGTGAGCCTGTTTCTGTTTTGTTATATTCACTAGTTTGTTTTATTTTTTTGATTCCACATATAAGTGATAGCCTACAGTGTTTGTCTTTCTCTGTCTGACATATTTCACTTAGCATACTACCCTCCAAGTCCATCCATGTCATTGCAAATGGCAAAATTTCATTCTTTTTTATGGTTGAGTAGTATTCCATTGTGTGTGTACATATATGTGTGTGTGTGTGTTTGTGTATATATATATCACATCTTCTTTATCCTTTCTATCCTTTCTTTATCCTTGTCTGTTGATAGACACTTAGATTGCTTCCATATCTTGACAATTATAAATAATTTGCTGCTATGAATGTTGGGGTCATGTATCTTTTCGAATTAGTGGGGGTTTTTTGTTTTTTTGTTTTTCTGGATAAATACCTAGGAGTGGAATTGCTGGATCATATGGTAGTTCTGTGTTCAGTTTTTTGGGAAGTCTCCATACTGTTTTCCACAGTGGCTGCACCATTTACATTCCTACTAACAATGTAGGAGGGTTCCCTTTTCTCCACATCCTCACCAGCATTTATTTGTGGTAAATAGAAAGAACATAAAATTACTTACCTTTTTAAGTATACAATTTGGTGGCATTAACTTACATCCACACTGTTGTGTAATTATCACCACTGTTTATCTATTTCCAGAATTTTTTCATCATCCCAAATGGAAACTCTGTACATACTAGACAGTAATTCCTCACTTCCTCTCCCCCTGGAACTGGGATTTGAACTCGTGAAACCTGAGGTTAAAGCCCAAGGCTTAAATACCAGAGTCTAACTGCTTTGACTGGTTCTACCATTTTCTCCTTCATTGTGCACTTGAATTAAACTCAGATTTTAGTGTTTTCTTTTTGTGAGTAGGTTCTTGTGTGGTAAAGGAATAGCACCCATGGAATATTTCCAGAATAATGGGAGGCTTTGTGGCAAAGGTAGGATTGTGAGGGCACAAATCAGCATTGCCGACTTACCATTACTGAACTCATCCATGGTAATTCTAATTGCTAAACATGAAGACCAAGGTCTTATGTTAGGCTGATGAATCAGTTTTAAAAAAAAAAAGAGGAGGGCTTCCCTGGTGGTGCAGTGGTTGAGAGTTCGCCTGCCGATGCAGGGGACACGGGTTCGTGCCCCGGCCCGGGAAGATCCCACATGCCGCGGAGCGGCTGGGCCCGTGAGCCATGGCCGCTGAGCCTGCGTGTCCGGAGCCTGTGCTCCGCAACGGGAGAGGCCACAACAGTGAGAGGGCCGCGAACCGCAAAAAAAAAAAAAAAAAAAAAAAGAGGAACCATTTCTATCCTGATTCACTAATCCAAATAAACTGACCAAGGGGCAGCTATGGCAGGTATGGGTTTCCTTAGTGTAAATCCTCAATATACCACAAAGTGGAAGGAGAGGGAGCCACTGTATCCTCAAGAGGCTGGCTCCAACCCAAGAGATCCAGGCAGATGGGGTCCTTACGTCTCCCCATCTCTTTGTGTTGGTCCTACCCTATCCTAAATTTTGCTTCCCGAATAGATCCTTCTGGAATACAGCAGCCATCACTCATTGCATTGTCAAGGGGTAAATGGCTGCCTTTTTGGAGAGGAATCCCACTCTGTAAATCAGCCACCAGGCACTGTTTATCCCACTGATGGATGTCACACATCCACACATATGGGACCTAAACCAAAGCTATGGACTTTTTTCCAATCCACATTTTTTCTCTGTATTTTTGATTTATTACATTGCTGTTTAAGAATAAGTTCTTTTTGGGAAATCATTTTCCATATATTATTTATCCCTCCAGTCCAAGGTACCGTCCTGAACAAGAAAACACTTCGAGAAAATGTATATCCTCGTGGCATTTAAAATGTATCATAAGGTAATCTGTCTTCATAAAAAGAGACCCAGATTTTTTCCTCTTTTTGTACTCACAGCCCAGTGAAATGAATAAAGGTAAATCCAGAACATAGAGAGGAGGAGAAGGGAAAAGGAGACAAAGATAGATCAAGACAGGGACAAAACAGAAGAATACAGAAGTTGTGGCTTCATTCTTACAGTCTTACCTGCTATTCTTCAACTTGCCAAAAATAAAAAGAAATAATAGCATCCAAGAGTTATGGTCCTGTTTTAAAAATAAAAAGAAATTGCAATTAAAATGATTGAACTAAGTAGAACAGACACAGCAAACATATAGAAAAATATATATTTTTTCTGTGCAGTAAGTCTCTGATCTCATTAAGTTCCTAAATAATATCTTCCTGACATCATGACTATTGAAATAACATGTTACTTTCATATTTATGACATTGAGAGATTATATTACTAGTTTATGAAAAATATGTTTAATTTGCCATTTTTAAATGACACTGATATAGATTAGTATATATTATAGAATTAGATACATATGCTATACCAGTTAGTTTTATATTTTATTATAAACATCCCCAACAGGTGCAAAAATACCATGTAAAATAAAACAAAAGATAAGGTATCTTATGACAATAAAAGCATATCTGCCCTGCATTCAAAAAGAAGGGAAAGTGTATGTACATTCCCATCATCCCACATTTCTCTTTCTAGAGCTTTATCTAACTCTTTCTGGGGCACAGTGCCATATATATGTATAAGCCTTTGTATCTTCTGATTAGAAGAAAATAAGTGTAGAATCATGTTTGCTACAGTCTGTTGCCAAAAGCCCATGTCTATAATCCATCATTAAAATGTGACAGTGTATGGCTACAAAGAAAGAAAAATCTCAGTTGTCATGCTCATTTGCAAATGTTTCAGGGGCTGGAGATTGTTTGGCAATCCTGCTGTTTCCAGGTTATTTGTGGAATGACCAGTTTAATTGAGCTGATGATTACCTTGTGCCTGCATTGCTCTTCTGACTTGGATCTTTATTTTCTGCAGTTGGCATCAATTTGTGCTGCGTGGCAAGGGAATGGCATGCATTCAGCAAGCCCAAATTCCAGAGTTCCAGCCCACCCCTTGTTTGCCTTTGCCAATCTGATTTCTGAGGAATTTGCCTAGAGTTGTTACAGGAAAAAAGAAAAAATGGAAAAGGAACTCCTTGCCCTATGTTACAGACCATTTCATAGAATACCTCCTTTGGTCTGGCACTCTTGGCCCCAGTAAGGAAAAAGGGTTTTATGTCTTTATTGAAATTAAGGGCTGTTTAGGATGTTCTTTGTAATTGGAGCACATCCCACTGCATGTAGTACACAATGTAGACCAACCTGTTGCAACCTGGAGTGCAAGTCAGATATTTGCTACCCAACTGAGCCAGTGGAAAAAGAAAAGAGTCCGGGGGAACCTTGGTTAACACCAACCTTGTCCTGACATGTACCAAGGCTGTAGCATGAAGAAAATTGAAAACAGAAACACCAGGAAGGTCAGTAAGAAGGCAGGGCCTCTCCTTCTTCCTTTACTTTGTTCCTAACAAATGTTCGTCTTCACCCACTCTAAATCATGTCACTTCAATGAAGACTATATAAAAGGGAAGTTCATACTGCAAAGCCAGTGTGGAGAGAAACTGCCCTTGACCGCTAATGGAAATGGCTGTATCCTGCTTTGGAGTGGGCTTGTTCCCCTGGAGAGTAGGTGAGTACCCCAAGCTAGTTGAATCTTGGAATCTGAGATTATGATGAGATCAGCAGACATCATTTAAAAGGGTTTGTGTTTATCTTCCATGAGAAGAGCCTGATATAGGCCCTTTGCCAAGGAAAATTTAGACAATGTTCCCAGGTACATGGTGAATTTCACCTCCAAATAGTTTCCTCTTAAATGCCCCCAGGGAAGTAATTTCAGTCCTTTTACTCTTTCAGAGAAGAGAGAGAAGCTCTATCCTTTCAAAGTAGGAAGGAAGATAACTTTGGTGAACATTTCCAAATACATAAAAGTCACTCCAATTAAAAAAAGGTGTAAAACCAACAAATGTGCTAAAACAAAACAGGAATGTATGATAATTCTTTTGTACTTCCTCTATGTAAACAAATAAAAATGCAAGGATTAGAAGAGGAATATCCAAACAGGCTTCTTTTCCTGACAAAATTTTGAGCAATAATGCTTGATCCATGGTGAAACCAAATCAGACCTGAACACTCAACAGACACGGCATATCACTGAATTACAGGGGGCACAGTCAAGTGCAGGTGAAGTCTGTGCCCAATGTTGAAAGATGGGGGACTCTCTCTTCATATGGAATTTATGAGAAGAAAGCAAAGCCTTCTAAATAATATCTTACTCTCCACAAGACTACATTACTTACGTTAAGGAGTAATTAATCTGAAATTAATATAGCTACTCCAGCTCTTTTTTTTGGCTAGTGTTAGCATGATATATCTTTCCCCATCCCTTTACTTTTAATCTATATATGTCTTTATATTTAAAGTGCATTTCTCGCAGACAACATATAGTTAGGGCTTGTCTCTTTTATCTACTCTCACAGTCGCTCTCTTTTAATTGGTGTGTTTAGACTATTCACATTTCAAGTGATTATTGATGTAGCTGGAATTATATCTACCATATTTGCAACTGCTTTATATTTGTTGCTTGTTCTTTGTTCCTTTTTTGGTCTGCCACTCTTTTTCTTCTTTCTCTGCTTTTAATTGAGCATTTTATATGATTCCATTTTCTCTTTCTTCTTTAACGTATCAATTATACTTTTAAAACAAAATTTTAGTGGTTTCCCTAGAATTTGCAATATACATTTGTTTACATCTTAATTCAAGTCCATGTTAACACTATACCACTTCACGAGTAGCCCAGGCACATTATAACAGAGAATTCCCAATTCCTCCTTATAAATTTGCCTTCCTTTCTCTTATCCATAAACTATAATTACCCAATATATTGTTGCTATTATTATTTTGAACAAACCATTTTCTGTTAGATGGTTGTTAATTTTCAGTTGTGAGGGTGGGATTGATGACTTCCAAGCTCTACATACTGGACTGGAAGCCAGAAGTTGAGGTTAATTTACATCACATTTACAAGACTAGGAGAAAGCAGAGAAAGGGTAATTAAGATCTAACAGAAATAGTAATGAGACCAGAATCCATAATCAATCATCAGAATATCAAAGTAACCAAGAAAAGTTGAAACAAGTGGGGAGATGGGTGGAAATGTAGCAGAGAGAAGGGATAGGAGGAGAGATGTTTGAAAATCTAAAACTTTAAGTTTGTTGCTTTCTTTATGAAATGCAGAGTCTGAGGAAACAAGGTTTCTGAGAAGAGAGTCAGATCCAACAGAAATATTTGATGTTTCCTGGCTAAAAGGCATCACTATTTTGTGGGTTGAGGAAGATTGCTATACTTAAAAAGAACAAATGAGTAAACAAAAAAACAGCATTAAGCGTGAACTCACTAAAGCTGAAACAGCATCATGAGACAGACAAAGTCTGAGTTACGGGACTAAGGTGTCACCTGTACCTAGAAAATCCCTTCAGCACTCCCAGCCTCCTTTCCTGCACCTATGAAAATGAGGATGTGACTAGATAAACTGTAAGCTTGCTCTGCACTGAAATTCTAAGATTCTATGAAGGGTTAGATGCACAATGGAAAAATTGATCTATGATTGGTAAAGGGCAAGAGTGAATTTAAAAAGACCCAAGGGTGAAACCCTACAAGAGAAATATTGTATAACCCACAAAATAGTCACATATAATACTGGGCTGCCAAAAGCAAGAGCATGGTGTGTAGAATAAACCCTCCACTCGAGAATCAAAGAAGAGGCAACCATGCCATGGAGTCCCAGAAGCCAGAATCTTCTGAAGCTGAGTGCAGCCCCTCTGATGGAGAATGGGGAGAATAAGAGGGTTCTTTGGATATTCCCAAAACAGCCACTTTAGGAGAGGAAGGATGCTTTCTGGATGGACCCTGGCTAGGAATGCAAAGGTTACTGAGAAACACACCCCAAAACACAGAAAATAAAATTTCTCCTTAGAACAGGAAAGGTGAAGAGCTAACAACCCTAGAGTAGAAAAACATAAGTGAAAAAAAGGAGAAAGAGATGGGAGAGTCATTTGTTGTTCTGATATTTAATGAGAAGAACCACATCCAATCACTCCTGAAGCCACAGAAATACTTGGTGAATTAAGAGTGTCTGATAGGCAGCTGTCACCAAAGGGGGCACTGCAGGCCACTAACTGCCCACTGGAATTGGAGTAGACCTTACAGCACAGCAAAACTCCTCGTGGCACAGAGTTTTCTCTAGGCCAGTTGATCTGATTTTATTTATTTCATGTTATGATTCTATTGGAAAGCATGAAAATATTTTAAATCAGTTTTATTTTCTCATGTAATTATGTTCCAAAAGATTCATTCTGCAACATGTAATGGCATATTAGTGGTGACAAATGAAAGCCAATTAAGATCAGGGAAAGAAGAGGGAGAAAAAGGAGAAACATTACTGAGTGCTTATGTGCCAGGCACTGTGCTAGGCTATTCAGATGAGGTCATTTAATCCTCACATTGCCCTTTGAGAGAGGTGTGATTACTCTCTTCTTACACGTGAGAACAATGCGTAATTCCTGAGGCCACAAGTAAATTGCACTTATGGAAATCTATAAGAAGTCTGAAGACCACAGTGACACATATAAAAAAAGTTTTGATAAAATTATGATATAATACTAAATTTGAACAGAACACCAAATTAGAACAGAAAACCAAGTGATGATACAAATATAGTTTTATCCTATAAATAATTTTTAACTGAAAAAAATTAACAGCAAACACATTAATGTGACGGATGAGACTCTAAGTGGATTGTTTTCTCTATTTAAAAAAAGTCTAAAAAACAAAGTTATTAGCAAAGACTAAAAAATTCAATCAATAATAAAACAAATATAGCACGAGACATGTAATGCGTACTATATTATCTTCAGCCTCTCTTTCAAGGAGTTAAAAATGCATAAAGAAAGTTTAAGTTTGAGTCCAAATCATAAACTTGACTTGAACTCTGTTGTGAATTGCCAGGGAAAGCATTCCAGACTCTAAGAAACTTTGATTTTTTTTTTTTTCTTTCCCTTCATAGCATCGAGAAAATGCTGGAGGGCTTCTAGGGCCCCTGGCATGTAAATTGTAGCCATCAGGAGAAAAACCCTCTGTATTAACAAGTGATGCTTTAGAAGTCATTTTCTTACAGTCCCTTACAATGCTGCCACAGAGACAGGGTAAAGATTGGACAAAGAATTTTTCTGGTTTGAAATCACTCAAGTAATGTAGAGGAAAAAGAAGCACTTTGCCAAAATTCCAAGGTTAAAAGTAATAAGAAGAGAGGTGTCTGTCAGCATTCAGAAGAGTTTTGTAAACAATAGATGCAAGACATCAGATCCTCCGAAAGAAAAGATTTCTTTTCAGTGCCACTTTTGGAGAATGATCAGTAACGTATTTCATTTCTGGTTTAATAAGGTTATTAATGATTTCTTTTTTTTAAAAAAAGAAAAGTAATATTTTCTGAGAAGGTAGGCCGATAAGCATTCGTGTAGTAAAGAATAGTGTGCTTTTTTATGAACAGTCTACACAGTAGAATAAAACACTATCTACATGAGCTTTCACACAGCAGAGCAATTAATTATCTTCCTGAACACTGTTCTCACTGAAACTTATTAAAAGTCTGATTCATCCACAAAGCCCCAGGCAATCATCAATTGCCTCATAATACAAAAGAAAAATAAGCTATGGTTATGTTCTCATTTAATATCCTAAGAAGATCCTCTTTGCCCTCTGTCTTTGTTTCAAAATATCTCTATTAAGAGTTAAAAAAAAAAAGAGAACCTTCCACTTGACGTGAAATACGTTATGGCAGGGAACCGTGGGAGTAAATTACAGAGCCTCCAGGATACCAGATTAAGAAGAGAAGCTGGACTTTCTCAAAGACACACAAATCATTCAACATGGAGCACAACAGGGCATACAGTGTGTTATCGATGCCGAGTTCCAAGCACCATTGTTAATACAGACCAGAAGAGGAATTGTCCATTAAATAATAAAGGGGGAGGGGAGAGAACGTTCAGACTCCAGCGTTAAAAAGCCTGCAGCAGAGGGACGCTGGTTTCACAAGTTTTAAACAGCTTAAGAGTTATTAGTCTGCTTAGAGTTTTGGTTTCATGCAACTCTCCCAAATATCAACTTAATGACTTCTAAGCAGAGACTATAGTTTATGAACCATGTATTTTTTTTAAAGTTTAGTATAGTTGACAATATCAATAGCGCCCTCTACAGGAAGTTTCAAACCCACAACTTCGGTTTTCTTACATTTGAAAAAATGCTAATAAGTAAGGTGAACACCGTCTGAGAACAAGATGAAAATTGAATAAAGTTGATAAAATTGAAAAAAAATGTGAAATTCGGATGACAAATGGAGATTTAGGAATTTGGAATGAAGCAAAACAAAACCACAGCAGATAGCCCTAGGTCATTTTTTTTTTTCTAGGTCATTTTATATTGGGGGTGTGTGTGTGTATATATATATATATATTTTTTCTTTTTTTGGTGGTGGTGGTGGTGGTGGTTTGTTAACATGCAGTCATTTGAGACAGGATCACTGAAATTCCAAATGTCTTTTCTTTCTTTATATTGAAACCTCAAAAACATATTTGCTTTCCCTATTCTAAGATTTGCTAGTTGCAGTATTGTACAGTATTACTCAGATTCCTTCTAATAGTGTTTCCTTTTTTAGAATGAATAATTAATACACATATATTTCAAATTATGCATATTTTCCTAATATGCAGTAAAGATGCTTAACTTGGAGCTTTTGCATGTGAGAAAGTCCGGATGCTGATAAGATACACCTCTATGAATCCTAAAAATGTGTCTGTTTCATAACTATGGATTGTTCCTCTCCATGATCAGTGGTTTCAAATCCAGATTCAGATGCCAAGACCTGCTTTAAGAAATCATTACAACTAAATTTTCTACTCATGTCACTACAGCCTTGGAAGTCAGCAACACAGGCTTCTTATCTCACAGCTGTAATACATCGAATGACCTTGTGACAGTGATTTAATCTCACCTTATTTTAGCAAGTTATCACAATTTGGGGGAAATTGACTTCTGATTTCAGAGTTATCTCAAGAGTTACTAGGAGTGACACAACAAACGCCAGCTCTAAGAGTGGAAGCACTATTATTTTGTGTGATCCATGAAGACATGAACAAGGAGTTCAGAGGCTCAGTTTTAGTTTCCACTTGGTTGTGCCTTTTTAAAGTCAATGAACTTTTCTGGGCCTTAGTTCCTTCATCAGAAAAAATAATGAGAAACTCCTGTTTGGAGAAATATTTAGAACTGGGTACCTAGCAATGCTGGATGAAATATCATAAACATCTTTTTAATAGTTGAGCTATTAAGTAAGGAAGGGTAAACAAATAGTTGAACTGAAGAGAGCTGCAAAACAGGTGTTAGCTGAATCTGAGCCTATCCTGTCAATCTTTATAACCAAGAGGCTTAGATTTTAATGGCCACACCGGGGCCAAAGCAAGATGGGGAATTGGAACTGAGCCCTCATGT
This sequence comes from Grampus griseus, assembly GCF_964374135.1. Classification (NCBI taxonomy): domain Eukaryota; kingdom Metazoa; phylum Chordata; class Mammalia; order Artiodactyla; family Delphinidae; genus Grampus; species Grampus griseus. Next base: position 47,531,772 of record NC_139003.1, read on the forward strand.
AAAGCCAGAATAATGAAAGGATGCACCTTCCAAATTAAACCATGTGAAGGGAAACAACAAGGAAGTCTTCTGTCTCAGCCTAGGCTCTGGGTTGGAATATTACATCTTCCCTGAAAATTTATAACCACAAGCCTGTTGGAAATTTGGGGTTAAATTGATACTACCTGGGCAGTCCAGGAAACCTCAGGTCAAGAAGTTAACCCAGGGGCTTCCCTGGTGGCGCAGTGGTTGAGAGTCCACCTGCCGATTCAGGGGACAAGGGGTTTGTGCCCCGGTCCGGGAAGATCCCACATGCCGCGGAGCGGCTGGGCCCGTGAGCCATGGCCGCTGAGCCTGCGCGTCCGGAGCCAGTGCTCCGCAACGGGAGAGGGCACAGCAGTGAGAGGCCCGCGTACCGCAAAAAAAAAAAAAAAGAAGTTAACCCAGTGTGGACCCAGATGAGTAGTGACGTGCAGGGCCTGGCAGAGATAAACACAGATTTCCTCTGAGAGACTCACCCTCAACTCAGGTCTTGCAGGATTCCTACAGATAAAGCTGAAGAGGCACTCAAAATCCAAAATTATGAAGTACATGGGGAAACAGGTCCCATGAGTGAGAGTCAGCAGAAACAGTAACAGCTGAATTAGACCACCAAGAATTTTGAATATTGGAATGGATGATACAGAACATAAAATAACCAGGTATAAAATGTTAATGAAATAAATACAGAATTAAAAACTCAAGAAGGTAGTGATACTTTAAAATACTAGGCAGATTTGAAACAGAACCAAATATTTTAAAAACTAAAAATGTAATTTAAAAGCACAATGGATAACTTCATAGGTTAGTCAGTTGAAAAACAAGTTGGCAAAATGGAGGATAACACTCAGGAAATTAACCAAAACACAGAAGAGAGAGGGGGAGACAAAGAAATGGTAACTGTGAAAGAATATTTATGAGAAATGAAGGATAGAATAAGACACTTGATAAAGGTCTAATTGAAGTTCATGATGATTTCAAAGAAAATGCCAGTAATAATGGCATAGAACTTTTGAGAACAGATGAAAGACATGAATGTTCAGATTTAGAAAGCACAAATCCCAAGGAGGATAAATAATAAGAAACTCACATGAAGACCCAGTACAGTAAAGCTGCAAGACACCAAAGACTTAAAGAAGACTTAAAGACAGTATTGAAAGCACCTAGAGGGAAAAAGACAGGTTATCCATAAAAGAATAGTTAAACTAGCAGCAGACTTTTCAACAGCCACAACAAAGAGCGGACTATAGTGGAATAAAATCTACAAAATGTTTAGAGAAACAATCAACCTAGAATTTTACATACAGCAAAAATACAAGGGTGAAATAAAGACATTCCTAAAAGTGATGTAGTATATCACTGCATCGGTGATGCAGTATATCCGGAAGACCCTCAGTTAAGGAAATTTGAAGGGTAAACTTCAGAAAGGATAATGATCATGGAAGGAAGGTCTGAGATGCCAGAAAGGAAGATAAACAAAGAAAATGCAAATAAGTGCGTGAATCTAAACAAACACTGACTGTATAAAACAATAATATTAATGTTTAAATCAGGAAAGTAGAAAAAGGTGGCCCCCAAATAGTGGACAACAATATTATGTTAGATGCAAGGGGAGTGATCAGAGTAAGCAGATACACAGATATATGAATATATGTATGTAAATATATAAATCATTTTGAATGGAGCTCTTCTGGTGGATGTGAGGGCAGGAGATTCCTACCAGCTGGGGTGTACCCAGGGGCTTTGAAGAATTAGCTGGAAACTCACTAGACTGTATTATATCTATGCAATGCTAACATTCTGTATCTATTATTTTGTTTTTTGTAATATTCATATTTTTATTTTAAAAATGATTATAAAAATCCATCTACTCTCTTTTTTCATTCTCATGCACAAGGCTTCTGCCACTGACTTCAAAGGAGAACAATTTAGTTTAACAAAAGCTGCACAGGAATCATGTCTGTGGTTACTGGGTTAACTAGCAAAGGTGATTATCCATGAGCAAGATTCTTGATTGTTTTTTTTTAATCTGTCTTAAAAAGACAACTCTGCTTCCAAGTAAGAATTGCTTTCAGAGGACATAAATACTCGTTATCTTTCAACTATTTAATATATATTTATGTAGTTTAAAAGTCAACTAAGTGCATGTGTTTGCTGTAGTGCTATTTTATCATTGTTTCTTTTAAACTATTATATACGTTTATTTAAAAAAATACAGGTGCATATAATCAGTGAAAGACTTCTGAAAGAAAACTAATGTTAATACTTTTGTTGTTTTTTTAAGAGAGAAATCTTAATTACATAAACTCTGGTTTGGTATTTTTCAGTAAATCTGGAATATTAAAGATCTCTAGATTAAGATAAAGAGAGGTACAATTCGAATTTTTCCTACGTAATTATTTTAGTTTTAACAACAAGGAAATTTACAAATTTGAGTTTCAGTCAGTCACAGCATTCACTGGCAAAGGGTTTCACAGGAACTCAGATTAACTCTTTTGATTTACTTCAGTAGGAAAAAAAAAACTGGAAAATACTTCTGAAGTGGCCTTGTTTTGATGTCCTGCTTTTCTGTTTGCACCAAGTATGCTGTGTCTCTCTAATGATTACTAAACTTATCTCCTTGTCAGACAGCAGCTAGTAAACAGAACGTTTCCAAGATATTAAATGAATAATCTCTCTTTTGTTTTTTAGGTTAGGAGAGGTAACTACTTTAACAGTTCAGGTTCTTTTTAAAATGAAATGATCTGCATTCAAATGTGAAGATTCTAATGCTTGTTCATTCTTGGTTATCTGTAGGGTAAGGGTGGGAACCCTTATTGGAAGCATAATGCTGCAATACTTGGATAGGCAGCATAATTTTAAGCCACTAAATTTCGTGGTAATCTGTTACAGCAGCAATAGGAAACCAATACAGACACCATTCAAAAGACGATTGTAAAGCTGTCATATGTTGGGCTTTGAAAGCAAATTTGCTGCCTTTTCTTCCTCTGTTATGATATCGTACGCTTGTTTCCACTAGCAGTAACGCACACTGGGATTGCTGTTGTTAATCTTGCAATTGTACTTTTCCAGTTAAAGACACGAGACCTTTGGCCTATTTTTCATTCTCAGGGTGTCCAGTGGGTGGCCTGTAATGTCTCCCTGCTAACCCTAAACAATATTTCATCCCATGTAACAAGCACTCAGCTCAGATGGTCGTCTGTGCAAATGCCACAAGGAACAACTCCCATGGGACCCAGGAAAGTATTCATTTTCCAGAGAGAATTAAAGCCTACATTGATAATATCTAAAATAAGGACACCTTAAAATGTAAAGAGTGATGAGGTTATTTCACCCTTAAGTTATACTTTTAGGAAAAAGCAGAATTTAAATTTTAAGTTATCTGTATGCCCACTTAACACTTCAAAGAAAGAGAAATCCAACTAATGAAATGTATCCTAACTTCCTTCCCCAGCTTCTGTACTCCCCAAATTGCTACCCTTTTCCAACTACCTTTTCCATTCTTCGGCTAATTATCTGATGTAGAAGCTTTGGAGTGATATTTTTCTCCCTCTGATTCTCACCTCGTCCTCATTTCTCTGGGTCCCCTCTTTCTCACCATTAATATGCACGCACCTAACATAGCTCTGAGTGTATCCCATGTCTGTATCCAGTGGCAGGCTCACAGGTTGGAGCTTGGATTCATTCTGTACAGTCTGCGCCTCGTTCTGCCTTCACCTCCACACCACTCACTCCACGACGCTCCACACGGCTCCCTGCTGCATCGACCTTAAGCATAAATCCTTCTGCTTCATTTTCAAGGCCTAATTACCCAGCCTTGCTCCCCACACCTCTTCACATTCCTTCCCTCTTTCAGACAGCCAGGCAATTTCCACGGATTCATAAAATTTAGTTTTCTCTCTTCTTGGTAACTCAGGAGGAAAGAACAAAGCTGAATAAAACACTGACCCCTTTCTTTGACAAGTATATTGCTTAATGGGGATAGGTTGTGGGGAGACAGACAAGTAAGCTAATCAGCGTTTTAGGTGCTATTACACATGAGTGCTGTGAGCGCACCAACAGGGGCTGAGAGATTCTTCACGTGAGGGCAGGGCAGGAAAGGCTTTGGAGAGCAGGAGATGATAGAATAACGAGTTGTCATTTTGAGAACTGTCTTCCAGAACATTATGCGATGAACAGTAGACTATTAATGTTCATGCAAATAATGTAATAATGTTACTGACACTTTCAAGTCAGACTCCATAAGGGTCCTCCTGCCTGGTGTAGCCCTTACCTGTAGAACGAGACCTAGTTCAGTTCCGAAGCAAAGCAAAGTTTTATTCTTTGATCAGAGAATGGAGAGATGAGAGCTCACACTCTAGAACACATACCCTCCTGTCCCCAGCAGGCTGTGGGTGGGGCTGCTTCTTAGGGTTCTCCTTCCGGGGGAGGAGGGTGAAGTTCTCGCGAGACTGACAGGCTGGGAGCAGCGTCTCCCAGCCGCCGCCATCTTGAACTGCAGTGGTGTGCTCGGCGCTTCTGCACCCGGGCACGGAGCTGAGGGGTAAGGCCCGGCGTTTTCATGCCGGGAGCTGTGGTGTGAAGGGCCGTTGATGCAGGGCCTCTGCATGCGGCACCCTGTGAGCAAGTGAAACTAGACCAAGCGCGCAAGAAGAGGTTAAGACCTTATCACCTGGATTCCATCTTATTTTTCCTGGGGTCCTCGGTGGACTTTTTGCCTGTGACTAATAAGAGGTAAGCAAAATTTAACCATTACCAACTTCCTCCCTGGGAGAAAATATCCACCTCAATACAGTTCTGTTTTGTACTTAGGAGTAATTATTATCTAATAATAGGTTATAGGTGGGTTAAGAAAAAGTCAAATTTTTATTAGGAATTGACCAGTCAGCAAACCCATATAGCTCATTCTGCTGTGGTATATATGGTTTTCTTCAACCACAAGTAGAGGTAGTTTTGTATGGCCCTCAACGAGGCAGAGATACAGCATGGATTTGAAAACAAACTTTTTGTTCTGTTTGTTTCTGCCAAGAATCTATACTAACCCTATGGGAAATCAAAATCTGAAACCAATGGGATGTTTTGAGGGGCTCTGGGAAAAATATTCCACTTCCCAACCATCTGATGGTGTTTCTTAAATTCCACCATTGATTTCCTCACCTTTAAAATGGGGTAATAGGAGCACCTCTTCTGAGGATTAAATGAGCACAAAAAGGAGAGCAAACTGCCTGTTCTGAGGAAGGCACTCAATATGTGTGTGTTCCCTTCCCTTTCCTCTTGAGGGCTAAAGGATGTTCAAATACTGTTAAATTGCATCTCACTCTGAAAACTCGTAAGACGTGAAGGAGTTCTAAGCCATGTACACCCTAATCTCGATTAGCACATTCCTCTCTTCCATCTGATTGATAAATGGAAATGAATTTCAAAAGGGTAAAGAGAGGCCAAGATTCTAGGTCGAGGAGAAAGGAGGCGGCCATGGGGAAAAAAGGAAGTTTCTAGAACCGGGATCAGAAAAGGCTCTACAGACAAATGTTCTGCTCCATGGTTTTGCTAAGGCCTCATTCTAAAACTCTAGCTAAAGACAAAACTGATTTCCTGGCGGGTGCACAGGAGGCTTAGTGAATAACCACCACTTACTAGTGCTGGGCATTTTCACAAATATTATCTCAGTCCTCAGAACAACCCCATGAGGTAGGTTTCATCGTTCCCTGGTTTTATCGGAGGTAACTGAGATTCAAAGAAATTATGGGAGTCAAGGTCACACTGCCAGAAAGAAGATCCAAAAAACGGGTACAGTTCCTCCAATGCCAGCCCCTGCTAAGACAAGTGGCTCTGCAGCTGCAGACAGTGCAGCTTCGGGCCAAAGTTTCTTCCAAACACTCCATGCTTCCACCCCCCACCCCAAGGTGTGATACCAAAGATCTTCCACTAATTTCCAACTGCCTGCTGATGTTTACGTTCTGTTTCCTCAAAGTGCCAGAAGTGACCGAAATTTGCGTTTTAACCTCCAGGGTGGTATTCTTCCTTGGTTCCTTTGTAGCAGCCTAGCACCATCACAAGTAGACCATGTACCAGCCATCCTGGCTCGATAGCGTTCATGGTTCGTTCTGCGGGCCAGCTCGCTGGCTGAGAGGGAATAGAGCACTCAAAGCTTTCTGCGTAGCTTACCTGCCAGCTTCTGAGGCTTTAGAGAGCTTTAATTGGCCTCAGACCAGACCTTCTCAGGGTCAGTGGCACTTCACAGGGGAATCTTTTTTCCAGGAGAAAGGAGAGCCTAGAGTAATGGTTTTCAAACCTTAGTATGCATCAAACTCACCTGGAGGGCTTGTTAAAACACAGATTCCTGCGCTGGTCCTCCACAGTTTCTGATTGAGTAGATTGGAGCATTAGAGTAGATTGGAGGTAGCTGGGTTGGGGGAGTGGAGTGAAAATTTGCATTTTAACGAGTTCCATGTGATGCTGATGCTGCTGGTCTGGACTCCACTTGCAGAACTATTTGCAAAGCTCAGTGTCTTGACATTGGCTACACATTAGAATCTCCTGTAGAGCTTTAAAAAATCCTGACACACATCCACACCCAAGCCAGCAATCCAGATTTCTGGGGATGTGATCTGGACACCAGGATTTTAAAACTTCCAGGTGATTCCAGTTTGGGAACCATTGCCCCGGGATCTCTGAGAGCCAAGCCTTGTCCTTATTGATAACCCCTAAGGCTTGAGCAGAGGAAGCATCCTGACATCTGCTTTTTCTAACAAAAGAGAAAATGTTTATGATTCTTAGTGGGAAAGCGTTTGGCTGTTCTAGAGTTTAAAACAAAATAAACTGTGGATATCTCAAAGACAATAGCTTCCAGAACCTTAAAGAACGTTAAGAGTCAACAGAAAACAAAATGTAATAAACAAATTACATTGCTTTGGGGGAGCAGATGGCTTAAATTGGTGGATAGAACATATCAGAGGGGTAGATTGTGTCTTTATCCAGACCCCTGGCAGCATGTAACTTTGTCGTTTAAGTTCATGCATCATTATTCATTATCACCTTTTATTACTGTGGCTCAGCTTACTTAGAAGCCTGTTATTTCTCATGTTCAATCCAATGTAAAATTTTTTTTTTTTTTTCTTTTGAGGTACGCGGGCCTCTCACTGTTGTGGCCTCTCCCGTTGCGGAGCACAGGCTCCAGACGCGCAGGCTCAGTGGCCATGGCACATGGGCCTAGCTGCTCCGCAGCATGTGGAATCTTCCCGGACCGGGGCACGAACCCGTGTCCCCCGCATTGGCAGGTGGACTCTCAACCACTGCGCCACCGGGAAGCCCCAATGTAAATTTAATTTTCAACCAAGCCTTTGTTAAGACAATTGTTCCAATTTTCAGAAAGATGTTAGAGAATGGGGGATGTAGATTCCAAAAACTACAGCCCTGTGGGTTTGATGTCAACCCTCTAGCAAAATTCTGGAACAGACTATTTAAAAGCTCGTGAGAAGTGATTGCTGGGAGACAGTATAGGTTTCCAAAATCAGTCTTTCACCAAACCAGTCACATTTCCCTTTTTGACAGGCTTACAGGTCATGGAGATCAGGGGACTATCATGGAAAAAAATATATCTTAATTTCAAGAAAGAATTTGACATCCTGTGGGCAAGAATGACATGAATGACAGTACAATTGAGTAGATTTGTAGCTGGTTGAACAACTTTACCCAAGGAATGTCATCTGCTTGATGAACCACTGCCTACCCAAAGGGGAGTCACAATGACAGACTCCCAAGTGCTATCTATGGTTTATCCAGTCCAAAATTTCAATTAATGATGGATGAAGACACAAAGACATGCTTATCAAAACTGCAGGTGTGACAGAGCTGGGAGATAAGCCTAATTCATTAAATGTCAGATGAACCAAGAGAGACAAAAGGTCTCAACAAACTAAAAGAACAGGCTGACATGAATAAGAATAAACTTAATAGGGATAAATGTAAAATCATCCATTAAAAATATAAAATGCAAAAGTATGGTAGTATGGCAGATTGAGATTAAAAATAGTTTTGTGAGAAGACATCCCAGGACTTAAAGTAACTATAGCCCTAATACCATCTAGTAGGTCTCAGATCTCTTTGAAAATCTATGAAAATGTGGACAAAAAAATGTTGCTTGCCATTTCAGTAAACAGGGTATGTTGCCCACCATCAGGCCATCAACCACTTCAGCTGCCCCCCAGATGGTGCACCGTGAGGGGAATTCAGAATGGAGAAAAACAGGATACTGGCCCTAGACAGTTAAGATGCACATCAAAGGAATAATTTAATGAGCCCAGACTCTTGCATCTTTCCATACGTAGAAAAGTACTAAAATCATTAACTTTAGATGTCTGTTTTTTTGGATTAGCAGTAATCTTTTGATGTTCAACTACATGTCTGTCTGTTTTCAGGAGAAACTCCTCTATATCCTGACTCCTCCTTACCTCTTTGGAGCAGTTCCTCAGAGCTATCTGAGAGGCTGTTTCCTAGGCTATAGTCTTCAGTAAGTTCCCTGGATAAAACATAACTTGCAACTTTTAGGTTGTGCAGTTTTTGGGTTTTGTTTTCTTGTTTTCAGTTGACAAAAGCTAAAGACTATCTCATAGACAAATGTCCATAGTCATAAAATTTGGTTTACAATTTCAGCTGGAGTTTGTCGGTGACCAGCAGGGGTCACAGACTAGGAGTTAAGAATCCTTGGATAGTATAATTGGGCCACATAAAAACTACAGCAAGCTATGTGCTTTAACAGAAGTGTAATATCAATACAACGGAGATAATAACCCCACAGGGCTTGCTACATCCTACTTATAGTCTTCAGTTTACAGTATTCAGCTGAATGTAGAGACTGAAAAACTGGAATGTATCAATATAAATGGTGAAAGGTCTAGAAATTATGTTAAAGAGCACTGGAGGAACCTATGACATATCCTCTTTTTAAAAATTAGAGGGAACACAATAGCAGTCTTCCAAAATCTGAAGGCTGCCTTTTGTAAGAGGCTGCAGACTTAGAATACTCTATAGCAGTGCTATCCAGGAGAAATATAATGCTAGTCACATACGTAATTTAAAATTTTCTAGTCGCCACATTTTAAAGTAAAAAGAAACAGGTGAAATTAATTTTAATAATATATTGCATTTAACCCAATATACTAAAAACAGTGTCATTTCGACACATGATCAGCGTAAAACTTTTTCATATTGAGTTTTTGAAATCTGATGTGTATTATACATTTACAGCACATTTCAATTAGCCTGAGCCACACTTCAACATGGCTACCATATTGGACAGCACAGCTCTTTAGCTTCCCAGGGCAGAAAAGAGTGAATTAAGAGATGTTAGAGAGGAAGAACTTTCTAATAGAACTGCCCCCAAAATGGAACAGGTCCCCTTATAGAATGGTGAGGTCTCTGTCATTGGATATGTTCTAATTGAGACTAGGTGACCACCTGTCAACGGTTATTTAGGCATTTCTGCATAGCGTGGGGGCTGGGATGGATAATCCTGAAGTTCATTCTCATTCTGAAGCTATAATTCTATGACTGTCCGTTTTGGGAATTGAGGTTATATGAACCACCAATTCATGATATTCTGGGACAAGTGGGCAGCCAGCCTTTCCTAAGAAGATCTTGCCAATCTAGTTATGCAAATACATGCCAGGTCACGGCCACAGAACTAATTTGCCTCTGCCTGTTCTGTTGTGGAGCTGCAGCCTGAGTTATCCATGAAGACAGTGCATATGCTTGGCTCAGGCTCTGACATGCAGCTGAAGAGAGACTTAGCACATCACTGAACTAAGCTCAGTCTGGAAATAACCCACTCAAAACATGTGTCTAACATACTCACTTAATTTTTGCACTCATCCAGCCAGCTCACCTTTAGTTCCAGTTCTGCATTAAGCTCATTAACAGAAAATCAAGTGTTTGGCTGTGTTAAGAACATAAAGGTACTTCTCTGGAAAGAATCCCAAGGTGCTATTCAAAAAAGAAAGCAATCCACAAAGAAAGGCCATTTGCTTGTGTTTATAACCAGTCACAGTCCCAGCCCTCAAGGTCTGCAACAGCAGATGATTGGCACTCTGAACCAAATTGGATAAGCAACCAACGTTTGAGGAGCCTGCCCTAGGGTTTTTCTAATCCACATACAGCTGCAGTCTGGAGAAGCTGGAAAAGGCATGGGGGGAGAGGATGAGCCCTGGAGGCCAGCTACCTGAATTCAAGCCCCACTCATGCCTCTTACTAGCTGTGTGATCTTGGACAAGTAACCAGTGGTAACTTTGGTAACCTCGAATTCACCCTTTTTACCTGAGATACTGATCTGTCCCTGCCAATTATTTTAGTGTTTATAAAATTTAAGTTATACATAGAGTAAAAAACAACTGTTTGGTAGAGTTTGGTTCACTGATGACACTTTATAAACATTGGGGACACTTTTTTTAAGTGCTTTTATTTTTTCTGAATATATTAATATGTATATGCATGTGATATACATTCATTACAGAAAACTTGGAAAATATATAAAACTATTTAGAAGAAATTTTAAATGACCCATTGTCTTAACCACCCAGAGCAAACCACTTTTTAACACTTGGTCACTTCTGTGCATTTTTGATATAATGGGCATCATTTTTAAAAAACATCACTTCTAACATGCTTCTAAGTTCCAAGATAACAAAGAGTAACTTTCCTATTGAAATCTCTGAAGTCATGTCTTTTTTCCTACTATCCTGAATGTCATAGGAGGGACATACCCCTACTATCATGATGTCATATTCAGAAGGGACATCATGAGTCTGGATTGACTCCATGAGAGAAAATAGGAATGAAGTCCTAGGATAGAACTTAGTAGCAGATAAAAGACTAGTAGAGTCCCAATCCTGCATTTAACAAGTAGAGAAGCTGGAGCCCAGAGAACAGTGACTCCTATGACCAACCATTCAGCAGGACTTAGAGTTGGTGTATCTTTACCCCACATAAGTACCCTCCCACCTCACCACACTGCATACAGCATGATGCAACCTTACACATTCTAGCTAATTTGCAGCCCACTTTCTGCTAGGCATCTCTCTATTTTAAGATCAAAATTAAATGCTTAAATATAATTTTTAAAATAGTTGCATGGTACTCGGTTTGATAATGGGAAAGTCAGTTATTCCACAAAGGGCACTTTATGAGGCTGTCTTTCCAAAGAAAAAGCTCAAGAGAATTCTCTTAGCCATGTGCAAAATATCCACTTAATCAACGTGAACACTCATATTACTAGGCAGTTAAAATTATTTATTCAAAGAGCTTTATAGTCATGCCTTAATACCAATCTATAATAAACAGGAGAGATAAGAGCAATAATACTTACTAGCATCCTAGTTAAATATAAGCACCATAAATAATATTTGCACCTTTAAGCAATTCATATATCCTTCCCAAATAATAAGATTGTAATGCGGAACTTTTGCTTTTCAATGGGATAAAATATATTGCTGAGCTTTATTTTGTTTTTTGCAAGGGTAATACTCAGGGAGGGACTTTTTCTGGTCTATTTGGACCATTTGTATCCTTGAGAAAGAAATAACTTTATTATTTATTTATTTGGCTATGCCGGGTCTTAGTCGCGCCACGTGGGATCTTCATTGCGGCATGTGGGATCTTTAGTTGAGGCATGCAAACTCTTAGTTGCGGCATGTGGGATCTAGTTCCCTGACCAGGGATCAAACCCGGGCCGCCTGCATTGGGAGTGTGGAGTCTTAGCCACACCACCGAGGAAGTCCCAAGAAAGAAATAACTTTAAAATTACAAGGATACCTCCATTATTACTTAGCTGTTCCTTACTAGATGCAGGAAAGTTACCCTCCAGTCCCTAGTTCCCATACTTTTATATTACCTGCTGTGTTGTTTTATAATTTATTTGTTGTTTATTAGTAGTGTATATATCTGCCTGTCTCATTAAATCGTTTATCTGTCTTTCTTGAGGGCAGAATTTGCTGTGAGGATTAACTAACTGTATATGTAAGGCGCTTAGCACAGCTCCTGGCACAGAGCAGGCATGACCTGATATTACCCGTTGTTATCATCTTTATTATTGACTTTAAATGCTCACCACTGCCCAGAACAGAGTGTGGCACACTCAGAAATAGATGGAAATGTGGGTCCTTGGAATATCTGGTGTCTTAACCATCTAAGTATTGAGCCATTAAAATTGTACAGTCTCAGAGGAAGAGTCTTCCTACCTGCGTAAGCAGATTTTAATTAGAAACGGTGTATACCAGACCAAGTCTTATGCACTGAGTTTGTAAAGATGGCCTGCCCTCAGAGAGCTCATCAGCAAATACTGGAGGAACACTTGAGTACTGTCTTAGGACCAGAGTAAGGAGAGAAGTGCAGAAGCAGAAAAAGGGGACTTACAACTCTAGAGGACCAGAAAAGGTACTTCAAATAGCAGCCTTTGTCCTGAATGTTGAAGATGGTGTCTGGAAAGGGTGTTCCAAGTCCCAGAGGACAAGTAATAATAGTAAACCTTTTATTTTCATTAATGAAAATAGGAAAACAAGGCTATTTCCATGTCTGTCACCTGGAGAGGGTGGGCACAGAGGTCATATTACTGGCACCGTGCTGCCTGCAGGCGGCGCTGAGGAGGGTGCGGTCCACAGAGATGGAGGGACCTGTACCAGCTTCCCTCCTGGTCTCTGAGCATTCCTTGGTTCTGCTTGAATGTTTTGCTTCTGCCAGCTCCCTCTGCCTCTTCTGGTTTCCTCATTTATCACTGTCTGCCACTTTCTTAACCTTTCTGCTCCTGCTTTCCTTTGCTCATCTTTTCTGTCTCCTGTCATTTATTTTTTACTTCTTGGCTTTATCCCAATCCCTTTCAAGTGCTTCCTTCCTCTTCTCTAGAAAATAATTCATTCCCAGACGTCTAAGTTACCTTCAAGTTGTGGGTGCCTCTAACTTTGGGGTTCCCAATTTCATGACTGCTTCCTATGCAAAATGTCTCTCCTTGCCACCAAGAAAGGTGTTCATTTTTCTGATTTCTGGGTTTGGCAATGTTTGAGGTGCCAAAGTGCAATCTTTGAATAATTAAAGCCTTATGTAGGCAGCTCTGGGGGGCTTTTTATGACTAATAAATCCTATGAAATACTGTTAATTTAACTCCCTAAATAGTTCTCAGAAGTCACTGGAGCTATAGTGTGTATATATATTTTATCATTTACAAAGTACTTCTACCTTACTCTGCTTTTATTTAAGTATGAGAAATATATTTTCCACAAAAATAATTCTTTAAAACACAATGCAGGGCTTCCCTGGTGGCGCATTGGTTGAGAGTCCGCCTGCCGATGCAGGGGACATGGGTTCGTGCCCCAGTCCGGAAAGATCCCACATGCCGTGGAGTGGCTGGGCCCGTGAGCCATGGCTGCTGAGCCTGCGGCGTCTGTAGCCTGTGCTCCACAACGGGAGAGGCCACAACAGTGAGAGGCCCACGTACCGCAGAAAAAACAACAACAACAAAAAAAAAACAATGCATAAGACTCTAACACATTTCCTCTATTTCTATATATTTAAAGAAGCTCACATTTGTGCAGTATCTTAATTCCTTCACTTCTAATTCCTGAACTAACCAGAATGTCACTTTTATACCTCAAACACCTCACCTTTATGATGTGTTTTATAATTACCAAGCTCTTTCACATACAAGATTTCATTTACTTCTTTCAACTCTGTATTATTTTTCTCATTTTACAGTTGACAAAGGTGAGGCAGAGAGACGTTGAGTATTTCTCCCCAGGCCTCACAGCCTAGCTGTGAGTATCAGTGGCCTCTTGAATGCAGGATTGCCGAGGCTCAGACTAGGGCACATCCTGCCACTACTTAAATGCCATTAGAAGATAGAAAGGCCTTTACTTTTAAACTCTAGGGCTTTGTCCCCTATTCCTTTAATGAAAAATGTAATGACTTCTCCTTTCCATTCTTTCTTCTTCTAAAGATAGGTGTCTCCTCCAATCATCATTAGACTAATGCAAAGGCATCGTGATAATTCTCACTTCTAAATAAGGCTCTTACTATGAGCAAGTAAATATAACTAATGGACTTGGCATTACCAGAAAAAAATTAGCTGCCAGGGTTATAAACCCCATAAATGTCTTCTCGTAGAACAAAAGGTGGTGACCACTGTCCTAGTCAGGTTCCATAGAAGCAGAGCTTGAGATGGGGATTCATGACATGTTACTTACTGAGGCATTGCTCCCAGGAAAAACTGATAGGGCATGAAGGGATCAGGATGGGAGATACAAGTTTGGGAGCTTCAGTTTATTGACAGTATTTGAAGCACTGGGACTAAGATCGCCTAGAGAAGACATGGCCTAAACAGGGAACCAAGGGAGCCCAGGAATGATGCCCAGGGCCCTCAACATCTAGAGGTAAGCAAAGGAGGAACAACCAGCCAAGGGACGGAGAAGGAAAGGCTATTGATTTAGGAGGAAAACCAGAGGCCTTCAGAGTATGCAAAGATTTAAGGGTAATACAAGCATAGACAGTGCTAAGGAAAGTGATTTCCAGATCGACTTCGTATTCACTCTCTCCAGAAACTTACCTGCCTGAGAATGTGCCTGCTGAAACTAAGAGCTTCTCCAGCTCATTTCCTTTCACAATCACTTGTCTCCCACTTTCTTCTCTCCCAGATCTTACTACAGAGCAGTACCCAACAGTGTAAAACTGTCCCGGGCACAAAAAAGAAACAATACTGGTGTCAGTTTGATGAAGTTCATGACTGTAATATCTAGCTGACAAAGCCTTGTGCAAGTCAGGTGATAGCCAATATTTTGCTTTCCACAAAGTTGGAGGAGAACCTAATTGAGTTGAGAACTGGTGGATTATTAAAAAAAAATTTGTAATAAATTACTCTGTGATTTTTGGCATATAACTCAGGAGTTCAAAGAATTGCATACAGTTCTAAAGAAATATTCTATCTACTTATTTATATAAACAGGTTTTCTCAGCTTAAATCTTTCGAAAAGGAAAAATGGAGAGAATTGATGCTGAATTCTGTCTCATTATAACAATAAGTTGTATCTGTGTAAATATGAACTAATTGGGAAAAAAATAAGCCCTAGCCAACTCATAAGAATTTGTTTATAATAAAATTTTCTTTATAGGTTAATACTTTTTCATCAGAATGTGTAATATACAATATTTATGTTATTTTGATCAAGTGTATAAATAATTATAATGATAGTTGAATCTAAAAGAAATGTTTTAATTTGTAGAGCCTTATAGGAATAGGAAATTTTTAAAGTTTTATTATCAATTTATATACATAATTTAGTTACAAAATTGGTTGAGTGATAAAATATCAATATATTACATTAGGAAAATTTTTGTGCAGCAAGTTAATTGAAAATGTAAATTCGAGGGGAAATGGAAACAATGTATTGATAAAATATCTAACTGTTAAAAGAAGTCTGTGTTTTCTGAATGGTTGTTAGTGAACATCAAATTTATATTGTGTTTAGATTCCACTGGGAATATTTAATAAGAGCAATATAACAGTTTAATTTTAAAATGTCAATATTTATAACATACTGGACATTTTCTTTCTAGCAACTATTTAAACTTATGATGAAAATATAGATGTCAACTCTAAAAATGTGCAAGGGTCTACAAAATTTTACTAAAATTTTTTAGGGGCTATATGAACAAAAATGTTTGAAAACAACACATGTAAGCCAAGAGGAAAAAAAAAGATTTCAAACAGAGAGTGGTCAGCTGTATGAATGCTGTGGGGGATAAAATGAGAGTACAATTGGACTGGCAACAGGCATTAACCACCTTGATTGGAGCAAGTACAGTGCAGTGCAAGTTCAGTACAGTGAAGGAACTGGAAACCTAGTTGGAGTAGGTTGAAGTGAGAATGGGAGGTGAGGAAATAGAGACTGCAAATAAAGACAACTGTCAATAAATGCTGCTGTGAAGGGGAGCAGACAAAGGAATTAGTAGCTGGAGGGATGGGGGATTGAAAGAAGGTAGATATAGAAAGGAGGTACTAGAATGTGTTCGTATGCTGATGGGGAGAATCAAGTAGAGAAGAAAACAACTGATACTACATGAGACAAAGGAGATAATAGGAGCAAAGGTTAGAGACTCGGATCTGGAGCACAGTGAAACATGGACATATCTTCCATTGTCATAGAAAAGAAGGCATAGGATGTGGGTGTAGGAGCCAGTGCTGTTATGTTTAAAGGTGAAGAGGGTGATGGATAGTGAAAAATGCTGTAGCATCAAGAGATGAGACATAGTTGATAAGGTCAAAAAATTATTGGAGTAAAGATAGTAGAATAAATGAGATAGAAGAATAGGAAGTATTGAAGAGAAAGATGTTCGAAATTGATATTTTAGAGGGGATACAATTACTGGTTTGATCAAGGGAATTGGTGGTGAGGTAGAGTGAAGGAAAAGGTAATCAGAGGTGATGAAATTAAGTAGCTGAGAGTCCAGGTATTGGATGGATCACCCACATGGATATTGAAGTCACCAAGAATACTAACTGGAGTAGAATGAAGAAGAAGACAGTGAATCAGGTAACAATCTTATAAATAAAGAGATTAACTGGGAGGCTAGTAGACGAGGGCTATAAGAGAATGTTGAGTAGAATAGTAATATGTCATGAGCTTTAAAAAAAATGGGGGTTTCTGCAAAATGAAGGAAAGCAAATACTTTCTCGTGGGTAATAGGTATTACCTACCATGAGAATAGAACAACTATCCTGTGTCAATGCCCCCAGGTATATGGAGCGTGAGAGAAAGAGCAGCCACCACTTGAGACAAATATCAGGGAGGTAGGTGCAGGTGGAGCAAGAGGGCCAAGGGTGATTCAGAGAAGCAGTTGAGGATTCAAGGGAGTTTGCTGATGACAGACTGAGAGTGTGAGCATGAACAATAGAAGGACTTGGGAGGGAATCTGGATGATGGTGGATGGCCCAGGAGACTTGTGCTTCTGCTGGTGATATCAGTGATGGAATTTTCCCTCTTGACAAGGCATGCCATCAGTGCATTCTAAAGTCCAGAGGACTTAGCTAGAAGATACATGGACAAGTGTCCACTCAGCCTCTTCAGTTTTCACTAATCAGAAAACCAGTGGATGTAGGGGAATTGGTCAAAGAGAAACTATACTTGTGAACAGTCTCTTCATATCTCATCCTCAAAGGACTGGGTTTTTTGGGGGGTTTTCTTAGTATTCCTGCAATTTGAGTATGCCACCACCAGGGAGCAGTAGTGCAACAGACATGTAATCTCAAGACTGGCATTTTCTCTTTTATTTCAGGGATATTTCTGCTCAAGCCTATCCAGTTTTCCAACAGAAAATTTTAACATCCAATTGAGGAAACACAAATTCATTATGAGATAAAGTAAAAATAATAATTACTAAACCATTCACAGATAAGACTGAGAGCAAATATTAGAGAAATAAGCAGTTAGATAGATTTTTACGTTTCCATTGCAACTTCCCTAAACTTTAGTTCTAAGCCTTATTTGAATTTGAAAAATGGACAGGAATTCAGCAGGGGTAGGATACTTTCACAGCTGTAGGGCTCAATCCCCAAGCATCAGTCACACTCTTTTTGGGGTCAGTAGCCCAAATTAGGTCACTAGCCAATTTCCTTTGACTACACCCAAGCTGATCAGTGGAAAATTGTGTATTTGCTTTCTTCATGTCCCAAGACCAAAAGCATCTGCTTTGTGTTGCCATGTTGGGGAGGGGAAGAGAGGGAAGAGAGAAGTGGAGAGAGTTGTCTTCATTATGTCACTAATATTGGAAAAGACCAAGGTCTCTCCAGTCCTAGATTTCCCTCTGAAATATGTGGCTGCTCTGAAGATGCTATTCATGACGTGTTTCCTCTTTTGATTGACCCAGAGTGATATACAGTGGTGGTTGTTTCTAGTGCTTAGTTGAGTTTATCCTTAGCAAAAAGTCTTAACTGACAAAATAACTTCTCCCCCAGTATCAGAAATTATAAAATCTTTGTCTATAACCAAACCCTTCAAATAAATTTAAAACTCTATACACACATGGTTTCATTTATTCAAACAACCAACTGCAATAATTACTATTACTTTTCCCACTTTAGAGGTGAGAAGACTGAGCCTCAGAGGTCTTGAACGTCTAACTGGCTTCATCAGAGACTTAATGATTTTATTTTTTTAAAAAATTTGAGCACAGGGAACCATACTCAAAATCTTGTAATTATAAGGAAAAAGAATATATATATATATATATAGTGTTTTCTACCCTTAGAAAAGAAAAGCTGCTTAAATTTCTCACACACTTGAATTTCTAATGAGAAAAGATATACATGTACAATATTTTTCGTAAACTTAAAAATGCTCAATCCTCAGATTGGCTCAAATAAAATTTTCCATTTCTTTCTTTTTAAAAAAGTGCTTGACAAATGTTAAACCCACTGAACAAATATGATTTGCTATTAAGCTGTTATTTCTAAAGAGAAAGTGAAACTCATTGGATTTTTTTTCCACCAGAAGTCACACTTCTAGTCCAGAGAAACAACCTAAAAACAACAGTTAATGAATGTGTTAATTGTTCTTCCTTGTGCTTATCACTAGCCAGTGTCATTGTTTGGCTAGACTATTCCCAAATGGACACAAAATGTAGGTTTCTATTCTATACAGATATTAAAATAGGGTCTGGCAAACACAAAAGATAAAGTGGAAAAAAAGGATAGATTCAAATGTGTATTTTACAATAAGTGTACCATGTACTTCTGAGAATTTGCTTAAATCAATAGCTTAAGTCATATTGTTGCCCAAATCTATTAGCCAAATGTAAAGGATTCATCACAGGACAGAGTTAATACACTTTGCTAATTTATGTTTATTGATAAGGACTTGGCTGGAGGAGGAAGATTCAGCTTTTACTTCGATAAAGAATGTGAGCTCTAGAACTTAGAACTGAATATTGCTGCAGTGCTACTGGGAAAAATACAGTTAGAAGCTCTTCCCTGTTTTGCTACCATCTAGGCTACAAACCCACGCCCCCATCCTTATCTCCTCTACCAACAGACACAATACATATAATCCTATGGTTCTATTCATTGGGTCATTGATGGATAAGTGATCAGCCAAGAGTTTCAATTGCCACAGACAGAAACAGCTCTGGAAATGTTTTGGAAGGCTATGGCAACCCTAGTGTGTCCACCAGAGGCTGGAGAACAGTCACTGGAAGAGACAGGAACCAAGGGGCTCTGTGGAATGGGGAAGCAGACATACTTGTAGCAGCAGGAACCCCAAGGCCAGCATGCTGCTACATGTTTTCATTACTTCTTAAGCTCCGGAGTCAACCTCCTGGAAGAGATTGGTTGATTGGCCAAGATCAGGTCACATGACCTCTCCCCAGCTATGCAGGGACAGGGAGAGGAAGAACATGGCCCCTGTCACATCCTTAGAAGTGTCTAGATTTATGTTCCCACCAAGAGCTCACATAATTGGGGAAAAGAAATTCTCAGAAAGGAAACTGGTATGCTCTTGAAGAGGGGCAATGAATACTAGGCAGCCACAACGATACGTATATTTACTAATGTAAGTTTAGGAAGGATTAATAATTAAGGGTTGCAAACAAGTAGAAAGGATTCTGGGGCGAGCAGCTACAGGAACATTGAGCACAGAAGAGCTTCCATGAGCACTTAACACATGCTAGGCGCTCAGATTTAGTTGTGTTACTTTATTCAACCTGCGTGACAACTCTGTGCAATAAGTACTCTATTATTTCTGTCTTACCTTGAGATGAAATAAAAACTGAGGTTTATAAAGATAAAGCAGGGTTTTTTAATGTGGGCACTATTGACATTGGAGCCAGATAATTCTTTTTTATGGGAGGCTGTCCTGTACACTGTAGGATGTCCAGTGGTAACCCTGGCCTCTACACACTAGATGCTGTAGCACCCACCTCCCAGTTGTGACAACCAAAAATGTCTCCAGACATTGCTAAATATCCCTGGGGCAGCACAAAATTGCCCCCAGTTGAGAACCACTGAGATAAAGTCATTTTCCCAAGTCACACCACATAAGGATTGCTCCCAGACCTGTCTGAAACCAGAACCTAAACTGCCAACCATGTTCTTGACACATATTAGTTTACAGAGCATTTGCACACAGATTATTTCACTAGTGTCTGATAACATTCCTGTAGGGGAGGTGAGGCAAATTTGGTTGTCTTTCTGTTTCCTTTAGGAAAATGAAACTTCATCGAGTTTGTGACTTGCCTGAGAGCTCTCAGTTCTCAATTTGTCAAGCCATCACTCAAAAACCTTTTTGGTTTGGTTTTTAGTTTGTTTTGTTTTGTTTGCTTCTAACCCAGTATTTTTTCCATTCTACCACAGTTTTACTAAACAATAGCATTAATATTAGGAATAAGTTCCTTAATCAAAATGTTAAGGAGAAATAAATTCTCCTTGAACGATTAAGTTTTACTATTTTGGAGCAAGTAAAAAGTCAAAGAGTGAAGGAAGGAAAGAAAGGAAGGAGGGAGGGAGAGAAGAAAGAAGGGAAAATGAATACATCTGGCTGCCCCGAGGTTTTATCCTCACTCTCACCAATATACATCACAAATCACTTTGTACCCCAGGAAAATGAAGGGGGAAGAGCCCTTTGTGTTTCATCACAGGGTGGCCCCATACTCCCTCTAACATGCTGAGACATTGTTCTATTTCTGACTCAGAGGGAAGACTGACTCACAAATACCACTTACCGCTTAACATTTCATTGAAGGTCTCATGGCCAAGACTAGGTCAAATTCAAGGCAGCTTGGAGTAGGAGATCAGATGAGTTCATAGCCCAAGGCGGGATGGCTACAGATGTTTGGTAAGGAAAGACTTTGACAGCTGGGATCTTCGTGACTTAAAAGCAAAACAAATCTCCTGGCTAATTGGGAACCAAGACAATGCCTAAAAAGAAAACAACAGGCCTTGGTTAACCACTAGAACTCCCAGGCCTTGTCCCATCTGCTAGGAAGTGGTGACCAGCAATGATATCCAAGAACCACTAAGGATCCTGCTGTTTGCCGTGCATCATCATCGGCCTCCCCAGCTGCTAGAGGCCATGTCAAGTCCTGGAGACACAGCAGCTGGCCCAGCTTTGATGAAAGTGTGACTACTGGGGAATATGAGATGTGAGGGCTGTGTGAGCAAGAGCCCCAGGTTAAACCACTTGACCAGCTCTTCTTTTCTGCCCCCCTTGTGTCAAACCCAGTGTGGTATAGTAGACAGAGCCTGCGAAATCAGCAGACTGTATTCAAGCCCCAGCTTTGACTTTGTCTTTAATTTCTTTTGGTCTCAGTTTCTTCATCTGTAAAACTAGATGATTGTGCTTGTTTCCCAGGCTTGTTGTGAAGACTAAATGAAGGTCTGTTTGCAAGACACCTAGGGAAATGCATGCCATACAATAGATGCTCAGTAAAGGCTATCATCTCCTTTACTGTAGAACCCAACATGGGTTTCCTCCACATGGCCTTCTCCTCTGCTATCAGTGAGCACACGCTGAATGTGGTGATGTGAGTTTCAGTTCTGCTCCTCCACCCTGTTCAGCTCATCACTCCCCAAAATGCCCTCTCCTTTTACTTTAGGGATCTTTCCTTCTTTATATGAGCTAGAGCCACTTCTGAGAATTCTTCAGTGAAAGCTCTGACTTGGATAGAGTGGCACTAAATGCTCTTCCAAGCAATTGCTTCCACAGTGAACTCCTGGCACAATACCGTATTTACTTAGCTCTTGTCATACACAGAATAATTCTAATGCATACACTCCATGCCCTCAAAGTACATTACCTAACTGATATACACTCATGCACACAAAGTCATACATCTCTAAACCAGAGAGAGAAAAACTCAGCAGAAAAGGAAAAGAAGGTTTGGGGGTAATATTTTCTTCTTTATTATTTAATTGCTTAGATGAAAAAAGACCCATGGAGAAAAATGTTCCTTTAAAAAAATCCAGGTTAACAGAATTCTTAACCAAAGGCTGCAAACAGCAAAATCCTAAAAAATTCATACAAATATCTAATTTATTATACCTCCCTTCATCTCCAGTATATTAGATGGGCAGTCTCAACGTCATTTTCTTCTAGTAAAGACTTGTGCACTCAAGAAAGATAAAAAACTCAGAAACCCATTCAAATTAAACTGTAAAAATGTTAAAGACATTGAAAGCTATTCCTAGAGGAAGTTGCTTTTTGATCAAGAATCTAGACTCATGCTGAAAAAGATGTGCTATGGAATTTGGGCATGGGCAAAGTAAGATTTGGGAGAAGGAACCAGCGGGGCAGCCTTCCTACTACCCCTCCCTGGGGAGTAAGAAAAATTCTTCCATTTAGGATTTGCTTCTTGGCCTACACCAAGTATCTCTGGTTTTAGTGAGGGATTTAGGGAAAGAAGAATGAGGAAAATGGGAATCGTCCAGGGCAGCAGGAGCTTTTATCTTATTACATACTACAAAACAGCTTTCTTCCTCAATAGGAACAAGTATGCAGAGCTTACCAGTAGTCCTCTCAGTATCCATGTTCACTTCTTTACGTTCATAACATTCTTTACCTCCAGGGATGGAGGCGCATCATCAGCCCTTTTGCCGCTAGGTATGCCCATATGACTTAGCTCTGGCCAATGAGAGGTGTCATGTGGCAGCTTCCAGGAATCTAACCAAGAAACAGTGCAGGTGTGCCCTTGTCAAGTTTTCTCCATCCTGCTGCTGAAACACAGCACTCACTGTTGTGACCCTGGGGTGTGGGCCATCCAAGGTGAAACAGCACAGTAGAGAGAGCCTGGCTCCCTGACCCACTGAGCATCATAGCTGCCCTGAACCATCTGCCTGTATTTTCACATGAGACGGAAAGGGATTTCTATCAGTCCAAGCTGTTATCTTGGGTTTTCTCTCACAGCTGAATGCAAGTCTAACTATGGATACAAGCCTACAGCAGATGAGTGTATCTTCTCAGGTTAACGAATGCCCGCAAACCTACTGATTGCCCCATAGGTTTATTTGTGTTCAAGTTCAGCTCATACTTAGTGGGCTAGCCTCAGTAAATAATCATCATGTTTATCACTTCTCTGTTAAATGCCAGAGTGCCAAACCATTGCCTAAAATGATGTCGTATCATAAAAAATTTATTTCTAAGTTGAGAGAGCCTTGCACACAAACCCATATAAGCATACACCTATGTGTGTTATAGCATATACACACTTTTCATTGAGATGGAAGCTGTATAGGTGGAAAGCCTTCTTTCCAGCATGCCACATCTGGGGAAATTTCAAGAGCCAATTGCCTTTTTCACTTTGCCAGGGAGTAGAAAATGACTCATTGTATCCAAAGCAGGCCTAAGTGCCCCCTGATATATTTACCTATCTGCCTTCAATTAGAAAAGTGCAGTTATTTTCTATTTATTTATAGACGTCATTTTGGTTATGCTGGTGCTTTACTATATGTTGTTCACTTCCCTCGAACAGAGAGGCATGTTTACAAAGCCCTTACCCATAATTAGTGTCACTCAGTGGAACAAGGCGCCTCTGTTTTGTACCTGCCACAGCTGTCATGCTCTCTTCAGAACGAATTGCACTGATGGATGACTTGAGTCGCCAGTTTCTTAAGAAAGTAGCATGAAAAGTGTTATTGCAGTGGGTCTGGTGCTCAGGGAAGCCATATCAGGTGTTATACTCTGTGACAGCCTGAGCTCAGAGAGAGCTTCCTCTATTACATTTCCAGTTAATTATTCCTGTACTTTTCAATAGCTCCATGTCATAAAAACATGGCATGCAGTCGATTCGGATTAGCCTTATCCTGTCAGGTGATGGCAGACCTCAGACGACACGTTAATCAGTGGAGCTGGCTCGGGTATTCTGTGTGTGTGACTACCGTCGGCCATGTTTAAGTTGTGGGGATGGGAGCGGGGACGCGTCTTTTATGGGTATACATTTCATTAAGGTTCTAATAAAAGTGCCGTGTCTGTCTGAGAAAAATATAACGTGCCCCACTGCTCTGTTTAATTTTTCTTTCGGACACTTTTCTATTAACATAAATTGCTTAAAGGAAAAGCATGTTGGTAAGTAATATTCTTCTCCAAACATGAAGCCTTATTAAAACTTCATGGTACTTTTTAAAAAATATCTTCATGATCCTCTCTACTATTGCTTTTGGTCCCTCAGGTCCAGTCACAGGCCAAATGGACTTCAGTCCAATCCCATGCCAATCGTGGGCAGCAAGAAATGGAGCCACGGCTGCAGGAATTCACCAGGCCTTCTCCAGGCTGACCAAGCAGGTACTGCATTGCACATACACATTTTTATTCCAAAGGGAGCAGAAGTTTTACAGAGCTCTGTCTTCCAGCCTGTTAGTGTAATAAGCACACTATAGAAACTTCCATCTCTTGCTTGAAGGATTCAAAAAGTGTATGCACAATCAAAATGAAATAGAGAATTGAAAATCACTTTCCTAGGAGTGCTTTCTGCTGTGGATAACAGAAGAAGTCACAAACACTGGCCTAAACCATAGGCACATTTATTGCTTGCTGAACAAGGTAGCTAGGAAGAATTTGTGATGTCGTCAGGGTCCTAGGTCCCTTCCATTCTCCTTCTCCATGTGGGCATTCATCCTTAGTTGTGTCTCTTCAGGGTCAAAAGACAGCTCCAGGCAAGAAGTTGAACTCTTCCAGAAGCCCATAGTCAAACTGGGTCACATGACCACCTCTAGATGAATGGCTAGTAAAGTATCTGGATTTTTCAGTCTCTGAAGTGGGATGTGGACAAAGGAGAAAGGAATTGGGAATGGCTGATAAGTGAACCAACAAAGTCAGTCACAGGGAGGCCCCAGATAATGCACAAGTAGGGCACTTGAATTAGCCAAGTAGTGGCCTTCCTCCTCCGCTTTATTTGGACTTGTAAACCCAGCCTTAATACTACAGGAATCTCCTCTCCACCCTGCAGTCAGAGAGATCTTGCTAAAATATTATTCTGATCAAGTCCTTCCTCTGCTAAAAATTCTTAATCACTCACCACTGATCTCAGGTTATAGTTCAAACTCCTTAATGTGCTTAATAATGTCTTTAATGGTTCACTTCTTTTCCCCTCTATAGCCTTATCTATCAACTATACCAGCCTGCCCTACCTTTAGACCTTTTTTTCCTAGAGACAGTTCATTTCTTTATCACTTAAGAAGTCATTTCTAGTTGGCATTTTTCGTACTTACAACTGAAAAAAATCTTAGGTAATACACTCCCTCTAAAGACTGTGAGAATGAAAAGAATGCATATGAAGAGCTCAGTGCAGGGCCTGGCCCAGAGAAGTCCGTGAAACATGATGTCAGTCATGATCGTCAGCCAAGAGACTCTTCTGGGTCAATGAGGAGAGACTGATCCCAGTGCAGCTCAGGCCAGTGCAGATAGTTGTAAAGGATAAATTCCTCAAAGGAAGGGACCTTGTCTAGGTAAGACTCACTAATTCCTATCATTATCCAAGCCAATGCCAAAGACTCTATAAGAATAATTAGAATGATTTCTGTGGCAGGCTCAGCAGCGCTGTGACTGTCAAATGATACCAGAATGTTAAGCTTCAAATCATGTCTATTTGTTTTTAAAAATTTTTTTAAGGAAACTAAAATCAGACACTTGGAAACTGGCAATTATAACTAGTTGCATGTGGTTTCCATGAATGGCCCAGTTTTCTAAACTGTTTGATTTATTTGGGGAATGTTAATTTACATTTGTCCCTTTCACTCATCACTATTCCTTTATTACCAAACTTTATTGCTCTGGACTATAAATTCTTACATAGCATATGGACCACATAACTTTCTTGGATACCAAATTAACAAGGATTTTTTTCTAAACGGTAATTATAACAAAGTATGGTACATGCAGCTTAATTTTCAATTTAATGCTTGAAGGTGCATAGGAAATTTAGCTCCGTGGCTCAGAGATGGGGAAAGCTGCCATGTATATGCTCAATTCTAAAGAGTGGGTCTGGGAAACAGATGTTTGTAGGAGCAAAAGAGAAATGAGGATAATGAAAAAGTGTATATGAAATGATATCAATGATTAAAGGCCAGGATGTAGTTCATGCTCATTAATAGATGAGGAGAAAGGAATAGGAAAGGGTAATCTCAAAGTTATCAAAGAACATAAAAGACGCTCCATTCTCGGCTCAGGCAACCTGTCTTCTTCCTGGCTCCTTTACAGACATCTTTCTCCCTCCTTCATGCAGCCCAGTAGTGTGGACCTGCAACCACAGGTTGTGGTGTGTCCTAAATGCGAACTAATTCCTATGAGTGGGAAAGAGGACAGAGCACAGTGGGAAACCTAGTATTATTAACTGTGTAGTCCTAGGATTGTTATTCTAGGAGATATGTTTTATGAACATATTCACGAGAGTGGAAGCTATTCCAGAAAGTCATATGTTACTGCTCCCCCCGAGTCTCAAATGCTTTGAACAATCTCAAATGTTCCCACCTCTCCTTGCCACCCCGGCCACTTGTTCCAGTTAGCTCTTAATTTGTATGAGCAGAGATGTATGTAATCTACGTCTGGATTGAATTTATGAGTACCTTTGGAATGCACTTTACTTCTATCATTATATAAAGGTGTCTGATGGAAATTTAGGAAGAGTTCAAAATCCATGGTACCTATTGGGACTCTTTATGTCATGTGTGTGTCTGTGTGTCATGACTGACACAAAGTCCAGTTCAAACTGACTCAAGCAAAAAAAGGGAATGTATTGGCTCCCATGGTTGGAAAGTCCAGAGGTTATGCTAACATCAGGTAAGGCTTGATCTAGAAGCTCCAACAGTATCAATGGCCAAGAGGCACATGAAAAAAAGCTTAATATTGCTAATTATCAGAGAAATGCAAATCAAAATCACAGTGAGATATCGCCTCACACCTGTCAAAATGGCTATCATGAAAAAGAGCACAAGTAACAAATGTTGGCAAGGATGTGGAGAAAAGGGAACCCTAGTACACTGTTGGTGGGACTGTATAATTCCATCCAGCCACTGTGGAAAACAGTATGGAGGTCCCTCAAAAAACTGAAAGAAGAACCACCATATGATCCAGCAATTCCACTGCTGGGTGTATATCCAGAGGAAACAAAAACACTAATTCAAAAAAATACATGCACCCCAGCGTTAAGAGCAGCAAGCACTATTTACGATAACCAAGATATAGAAGCAACCTAAGTGTCTATCAACAGACGAATGGATAAAGAAGATGTGTTCTATATATATACATATATAAAATAGAATATTACGCAGCCATAAAAAAGAATTAAATTCTGCCATTTGCAACAACATAGATAGACCTAGAGGGTATTACTTAATGAAATAAGTCAAAGTAAGACAAATACTCTATGTTATCACTTACAGGTGGAATCTAAAAAATAAAACAAATGAACCTATATGACAAAACAGAAACAGACTCACAGATACAGAGGACAAACTAGTGGTTACCAGTAGAGAGAGGGAAGGAAGGAGGAACAAGATAGGAGTAGAGGATTAAAAGATACAAACTACTATGTATAAAATAAATAAGAAGAATATATTATACAGGGAAACATAGCCATTATTTTGTAATAACTTTAAATGGAATATAATCTATAAATATATTGAATCACTATGTTGTACACCTGAAATTAATATAATATTATAAGTCAACTATCCTTCAATTATAAAATAAGAAAAAAAAACCCAGAAAAACCCAGGAGACTTCCCTGGTGGTTCAGTGGTTAAGACTGAGCTTCTACTGCAGGGGGCACAGGTTCAATCCCTGGTCAGAGAACTAAGATTCCACATGCCACAATGCGGTGTGGCCAAAAAATAACAATAAATTTTAAAAAAGGGTATCACAAAGGATTAGGCTTCTCTCCATTTCTCTGCTCTTCCTTCTGTAGTTTCCTCAGGCTCTCCACAGTGTCCTCTTCTCCCTGTGTCACCCCTGAAGCTGAGGGCTTTCCTTGGGATGACAAAAGGAATGTCTGTCTCCATTCTTACGTACTACACCATTCAATCTAGTGGATTCCATGGAAGAGAGAAAGGAATCTCTGTTTTCTAGAAATTCTAGCAAAGGTTTTCTCTCATCTCAATGTATATTACTGGATTAATGGTCTCTCCCTGAAGCAATACTGTAGCCAGAGGAAGCAGAGTGATTAGCTTAAGGCATGAAGTTTTAAGGGAGTTAAAATTCCACCCACACCACGTGGTAGAAATGGAGGAAGGGAGCTTTCTCAAAGGAAATTGGAAGGACTTTAAACAGGGAGGAGAAGCAAAGTGTGCTAAGCATCAAGCAGTAACACTATATCTACTCAGATAGCTTACCCTCAACAAATGGCCACTCTTCTCCATCTCAGAGATACCATGCAATGTAACCCTTTAGAGGGTGTCAGATAAGAAGACAATGAACTATCCTTAAAAAGATGTAGATGTAGGTATTATATATGGATATGAACATGGATATAGATATATTTCCTTAGTATATTCCTTAGGTTAACCTTTGTGATTCTGAGGGACAAAAGTCAGCTCTTTGTCCTGCATCCCATCATTGGTGGTTGAATGCTGGTATCCATAAGGGAAATTCATGTCGTTAACTTTCCTCTCTAATTGCTTCTATATAACACCCAGTATATGATTTAAAAGGCCTTGACTAGAACCAACAGCAATAATTTCATTAAGTAATTCACCTGCAAATAAAATAAGAATTGACGATTTTTTGGTGGGCATCACAGCACCCTTTCCCCAGAGCTACCACACAGGAAACAAAATTCAGTTATTTCTCCAGCATTTGGCACAGTGTGTGTCATATAGTAGAATGTGAATAAATATTTGAACAGATATTTCTTTGATTGAATGAATGATTGAATAAGGTACAAATGCAGGTGTCAAAGTAAAAAGGGACTTGGTCACAATCCCATCATCTCCTGGTGCCCCTCCATCTCTGGAGCTATAGTCCCTGATGAAGCAGATGACCATTCACACTGACACAGCTTTAAAAAAAATTTAAGTCCCACTGGGCCAATTATGGGCCTACTTTCTCAGCTGGTTCATAGGGCATAAGGACTTGGAGCAAAAGCAAAATTATAAAAGTTCACACCTCTCATATCGGCCCTCTCTCCTAAAATCAGTGCCAAGGCTTACACCCATCTGTACCTTTTCCCACCACAAAAGGGCACTAGATTGACTAGGGATGGGGAGAATTTGGATCATAAAAATCTGTAAAACTCATTACATTTTAAGTGTGGTTCCAATATGTTGTTAATTTGGCTTGAAAATTAGGGAAAGCTAAGAATAAAAGACCATTCCATCTATCTTAAGTTTCTTCAGATAAAGGGTGAGGTAAGAGGCAAAAATTGGAAATATATATAAAAGAGTCCTAGGTACTCTTTTACATATATTTTCTTTTAACTTTACTTCTAAGGTTATAACCACTGTCAGAATACCCTGCTGAGAGCACTCACAAATTCAGAATTACAG
Organism: Grampus griseus; assembly: GCF_964374135.1. Classification (NCBI taxonomy): domain Eukaryota; kingdom Metazoa; phylum Chordata; class Mammalia; order Artiodactyla; family Delphinidae; genus Grampus; species Grampus griseus. Next base: position 47,561,287 of record NC_139003.1, read on the forward strand.
AAAAATCAGACTGTTGCTCTCTGCCTAGCTGTCACTGATGTGCTGTGGACTGTCTTCACTTAGGGCAGTTCTTGCCACCCTGGAGCGTGGAATTGCGGAGCCAACAATAAACTGACAAGGTCCAGCGCAGTCGGAGTTGGTAAGTCTGCACCTGGCAACGTTTGTCTGTGGAATTCAGTTTCCTACGTTGCGTGTCTTACCCCAGCACTAATACCATCATTTAAGAAATGAGAACAAGAGCTAGGCCAAAGGCAGGGTTGGTTATGCCATAAATAACCTCATGTTCGAAGCAATTTATGCAGCTGCCTGGTGAGCCAGGCCCGAGAGGCTGGCACACACGGCCGCTGCGTGTATGGCCCAGTTGGGGAGTGTTCTGTGCATGGAATGTGGCTATTGGCACAATTTTGTTCTGTACCTGGACCAGCTTGAATTGCTGACTCATTGCCAGGAAACCTAGCAGACCTTTGGGAAACCATTAGGAAGAAGGCCATATATTTCATGTGTCTTGTGAATGGAAAGATGGATGCTGTCAGCAAGCCCTCTTTTACTGCCAGATTGGGCATAAGACGAGCATAATGGGGATTTAGATTATACAGAAAGAGCCTTTTCATAGACTTTATTTAGTAATAGCTAACAATTATAATAACTTCCAAGTATTGGGTATCCACTATGAGCCAGGTAGTATGCTGAGCATCTTAGATATATTATCTCTAATTCTCATCACCACCATGTAAGGTGAGTGCGTGAGTGAGTGAGTGAGTGAGTGTGTGTGTGTGTGAGTGTGTGTGTGTGATCATCTTATAAACAAGGAAGCTGATGTTCAGAGAAGTTAAATGGCTTGCTTAAGGCTAGGAATGTGCCCAGCGATGAGACGCAGACCTAGTTTTCTTTGGGCCCCCAAGCCCTATGTTTTTCTCCCTAAGTCACTCTGCGTCCTGCCACCTCTGGCTTCTGCCCGTGTGGAGTAAGAAGCCACACAAATAACTGGTGATCCTATGAGCACCAAACCTCTGGATTGACCAATGGGAGTGTTTGGATGAATTACACACAAATCTCAGCACATAGACATAGTCCGTGCCCAACCAAGGGCAGCATTTCATTGTTCTCACCTGGAAAGCATCTCTTCATACAACTTCCCTGGTCACAGCACCAAGTCCAAAATGAAATTTTCAAGCCAAGGGGACGTGGACAGTTTGGAACACAACAATCTCTCAAGGATACCAGTCCTCTCTAGCTCAGGACAGAGAGCTCCGGTAACAAATGGTTTGAATTACAGGGAATTTGAATGTGTTCTCTTTTCTTGGACAGAGCCGATGCAATTATGAAATAACCCCGTTTTGAAAGTGTGTTGTCCAGATGCCACTACAGCTGAATCTTTTCACGAACAGCAAACTCTTGACCATTTCTTGCATGTTCATACCCCCGCATGAGAAGTGGACATCCATAATCTGTGAAAGGATTCCAAAGTGAAATTGACACCATTGCACTGAAAATCTAGGCTATTGAAACCTAGACAATCCTGGTTGGGGAGGGGGCAGAGTTAATATTATTTAGAAAAAAAACAACAGCTGTTTAATGATACCTTAGGAATTAGAAAAATTTCATGATTTGCCAAGATGAGCCAAATGTTGTGACACATTAAACACTGACATTGAAACATGCTCTAATGTGAGTTCCCCACTGCTTACTCACTTCATTTTTTTAAAGGGGAAAGTTTTTTTGGTATAACAATTTTCTATTCTTGGACTCAATCTAAACAATTTTTCCCTCCTTCCTGCCTTCCAAGTGGTGTTAAATCGAAGACCACTTTGAGCTGTGCAGAAAAGGGATGAGTCTCTCTAAAAATAAATTAATTAATAAAAAAATCTCCTGCTCTGGTCTTGAAACACAAAATGGCTGGAACAACACAATGGAAATCTCACAATAAAAGAATATTAATTTAGGCCTAAGGAACAGAATTGCATCAATGCCTTGACAAATATTTCTTAAAATTAAAATTGCGTGTTTGTACGTGGTGACTGGATTTGACTATTTGAACATTTTTATGGCATAAGCCCCAGGGTCATGACGTACAAGATTTGCTAGAATGAACGGAGAAATGTCCCATAGATATCCACAGAGTCCTTTTATTTCCCCATCTCTGTCTTCCTCAGCTTCTCATAGCTGGGATCATCGAGCCCTTAACCTATGTGAACTCCCACCATCGCCCTCCCCTCCTCCATCCCACCCCAGGGCCCAGAGCAACTGGGTTCAGAGAGAGGAAGTATGCAAATAGTAATGGACAATTCCTCCCATCTTTCATAACCCCTCCCTCACTCTAGCCTCCCCTCCCATCAGGCTCAATCCAGTGAGATTTAACATAATATTATGTCTTCCCTCTCATGTTGATCAAAGTTCTAATATCCCCATTCTATCATTCACGGCTACTGGACACTCTTGTCCCCCAGGCTGTAACTTACTGAGGTGGATATTCTGATGTGCTCCCCAGATCCTCTTTCAGGAAGGAAGGACTTATTCCTCCAGCTGCTGGGAGTACAGCCAGAAGATGGCCCTCAGCTGTTAGCCATTTCTGAGAATTGCTTCTGTTGAAGAAAAGTGTCTGGCCCAAAGCCACACCTCCTTCCAGTGGCAGCCGGCACCTAGTGACTGATCAATTTGGGAGTATAAGGGCCTGACCCCCTCGGGTCTCTCCGTCCAGCCCAGGGCAATGCTGAGTTCTCCCAAGTTTACCCATGAGGTCAGTCAAGGCCTTTGCTGGGACAGCATCTCAGCTAACCTTTCTCTGTATTCAATTCTGATTTCCATCTCATCCTTCCACCGATGTTGATCCCAAAAGCATTCTGAAATATACCTCCTGTATGCTGATTTGAATCTCAGAATCTGCTTCCTGGGGAGCTCACCCTGTGATACACATTCCTACAGAGCCCCCCGTCTGTATCTAAATCTTGAGTTGAACAAAGGCCCCACCTTAACCCACCCCTATCTCTGCAGTTTATAGGGCTGGGCTTCTGCTCGGGGCAGCATGCTGAGATGGTCTGTCTTCCACTGAAGGTCAAGCTGTACCACTGCTCCATGAGCCCCTGGTCAGTTGCTGGATCTGCATGGCACATCAGCAGTTCCCACCCTCCCAATAAGCAACTCCTTCACCTCCCCATTGGCCCCATGCTGAGCATCTGCCCAATTCAAGACAGGCTATTGCTATCACCTGCTCCCTTGAACCACTGTGTGTGCCTGTTTCACCTACTGGGCTGAGCCTCTGCAATTAACAGGGTACCTCCCAGCACCTCCCTTTACGAAGGGCCTGCCCTGCTCTAAAGGGTGAGTTGAGACCAGGCCTACCTCCTTCCAGCATCACTTGACCCGCATCACAACAAACCCTGTTATTCAAGTTACGTAGAGAGCTCAGTGTGATCTCAAAAGTGACAACTGAAACCCAGATATTGTTTTGTTCTTTCTGTAACCTGTGACTTTTAAGGCCTCACAAGCTTGGCAGGAGGTAGAACAGAGGGAGGGGTTGCAGATATACATGGGATGGTATTAACAGTAATAAGCGGCTCTTTTTTGGCACTTACAACTTTATAGAAGTTTGAAAATCAAGAAATCTTAAATTTTGTGATCTTGCCATTTAAACTCAGCACCTGCAATGCTGTATTATGAGGAACGTTGCAGATGCAAGCATTTGTTAGAGTTACTCAACACCTACAACTTGCCTTTCTTTTCCTAAGTATTCAATAATTCAGACTTTGCACTTCTACTTATATTACCACTAATTAGCCTGAATCAATGAGGTTTATATCCCAAATAGTTACTTTCTTAACCATTCCCAACTCATGACAAAAAGGGGCTTCTGTACCACTTTGGTCTTCCTACTCACCCCCTCCTGTCCTTTCACACTGTGGCTGGGCACCACAGCCATATCTAGAAATCAAATAGGACACAAGTATGGTGATAATAAGTGTGTGTGTGTGTGTGTGTGTGTATATATATATATATATTTTTTTTTTTTTTTGAAGATGTTGGGGGTAGGAGTTTATTTTTGCTGTGTTGGGTCTTCGTTTCTGTGCGAGGGCTTTCTCTAGTTGTGGCAAGCAGGGGCCACTCTTCATCGCGGTGCACGGGCCTCTCACTATCGCGGCCTCTCCCGTTGCGGAGCACCGTGGCATGTGGGATCCTCCCGGATCAGGGCTTGAACCATGTCCCCTGCATCGGCAGGCAGATTCTCAACCACTGCACCACCAGGGAAGCCCAATAAGTATATTTTTATGTATTTGAGGTTTTACATTTATAAAGATGATGGAATTAGTGAAATCTTGGCTAAGCAAGCACCAGAACAGCCTTGGAAAGGGAATGTGGTATAGGAAGCAGAGAACAGCCTGGCTTCCCTGCCTCTCCATCTATGTGCCTGAGGGCATAGGCCATTCTCTGCTTCCAACACCACATTCTCTTTTTCAGGGTTATCATAGTGCTCACTTAACCAAGATTTCACTAACATAAAACTATTCTCTGTGTCTGTGAACAGCTCTGTCTTCCAACCACATTTACTACAAAGAGATTTCTGGTTTCCAAAAGGCCTCTCCTTCTCTTTACTCATATCATACCTGTCCATCAACACCAACTTGAAGCCCCACTTCCTGCACAAAGCTTTCCCAGGTCCTGACTTTCAAGAAAGTGGTAAAGGGGGATATAATCCAGTGAGCTTGGCATCGATCCCTTGTGAATTCCAGAAATGGATTATTGAATAGATGATTAATGAGCAAGTGCAAAAGAAAATGCTGATTGCTAGGAGGCTATGTGGATCCACCACATTGAATTCATTATATTCTTGGGGACATTTCAATTTAAAACAACAAATGTTAATCGGCACCTCTTATGTTGAACACCAGGCACTGTACTAGGTATTATAGCGAAAGCAGGACAAAGAGGCGCAAGGCCTGTCCTGAATGGGCCAAGACAAAAGCCAGTACAATCTGATAGAGGTATTGTATGGGAGGAGAATAATGGAAGACAGGATGTCCACTAGGAGTTTAATATCAACCAGGAGGGGAGCCTTTTGATGTAAGAGTCAGAGTTCCCTCTTTCACCTAGTACTGCTCGACACTGCAGTCCCTAACACAGAGGAAAAACTGAAATACGGGCATACCTCATTTTATTGTGCTTCAGAGTATTGCATTTTTACAAAGTGAAGTTTTGTGGCAACCCTGTGTCAAGGAGGCCTATCAGTGCCATTTTTCCAACAGTATTTGTTCACTTTATATCTCTATATCACATTTTGGTAATTCTTGCAATATTTCAAACTTCTTCATTATTGTGATCTGTGATCAGTGATCTTTGATGTTACTATCATGATTTGTTGAAGGCTCCCATGATGGTTAGCATTTTTTAGCAATAAAATATTTTAAAATTAAGTTATGTACATGGTTTTATAAGACATACTGCTGTTGCACACTTAATAGATACAGTATAGTGTAAACATAACTTTTATATGCATTGGGAAACCAAAAAATTCATGTGACTCAATTCATTGTGATATTTGCTTTATTGTGGTGATCTGGAACTGAATCCCAAATATCTGAGGTGTGCCTGTACCTGCTTATTAGGTGTGAATGACTTGTATAATGGAGCACAAAGTGTAGCTCCAGAATTATCTCAGTGGGCTGAAATGATGGGAGAAAATCCATTTTTCCCAATAATAAACAGAAATAAATATAAAATCTTAAAAGTTTAAAGAAAAGTCAATAGTGTATAAAAAAAATGTTTATGACATAGAGTTCAGTTTAAAAGCAGAAACAAGACCATGCCTAAACTATGACTAAGTGTATGTAAAACTCCCACGTGGATTGTTTTTAAATATATGTAATCAATTGCTCAAACACAAATTTAGGAGCCCTTTACTTCAGAACTATTCAGGTTAAAAGATATAGGGATTTTAATTCACCACAGGGTCAAAAGAAGATAGCAATATGCTATCAAAAAAAAAAAAAAGGTAGCAACTAGGTCACAAAGCTCATGAAACCATTTGCCACATTAGAATAAGTGTAGTATTCAAGTCAAAAGCAATAACGGTTCCATTCTATTGATATGGCATGATTTACAGTACCTATGTCAAAATGGCTATTCCATTTTAAGAGAGATATTAGCATCCATCAGTAGGAGACTGGTTAAATAAGTTATATTAATCCACACATGTTTAGCTACATTTATTGACATGGAGAGATGCCCATAACGTTATTTAACGAGAAGAAAAAACAGGTTACAGGAGAACCTGTATAATATAATCCAGTTTATATAAAGTTATGTGTATCTATGTTTTTTAACATTTTTAAAATGCATGTTTCTAAACAAGAAAATGTAAGATAGGACTGTTTAGCCTACACAGGAGAAGATTGCTGGGGAGAGCAGGAGGAATGGAAGGAGTACCTGGCTCTAGGCCTCAGATGCTCCCATCTGGCAGAGGAAGCAGTAAGCTTAGAGTTGCTTCCCACTCACTGTTCCTACCGTGCAATGTGTCAGTCACCAGGCTATGCACTAGGACCACACAGATGACCAAGACTGTGTGTATGCCTGTAGGAGGAGGAGAGATGGCTTATTTGTTTCCTGTGGCTGTCACAACAAATTACTATAATCTTGGTGGCTACAAACAACAGAAATTTACCCTCTCACAGTTCTAAAGGCCAGAAGTCTGAAATCAAGGTTTTGGCCAGGTCTTCTCCACTGCAGAGGCTCCAGGGAAGAATGTCTCCCAGCTTCTGGTGGCTGTTGGCATTCCTTGGTTTGTAGCCATATCACTCCAGTCTCTGTCTCCATCTCACATGGCCTGCTTTTCTGCGTCTGTGCCAAATTTCCCTCTGCCTTTCTCTTTTTTTTTTCCCCCCACATCTTTATTGGAGTATAATTGCTTTACAATGGTGTGTTCGTTTCTGCTGTATAACAAAGTGAATCAGCTATACATATACAGATATCCCCATATCTCCTCCCTCTTGCGTCTCCCTATCCCACTCGCCCTATCCCACCCCTCTAGGTAGTCACAAAGCACCGAGCTGATCTCCCTGTGCCATGCGACTGCTTCCCACTAGCTATCTATTTTACACTTGGTAGTATATATACGTCAGTGCTACTCTCTCACTTTGTCCCAGCTTACCCTTCCCCCCCCCCCCCGTGCCCTCAAGTCTGTTCTCTACTAAGGACACTTATCATTGGATTTAGTGCCCATCCAGATAATCCAGGATGATCTCATCCTGAAATCCTTAACTTAATTACATCTGCAAAGACCCTTTTTTCCAACTAAGGTTACATTCACTGGTTCCTGGTAGACATATCTGTTTGGGGGTGACGGGTGTGGAGCAGTCATTGAGCCCACTAGAAATGGTTAAACAAATACTTGAAATGTACAGTCTTTCTAGAAGTCTGTGCAAGGTGTGGGTGCCAGAGAGGGCAGAGAATAAGGTAGAGGAGCGGGTGCTCTGGTGGATATATCGGGATTTAGCTCTTTGCTCATATATCTGCAGTTGCTACTAGACTATGCATTCTTCGTAGGGGTGCTGTTCCCCCCAAGGGGCAGAAATTCATTCTTGAAGAGCAAAAAAAAAAGAAAAAAGAAAAAACTTGTAAAAATACAAATATACATATAGTATATAATCAGACATACAGTGTTTCTATGACATTAAAATTTCATGAGGGGATGGCAGTAAGGGAAAAATGTCTTAAAAAGGCTTCTTAAGGGAATAATAATGAAAAAAAAGTTGAGAAATATTGAACTAGACCAGAGCTTCCACAAAACCAAAGACTATCTCATAGCCATCAACGTGTAGACAGAGTACTCAGTAACTGTTAATTCATTAATTGAACAAATGAATGAGGCTTTAGGGAGACAAATTTGGCCTCCTTAATGTGGAGAAGCATTCTACAAACAAAACTGACTAGTAGTGAACTAGGGCTGCCCCACGATAGTAAGTACTGTATCCTTGGAAGTACTAAAGTAGTGGCTAAGTGAGGATTTTCATTTGATAAATGTCAGGACTAGTATAGAAATATTTGCTAAGCTTCATCAGTACATGACAAAGAAATATCACAATACCATGAACCCAGTTGGGTATTTGCTCAGCTGCTTTGGCTTCTAGACAAACCAAGTCTAATTATTGCAAGTCTGAATGTCAATGACCAAACATAAGCCCTAAGCATCACTTTAAAATTTCTACCAAGAAGGAAAATACAGCAGCCTAATGAAAACAGGTTCTGTTGCTTTCAACTTGCCCTTCAGCTGGGAGACCTAGCTCAGTCTGAGGTTGTTTCTTTTCTTTTGCTACTTCGCTTTCCCTACTCTATTTTGAAAAAATCCTAAGGATGCTACAAATTCAATGAATTAGCAAAGAGTGAGAATCTGAGATAAGGCACACTGTTGCTTTCAATCTGCCATTGGCAACATTTCGCATTTGCTTTAGCTGTGAAACACTGGAGTGGGGGTGGGGGGGGTTAATATCGTTAGAAAAGACCCTGCTGCTGAAGCAAATTAAATAAGAAAAACAAAGGCAAGGCTCTGTCCATAGCACTTGCTTAAAAGACTGGATTTTTTAAAATTAAGTCTTATATTTACATAAAGGGATGGCTCAACCCTCCTCTCAATTAATCAGAAACTGGGTAAGATAATTGATCAAAGGGTCTAAATTCAAGTCACTTAAAGCAGCTGGTGTTTCACAGTGGATGTGTAAGATACCAAGGAAACCTTCAAAACAGGAAACATCAGACTCAACTCGAGAGAGTCAGGCTGTGGTGAATTTGTACTTTTTGGTTTTACACAATGATTTGCAGATGTCCTCTGAAACCTGTGGCCAAGTGAGGGCGGCTTGGGCCACGCTCGCCCTTCACTGGACCTAACCTTGCAGGCACCGAGAGCAGGAGAGGCCCCATGGAGCTGCTTAGCTGCTGCCCAAGTGGATGAGCTGGTGGAAAAGGTGTTTCAGATTATTCTCTCCTTAAACGAAAACAGCTCCACAAAGCCATCGGTTTAAAAAGTACTTAAGCATCTGCTCTTATTGAATGTGTTTGGTTTGGTTTTACTTCTCCGACTAGAGCCACATGGGATGGCACAGCCAAAGTTGTGAGGTCTACTCCTGTTTTAACCTGAGGAGAATTTATGCGCCTCGGCCTTGTTACACTGTAAGATGCCAAGGGCATAAATCGTTACATTATGCGTGGAGAATTGCAGTTTTATCATTGACAAAGAAAGAGCTGCACCCTTTCATGGCTAAAACCTGACAAAATTTCTCACTTGGGGAACTTTTTTCCAACAGGAGAAAAAAAAAATGTTGGCTCTAAAATCTCACACACCATATTCCAGCAATTTGATTTAAAAAAGAAAAAAAAAAAGGAAGAAAGAGGTTAAACAAGTTGGCAGCAGGTCAAAAATATCACCATTCTGATTTTTATGAATGTTTAAAATTTGAAGCTGGGTTTTTTTTCTGAGCACAGGAGCCTCGGGCCCAGAGCCAGCTTGAGAATCAACAGCCCCAATTCAAAGACACTTCTCCCCAGTGTCACCCCATCTTGTGGCTGGAAGGCCAGTGTGAGGGTGAACTCCCTGTAGACTGAGGCTTCTGGAAACCAGAAACCTCAACCTCAAACCACAAACAGAGCCCCCACCCCAGCCTGTGACCCCGTTAGCAGCACAACTATAACCATAGCTATGATGAAGAACAGAAAATAACGCAGGAAAAGGGGACATAAGTGATTTCAGCTAATAGATTCCGGCAGTTGTCATTGTTTTGTGATATGAGAATGATTGCTCCCTTTCTGTGAGAAACCTTCCATATGCTAATCCATATTAATCCATTAGAGGATGATCATGTATTCACATAAGAAATGTATTCCTGACCTTACAAAATAAACCACTAAGATATTCCTTTGAACAGAGAGCTTCACTGGTTATATTTGGTTGCTGTTTACAGACGTCAAATCAGTAATGCCTCTCAGAAAGAACAGGGTCAGTCACAGACAGAATTCTGGTGGCTTCACCAAAAATGTGTTTGCATATATAGCTTTCCAGAAATGTTATTCGTCGCATAAAAATGCGACGATATGGTGACAGCCAAGAGTTCCCTCAATACCCTAAACAGTGTTCTTCAGAGTATGGTCCATCACAACAGAATTATACCAGGAGCCTGTGAGAAATGCACATTCCTGAGCCCCATCCTAACATGCAAATCAAATCTCTGGTGGTGGCCTAGATCTGCATTTTAAGCATTCTCTCCCAAGGGATTAATTTTGATAGTTTGAGAAGCACTTCCAAAAGCAGAGTCTCTGCTAGTAGTATATACGGTACGTTTAGAAGGACTCTGTCTCAGCTTGGAAGAATCTGTACAGACAATAGTGCTCAGCAAATCTTACTGTTATCATCATTACAAATGAGCATTTAAGAGCCTTTTGGCAGTAAGGGCATCTTAATTCAAAAGAAAAAAAGCCAGGTGGAAACCCAGCCACACCTTGAAAATACACAGCAGTTAGGCAGTCTCCTACCTTGGTTGAAGGCTTTTCTCTTGCCGAGGATATTTGAAACTATTTGAAAGTGAGGTCTGTACCTCACCAAAAATGACAGTGGAGACACAGTTATAACCTTTTATCTGTCTCAATTGTTTTGTGTTTCTTAGTTCCTTTTTTGTGGCCAACAACCATAGGCATGACATGTAATGAAAATAAAGTTTATAAATTGAATTTTACTAAAAAGGGAAGCTGAAACCAATGAGGACTTCAGGCTTAGATTGAATACAGTTACAGAAAGTTGCCATCCAAAAAAAAGTGGCTTGCTCTCATCTACTCCTCAGAGTTCACTGGATATAGCAGACAACTGACTCTACTTTGCAGGAAATCCAAGAAGCAGATAGGACATAGGTCCACATGTTTGAGGAGTGTTGCATTTATTTAAACAGTATGCTTCAAAACAGGAACGCTTATTTTTATTTTTTGATCTTTCAGCTGGTAATTTTGATGGATTATGAGAACAGAAGCTAAATGTAATAAGGGGTCTGAACAAAACCAGACTTGTCTTTTTTTTAAAAAAGGAAATGGAATACAAAGTAACTCATTTATCCCCAAATTGAGTCTCTAAGAAGCCATCTTCCACAAATCAGGCCTCTTAAACAATTTCTAATATCTGTGTTAGCATTTTCTCTCTCAGGGGGAGGTGTAAAAATTATTCCAGTGAAATTCTGAAAACCTGTATTTACAGATGTTAAAAACTGGAAGCATGTTTTTGCCAAGACTCTTCAGCTGGATATGTGGCCACAGAAAATTAGAAAATGAAAGAAAAAATGAAAAGCTCTCAAAAGGTTGGTTTACAAAGGGAACAGAAATGCCGAAGTGTGAGAGAAGTAGGAAAGGAGACGAAGGAGAAATAACTCTTAATGTGTCTTAATCAATACGTACTACAGCAGTACATTACATATATATATATATATATAACTTTTTTTTTTTTTTTTTTTTTTTTTTTTTTTTTTTTTTTTTTTTTTTTTTTGCGGTACACGGGCCTCTCACTGCTGTGGCCCCTCCCGTTGCGGAGCACAGGCTCCGGACGCGCAGGCTCAGCGGCCATGGCTCACGGGCCCAGCCGCTCCGCGGCATGTGGGATCTTCCCGGACCAGGGCACGAACCCGTGTCCCCTGCATCGGCAGGCGAACTCTCAACCACTGCGCCACCAGGGAAGCCCCTATATATAACTTTTAATTAAAGTAACCAGTTGTTATCAAAAACCTACTGTGTTCAAGGGACACTGCTGACTTGCAGATGAGTATTAGGGCCATATATTTAATTTCATTTCCTTTAGAAGAGCCCATTGTGTTTTATTATAATATAATGAATCAGGTCATTAAGTCACTCTGAGATACATGACAAAATGCAGATTTACAGATTTGAAACATTTCCTGGAGCCAAAATGGGTATGGTTAACACATAACATACCAGAGAGAAATAAGCATTACTTATGTGGTTATGCCTAATCTGTGTTTCAGAATCAGAGTCAGATAAAGACTACCAAATAAGGCATCTACATGTTTATCCACATATATCTACCTAGAACATTCTTTAACTTGGGACTGCATGGAGACTGCAAAAGGGTATGTGAAGAGTGACTGAGCCCTAATTCTAGAATAAGAATTATGCATAACATAGGTATGTAGATACACTTAGGTACAACAAACTTTAAAGTTTAATAAAAACAAATATATAAGACTTCCCTGGTGGTGCAGTGGTTAAGGATCCGCCTGACAATTCAGGGGACGTGGGTTTGAGCCCTGGTCTGGGAAGATCCCACATGCTGCGGAGCAACTAAGCTCATGTGCCACAGCTACTGAGCCTGCACCCTAGAGCCCGCGAGCCACAACTACTGAAGCCTGTGCACCTAGAGCCTGTGCTCTGCAACAAGAGAAGCCACCACAATGAGAAGCCTGCACACCACAATGAAGAGTAGCCCCCGCTCACCACAACTATAGAAAGCCTGTGCGCAGCAACGAAGACCCAACACAGCCAAAAATAAATAAATTTATTTAAAAAAAAAAATGGGGGCTTCCCTGGTGGCGCAGTGGTTGAGAGTCCGCCTGCCGATGCAGGGGACACGGGTTCGTGCCCCGGTCCGGGAAGATCCCACATGCCACGGAGCGGCTGGGCCCATGAGCCATGGCCGCTGAGTCTGCGCATCCGGAGCCTGTGCTCCGCAACGGGAGAGGCCACAACAGTGAGAGGCCCGCGTACCGCGAAAAAAAAAAAAAAAAGGCTAGAGCAGAGACATATGGTCTAGGGTAATAACCATGAGGTCAGATATTCTGGCTACGTTGGTCATTGGTGTATCCACAGCATTCAGCTTTGTTCCTGACATAGGCTACATACTCAGTAAACATTTGCTAGATGAGCAGATGAAAGAATGACTGAATAAATGAATACCTACCGGAAAGTTATAAGGGGTTAATTTGGAACAACACTAGGGCTGGGAGCATGGAGTCTCAACTTGCATGGACCTTAGTGTGGCCAAGGAGACAGCCTGTGTGCCAGGAGATTGGCTACATACAGTGGGGTTGAGCAAATAAATGTATCAAAGATAATGGGTTTCTCACTGTTGGAAAAGAGAACTACAAATATAGAAAGGGAATTGGCTAGAATAAAGTATGTAGTGTTATACTGGAATTGTGGGTATCAGTGTGAACTCATGATTAGATCAATAAGTAGATGATAGATAAATAGATAACATGTTTGCTAGTTCTGTCTACAGAGAAGGTCTTAAAAATAATAATACTCCATAACAATGAGCACTTCTAGAGCCCATATCTTGGTTATTAAATACCATTCTCCACTAAAAGGAATCAAAGTTCCTTGAAGAAATGGCTGATTCCAGAGAAAGTATAAAATGAACCTGAAACATCTTTTTGTGCCAGAACATAATAAAGTACTCAAAGAATAACAGAGACATCTCAAAAGGACACAGGAAGCAACTTGAAGGGACCCTTAAATGTCCAAGTCTGGAACAATTTGAGCAGGAAAATAAATAATGCTGGTAATTGATTATAACACATTGAATAAGATAGGAATTCATGATTCCACAGTGATATAAATAACAAGCGTGCTATTTAAGCCAATATCTGAATGAGAAGAAGAAGCCACTGAATGAGAAGAAGAAGCCACTGAATGAGAAGAGTCATGAGAATTCCAGGCAGTGGGAACAACTAGGACAAGGGTTCCTTGGCTAAGGTGACCTTGGCATGTTTGAGAAACAAAGAAGGGCAGCATGGCTGAGGTATGCATAGTGTGCACATGAAGAGATATATGAGATAAATGGAGGCATTGACAGGGTCTAGAGCAGGTAAGATTTATAACCAACACAAGAATTTTGGGTTTTACTCCCAGTGTCATATGAAGCCTTTGGAATGTTTTAAGCATGCTCTGGTTTAGATTTTTTTTTAAGACATTTCTCTGGCTTCTGTGTAGAGAAAGGATTATAATGGTTTAAGAGTGGAGGCAAAAAAATTAATTGGGAAGTTATTGCAATTGTTCAGTCTAGAGAGGATGATGGCATGTGGTAGAGTGGTGGTATTGGAAGTGGAAAAAGTGAGCAGGTTAAGGATGTATTCTGAAGGAAGTGTTGACAGTTTTTGCTGATAGATTTGACACGGAATAGTAAAGAAAAGAGAAAATCAAGATAATTCCTAGATTTTTGGCTTCAGTAGCTAAGTGGATATCAGGGCTGACTTGGGATGATTTGGAGAGAAGCAGATTTGGGGGGTAAGAAAAATATCAACAGTTCTGTTCCAATAGACATGGTAAGTTTGAGCTCCTTATCCAAGATCCATGTGATGATGTCATGTGGACAGTTGGCTATAGAAAATCTGAAATTCTAAGCAAAGGTCAGAGCTACTGACACAGATTTGGTAGTCACTAGTGTGCAGGTTATATTGAAGACCTTAAAGTTAGATGAGATCACCCACAGGAAAAAAAATATATTGCTTGGTATTAAAAGAGGACCCAAGAATGTGCTCCAGAAACCTCCAGCCCCTAGAGATCATCTATCTAGCAGGGAAGAGGAACCAGCAAAGGAGACAGAGAGGGAATAGCCAGTAAGGTAGGAGGAAGACGAGGAGTATGTGGCATCATAGAAGTCAAGATTTTTTTAAGGGATTTAAAAAATTAAGAGCTGTCATATAATGTAAGACCACTGGATTTGGTAACATGAAAGTAATGGTGCCCTTGACAAGAGCAGTCTCAGTAGGAGAAATGGGGACAGAAACCCAACTGGAATGCGTTACACAGAGAATGTGAGACAAGTATATAGAGACAGCAGTTATAGGCAACTCGTTAAGATTTGCTAGGAAGGGGAGCAGAGAAATGGAGTCGAGGAGGGTTTGTTTTTTATTTTGTTGTTTAGACAGGAGATATTAGAGCACGTTTTTTGCTCTAGTTGTGTATCCCCTAGACAGAGTAGGGACATTTGTGATGCAGTGATACAGGAGAAGAGATATTTGCAAGAGTTAATTAACTGAAAAGTAAGGGGACAGCTACAAAGTGCAAATCAGTCTTTGATAGGATGAAGCAAGGACACTTTATTATGATATAAGGTGGGAAGGGAAAGAGTATGTATATATTAACTGATGGAAAAAATAAGAGAATTCCTATCTGGCTGTTTCTATTTTCCCAATGAAGAATGAGACAGAGTCACAAGATAAGAATAGGGAGAGGGTGAGGAGGAAAACATATAAAATAGTAACTTTGGAGAGTGAGAAAGTGAAGTGAATATGATTGCTGCTTTGTTGAATGTCCATTTGAGATTTGAGACCAAGAGTTTAAAGTGAGAGCAGTCAGCACAGATGTGAGTTTTTTTCCAGCCAAGTGCCAGCACAGAGTAGGTTTTTATGGTTTTAACCAGGATTGAGGCTCTACCAGCCATGTTCGGTGGGGATAAGTATGCAAGAATTAAAGATATTAATAATGTCCATAATGCTGAAACATGGCATTTAACCTGGATATGGAGGGAAATGAGGGCACTAGTGGAGGTAATTGAAAGTGATGGTCAGTGATTTGGAAAACTCAACAAGGTCAATAAACTGCTAGTGAGTACTAAAGCAGGTGAGCTAAAGGACAGAAGGAGGGGGTCAGGAGTATGGTCTTGGGAGTGGATAACCATGGAAGGGGAGAGAACAGATCATTGGTTGAAGAACTGAAGGCCAAGTTTAATTACAAGATAAATTCATTCTGAAAGTTGATATCTGTTTGCTAAATGGGCTCCCTTTTTCTGTGTTTCTCTGCTCCTTCCAAAGTCTAATAGTAATAATTAGAAAAGAGTTAAACATAAGGTAAATAATCAGGAAGAAAACATTTAGTCCTATTAACTAAGTGGTGCTGATATGATTTGACTTTTAAATTCAATTGATTTTGTGTTACCCAGTAACCGAATTTTTCCCTGCAGAACTCTTTTCTCATGTAACACACTTTGGAAAACGCTGACCTAATGCTTTTGGTTAGGAGAGCACAAGGATCTTTATAAAAGTTACTTTGTAACTAGATCTCTGGGGTAGACCAGTTGGTTTATATATATATATATATATATATATATATATACACACACACACCTTTTTTCCCTCCACCATGAGTTTCACAAATGGATAAATGATTTACCCCTTTTGTGTTGGCCTCACCAAAACTGGGAACAAATTCCAGTTTGCACATCTTAAACCAATCACTTGATAATCAAAATGGGGTTTTAATTGACTGATAATTAATTTCACATCTCTTTAGCTATTTTCAGGGCCAGCTTCATGGACATGTGACACAGGGTCCCATGTTCACAAGGGAGCCCGCACTTGGGGCTTTAATGCTCTGTGATCACTGTCTTGAAAATTCTTAATAATTTTATCTTTGTAAGTGAAGTCCAATGGGGCAATGAAGTATTCGCCAGGGATTGGAGCCTCTGCTTATGTGTAGTCCCTCCTCCCACCACCTCCCTGCCTCCCCAGAAAAGGCTGTATGCCATCTCACTCCTCCACCCCTGCACAGTGATCTCTGCCAGCCCTCACACCTGGCAGGAGGCTAGACACAAACACAAGGAGGGTCAGAGTTAGGGGCACACTTAGAGTGCACCAAGTTACAGGGAGGATCCCCAGGCCTTTGTGAGGGTCTGCACTCAACACAGGAAAATCCTTGTGTTTGAAAGGAGGTGTGTTTTTAGGTAGCGAATAAACACCATGAGAGGTGAGAGAGAGAGACCACAAAAGAAAGGAAAAAGTTTTTTCTTGATTTTGGACAAGACACCCTAAAATTTCATTGTATACTGCGCCTACAAATTATGTAGCCAGCCCTGGCCATTTAGTGTGGATGATGGTGATGATGATAAAGAAGAAGAAGAAAAGGGGGAGGAAAGGGATAAGAAAGAAACGAAGACAAAAAGAATGCTTTTACTAAAAAGTTAATACTTTTAGAGCACTAACTGTAAGCCGGTGTTCAAAGTGCTTTGTTTCAGCCTCTCAACAGTCCTTTGAGATAAGTACTATAATTGCTCCATTTTACAGATGAGGTGAAAGTGAGGCCCAGAGAGGTTAAGTAACTTGCCTGGGGTCTCCCAGGTGGTAAGTGGCAGTGCCAGGATTCATACCCAGCTAGTCTTGCTCCAGAATCTGTATTCTCCACGTCTTTCCCATTCCACCTCTCTGTATTTTTTATCAGTTATATATACTTGTACTTGTGTCTTTATTAACCTTGAAAGATGTTATTTTATATAGAACTTTCAGAATATGAATTCACTTTGCTTATGTTTGCCCTCCTATATATAAAACTTTATTTATTTATTTCTTAATGTAAGAATTGTCTTCAGCTTTAGTAACTCACACCTAATGCAAGTGTTGAATAATCTTAACTCTAGTGTGAAGTGAGAGTTCTGATATTTAAAATGTTATCTTTGCAAGTATAGGCAAGCATAATTTATTTACTCGCCAGTAATTATCTCAGCTGAGGACATGGGACTGCACTTGACCTGGAGCCTTAATGTAGACAGTCGTCACCACATTTCCTAAATTCTGGAACTAGGTATTTACACAAGACAGGACCTTTATGCAAATGAGCCATTAGGACTCAGGCAGGATCTGGAGCTATAATTC